>NC_081314.1:21106316-21706316 GCF_026419965.1 Kogia breviceps
GAGGGGGTGTGGAGAAAAGGGAACCCTCTTGCACTGTTGGTGGGAATGTAAATTCATACAGCCACTATGGAGAACAGTATGGAGGTTCTTTAAAAAACTAAATATAGAACTACCATATGATCCAGCAATCCCACTACTGAGCATATTCCCTGAGAAAACCATAACTCAAAGAGTCATGTACCAAAATGTTCATTGCAGCTCTATTTACAATAGCCTGGACATGGAAGCAACCTAAGTGTCCATCAACAGATGAATGGATAAAGAAGATGTGGCAAATATATACACTGGAATATTACTCAGCCATAAGAGGAAACAAAGTTGAGTTACTTGTAGTGAGGTGGATGGACCTAGGATCTGTCATACAGAGTGACGTAAGTCAGAAAGAGAAAAACAAATACCGTATGCTAACACATATATATGGAATCTAAGAAAAAAAAGTTCATGAAGAACCTAGGGGCAAGACGGGAATAAAGATACAGACCTACTAGAGAATGGACTTGAGGATATGGAGAGGGGGAAGGGTAAGCTGTGACAAAGTGAGAGAGTGTCATGGACATATATACACTACCAAACGTAGGGTGGATAGCTAGTGGGAAGCTGCCTCATAGCACAGGGAGATCACCTCTGTGCTTTGTGACCACCTAGAGGGGTGGGATAGGGAGGGTTGGAGGGATGGAGATGCAAGAGGGAAGAGATATGGGAACATATGTATATGTATTCACTTTGTTATAAAGCAGAAACTAACACACCATTGTAAAACAATTATACTCCAATAAAGATGTTAAAAAAATAAAAACTAGTAATAATACGGCTGCATGCTTGTAAAACCTTTTTGGAGGACTCACTGGCAATGTCTATCAAAAGCCTTAAAACATCACATAAGGGTTTTTTAAAAATTTTATTTATTTTTGTCTGTGTTGGATCTTCGTTGCTGCGCGTAGGCTTTCTCTAGTTGTGATGAGCAGGGGCTGCTGTTTGTCGTGGTGCACGGGCTTATTGTGGTGGCTTCTCTTGCTGCAGAGCATGGGCTCTGGGCGCACGGGGTCAGTAGTTGTGACTCACGGGCTCAGTAGCTGTGACTCGTGGGCTCTAGAGCGCAGGCTCAGTAGTTGTGGCACACGGACTTAGTTGTTCCGTGGCACGTGGGATCTTCCCAGACCAGGGCTTGAGCCAGTGTCCCCCGCATTGGCAGGCCGATTCTTGACCACTATGCCACAAGGGAAGTCCCTCTCGTAACTTTTGACCATCTAACCAGTTCATTTCTGGGGACCGTAGACTAGAAAATCTCAGCTGTACACAAATAGGTAATCCTCATCCTTGTTCTGTGAGGTAGGTGTGGATTCTGTTACAACGAGGAAACTGAAGCCCTGAAAGATGCAAGCCTTTCACTAAGAGCAGGGGGCTGCAAGCAGGTGATAGGACTCCAGCGTCAATGCCGGACCATCAGCTTGCCCTGTCTGCACAGACAACACTGGGAGATGCCGCCATGTCAGCTGCAGTGCAGCAAGCTGCTGAGATCACAAGTACCTTTTATTTGGGGCTTTTCTGAATTTTCCAGATTTTCTACTGTGAATACGTATTAATTCATACTTAAAGAACGTTTAAAGTTATCTTTTGAAAACGTAATGAATGAGTAAGCATATCCAAAGAACAGCTTGTAAACTTATTTTAGACAAGACTTGGTAAATGCCCCCCAATTTAATGAGAGTGTCTAGTATGCATCCACAGGACTGGAATTCAATAAAGCAGTGACTAATGGATCATAACCTGATTTCTGAATACAGGATGTGTTGACAGAAGGACGCTGACCTGCATACTGTTTAGAAAAGGAAAGCCAAAGAGAACAGCTTCATTGGTGTTGATCTAATAGAGAAAAAGCTATGAACTCAGCAGCCGGAGCTGGACACAGCTGCCCTTGCAGGACCCCGAGCTTCCCGGCATGCTGTGATTCTGGGCTCCCTAAGCAGGCTTCCATCCGTCACATGGCTCCTCCCCAGGGGGATGCACATCAGTTAGCCTCGTCTCCTGTTAACACTGTAGCCCCACTGAGCTGAAGACTGCCTTGGAAGAGCCCAGGTGACTCAGAGACAGCAAACAGACCAGGTGCATGGCCTCGCCAGGGATTAAGCCAGACCCAAAGCTCGGCCCACCTCTACACTCTCCCATAAACTCCTCAACCAGGAAGGGCAGTTTGAGTGGAGTTTTCTGCTTACACCAGAAGGCATCCACACTGATGGATGGAGCCCATTCTGCAACTCAGCAGTTCTCATGAAGACGTTCTTGCTCATCTCTAACCTAAAGTAATGATAGTACCAATGAAGCCCATTTCCTGTCATTGTGTCCTAGGTAAAGATGAAGAAAAGCAATCAACCACTGTCTTTAAGAAACGTGTTTGTACATTCCTTAACTTTCCCGATTACAAAAATAAAATATTCTAACTATTAAAAAGTCAAAAAAATAAAATAAAGCAGAAACTAACACACCATTGTAAAGCAATTATACTCCAATAAAGATGTTAAAAAAAAACAGTACGGTACTGGCACAGAAATATAGATAAATGGAACAGGATAGAAAGTCCAGAGATAAACCCACATACCTATGGTCAATTACTCTATGACAGGAGGCAAGAATGTACAATGGAGAAAAGACCATCTCTTTAATAAGTGGTGCTGGAAAAATTGGACAGCTACATGTAAAAGAATGAAATTAGAAAACTCCCTAACACCATACACAAAAATAAACTCAGAGTGGTTTAAAGACTTAAATGTAAGGCTGGATAATATAAAACGCTTAGAGGAAAACAGAGGCAGAACACTCTGACGTAAGTCACAGCAAGGTCTTTTCTGACTCACCTCCTAGAGTAGTGAAAATAAAAACAAAAATAAACAAATGGGACCTAATTAAAATTAAAAGCTTCTGTACAGCAAAGGGAACCATACACAAAATGAAAAGACAACCCAAAGAATGGGAGAAAATATTTCCAAATGAAGTATCCAACAAGGGATTAATCTCCAAAACGTACAAATAGCTCATGCACCTCAATACCAAAAAAACAAACAACCCAATGAAAAAATGGGTGGAAGACCTAAATAGACATTTCACCAAAGAAGACAGATAGATGGCTGAAAAGCACATGAAAATATGCTCAACAGCACTAACTACTGGAGAATGCAAATCAAACCTATAATGAGGTATCACCTCACACGGGTCAGAATGAACATCATCAAAAAATCTAGAATAAATGCTGGAGAGGGTGTGAAGAAAAGGGAACCCTCCCACACTGTTGGTGGGAATGTAAATTGGTACAGCTACTATGGAGAACAGTATGAAGGTTCCTTAAAAAATCTAAAACTAGAATATACCATATGATCCAGCGATCCCACTTCTGCACATATGCCCAGAGAAAACCATAATTCAAAAACATACATGCACCCCAATGTTCATTGCAACACTATTTACAATAGACAGGACATGGAAGCAACTTAAATATCCATCAATAGAGGAAGGGATAAAGAAGATGTGGTACATATATACAATGGAAAATTTCTCAGCCATAAGAAAGAACAAAACAATGCCATTTGCAGCAATGTGGATGGACCTAGAGATTGTCATACTGAATGAAGTCAGACAGAGAAGGACAAATATCGCATGATATCACTTATACGTGGAATCTAAAAAAAAAAGGTATAAATTAACTTATTTACAAAACAGAAATAGAGTTACAGATGTAGAAAACAATCTTATGGTTACCAGGGAGGAAGGGGGGAGGGAATAAATAGGATGCTGGGATTGACATGCACACATTACTATATATAAAATAGATAACTAATAAGGACCTACTGTATAGCACAAGGAACTCTACCCAATACTCTCTAATGACCTATATGGGAAAAAAATCTAAAAAATAGTGGATATATGTATATGTATAACTGATTCACTTTTCTGTATAGCAGAAAGTAACACAACATTGTAAATCAACTATACTCCAATAAAAATGTTAAAATAAAATAAAATTTCCATGAGGTAACAGCACAAGAAAAAAAATCAAGCTGATAAAAGCAAGTGGGTTACCTGGTCTTCAGAACATAGACAGCGAAATTCTTATTTCCCCTGAGGCAGAGAATAGTATAAAACAGAGAAGTGTCTATGACATGAATCAAAAGGACAGTGATAAACGGAAGCACTAGAATCAAATAATTTCAGGGGAAAGAGGGATCTTATCTATCTACTCCAACTATTCTAGCATGAGTAGATAAATCTAGTTGCCAAATCTAATAGGTATATATAAACCCCTTCTTATTTCTCCTGTATGCAGTTTTGAGAGTGAGCATTGACTGTTATCTCTTTTCAGAAACCACACACACACACACACACACACACACACACACACACACACTTGGAGCTAATATCCTTGGTTCTGATGTTTTTCTCTAGATTTTGGGCCCATTCACATCTGGCTTTATGAGTCAGCACTACTTCTAGGTGAGTCTCCACTGGGCCATCAGGTTATATTTTTAATGCACAAATCACTATAGCTCAAGTCTCCAACTCATGTAATGGTATAATCTAGTGTTTGCCAGATTCCTCTCCATAGGTACTTTGGAGACCTTCAGTGTGCCTCTTCAGGGATTTACATTGGTTACCATCTGAATGTGAACTGCTGCTCTGCTCTTTATACACAACTCTGTTCACTTCATTGTGAGTCACGTTTTAAGGGCATCCTTCTGGCTGTTCTCCCCTATACTGTCTCCCTGCAAGTGGAGGGTGAGGGGACAATACCCTCTCTCAATTCTTTCCAGTGAGGATAGCATCTTGATGGTAACATTTAACCAGATTTTACAGAAAGTCTGGAGATGACGGAAGTAATTTTGTCACTGAGGCTATCCATTTCTTTATAACAACAGAGCCTTAAAACCACCACCACTTCCAACAGTTAGAACAGTCACAGTTTTATGGATCCTTTTGTATCATGTGGTATTAGCTGGGGCTGCAGCAATCTAGAGGCTCAACTGAACTGAAATGTCCAATTATACAAAACAAATTTTAATACAAAGTAAAGTTCAAAATACAGTTAATTCCACAATTTCTAGAAACAGAGGGGGTATGAGACCTATATATTGGTCTTATTGTTCCAAAGCTGTATTTTAGCACCCACTTGAGACAGGAGATGTGGCTGGGGCTTGGATGAGGTGGAGAAATAGAACTGCATCATTGTCTCCATGTAAGAGGATTTATAAACAGTCTCTTCCTCAGGCCAGGGTAACTTGCTGTCTCCTGGAGTTTCTGAGTAAAATTATTTCTTTGATTCAGCATTCAAAACTGCAAGTCTATGCCAAATAATGGTTAAGAAACCTAAATGTATACTCCTCTTGGAGAGTAGGAATCCCAAGTAGATTAAATTAATGTAAAATTTTTCACTGAAACCAGTGAAAACTTTGTCTTCCTTTAGCAGAAACAAATGCAAAACCTTTTTGTATGGACATTTAAAGTGTCTAGGATATTACGGAATTCCATGGAGGATGGAAACATAAAATCGTTCACAATTAACAATTACTAATGGTAAGAGGTAATGATCTGCCATGATCTCTATCATAGTAGATGCTACAAAGAAAACTAGCTCCCTAAGAACTCAAACAATAGAATCTAAAAGAGACTATGAAAACATATGCTTGAAATAATTAAATGAGATGAAATTTCTAAATGTAATAACAGAACATAAAAATAATTTGAAAGTAAACAAGACAAATTTCTAGAAATGAAAACTGGAATCATTGTAATTAAAAACACATTAGATAGGTTAAGCAGCAAATTAAGTATATTGAAAAAAAGTAGTAAACTGGAAAATAAATCTGAGGAAATTAGGGTGTAGCACAGAGAGAAAGAGAGATAAAAATATAAGAGAATGGATGAAAGAATATGTTGAGTGAAATAAGCTAGATCCAAAGGAGGACATATTATGTATTTCTAACTATATGAACATCAAGAACAGGCAAAACTAAAAATGGTGATAGAAGACAAAGAGAAGTTACTTCTGTAGGCAAAGGGCACTATTGATTGGGAAGGGGCACAAAGGATATACTCTATATATTGATCTATGTTGTGGTTATATGAGTGTGTATATGTATGTACATGGATACACATGAATGTGTATGTATATACATATACACATTTTTTTCAAGTTCTATGTGTTCATTTGTGCATTTCATGAGTTCCACACATCAGTTTTTTAAAAGGTCAGAGAAGTTTACAGACATGGCAGATAAATTAAGCAGGTCCAACATACATCTAAAAGGAGTCCCTCAAAGGGAGAATTGAGAGATGTATCATTAGAAGAAATGATGGTAGATAATTTTTTATAATAGGAGAAAGACCCAAGTTCTCAGAATGAGGAAGTGTACCATATCTGGAGAAGGGTAAGTTTAAAATATACATGCATGCCACCCAAAACCATTATGGAAAAACTGCAGAATACTAAAGACAAAGGAATTCTTAAAAACAATCAATGAGAGAAGAGAGATTATCTACATCAGTTTTCTCAAAAAAAAAAAAAGAGAGAGAGAAAATAATTAATAACCTGGAATTCTGTTCCTACTAAGGGTGAAAAGTCCTTGTTGAAAGTTCTTTTAAAGGATATAAAAAAGGGAGAAGTAAAATTCAAGAGACAAGAGAGTGAAGGAACTGGTAAACATATGAGTAATTCTAGAGAAGTATTGACTGAAAAAGTAATAATCAATAGTGAAGGTTAAAATAAAAATTCAAAGAAAATACAGGACCTCAAAGACATTGTACATTAAGAGGTTCTAAAGTGTCGGAGAGGAGAGTAGAAAAACTGATCAATTTAGACTTTGTTAAGCTATAGGCAGAGAGAAGATATTTGCAATGCACATAATTGAAAAACAATCTGTATACAAAACATACCAAGAGCTATGGGCTAATAATTAAAAACAATCTAATAGAACAGTGGAAAAGCATATGAAAAGGCAATTCACAGAGGGTGAAAGTTGAATTCCCAATAAATAAAGAAGTTCAACTTCACTATTAATTCAGGGAATAAAAAATAAAACAACAGAAGAAGCAATTTCATACTCATCAGATTTATGTAAGTTAAAAATTTTTGGTAAAACCAAGTAATGGCAAGGCTGTTAAGGGACACAAACTCTCACACACTGATTTTGGGAACGTAAATTATCATAGCTTTTTGGAAAGCAATTTGATAAGATCTATTTTCTTAGTCTGTTCTATTTGGGCTATTATAACAAAAATACATAGACTGGGTGGCTTAAACAACCAACATTTACTTCTCATAGTTCGGGAGGCTGCAGAGTCCAAGATCAAGGCACTGGCAGATTCACTGTTTGGTGACAACTCACTTCCTGGTTCACAGATGGCTGTCTTTTCCGTGTGTCCTCACGTGGCAGAAGGGTTGAAGGAGGTTTCTGGAGTCTCTTTTCCAAGAGTACAAATACATTCTTTGGTGCTCCATCCTCATGTCCTAATTACCTCACAAAGACCTCACCTCCAAATACCATCACAGTGGGGAATAGTTTTCAACACATGAATTTTGAGGGGCCACAAATATTCAATCTATGATATCTAGTAAATTGGAAGATGCACCTTTCCAACGATCCAGAAATTTCAGCTTCTACATATATAGCTTTAGATTGCAGTGGTTCTCAACAAGGGCAATTTGCCACCCACAGACACTGGGCAATGTCTGGAGGTATTTTTCAGTGTCCCTATTGGAGTCTAGCTACTGGCATCTAATGAGTAGAGCATGCTGCTAAACATCCTACAATGCACAGGTCAGCCCTTCACAAAAAAGAATTTCCTGGTTCAAAGTGTCAGTAGGGTCAAAGCATAAAAAGAGTTCTGAGTGACAAAGGCACATTGTAAAAATAAATGGATTTATCCTGCCATATATGTAACATTTTAAAAACATTAACACTCTAATATATTTAGGGACATTGTTTGCCAAAATGGACGTGATAATTCCCCTCTGTATCCATTTCCATACAAAGTCCTCTCCCACGCTGACTAAGCTATATGACTTGCTCTGGCTAAAAGGATAGTAGCAAACTTGCCACAAGCAGAGACTTAAAATGTGCTTGGGCATCATGCTTTGCCCTCTCTTTCTGCTCTTGGGAGCCCTGTAACCACAACAATGTGAATGAGCACAGGGTCATTCTGTTGGATGATGAGAAACACTTGATGAAGTAATTTCTGTCATACCAGCTGACATTGAGCCAACTGCCAGACATATTTGTGAAGCCAACTAGAGATTTACTCACTACTCCAGAAAGAAAAATTGTCCAGCTGACCTACAGAATTTTGAGAAATAATACTAAGCCACCAAGTTTTGTTACAAATCAAAAAATAACTGATACAATTTTTCATAGAGAACATATTGACAGTAAAGATCTAAAACCATGGATGGATAGATAGAACAAACACCACTTTGAATAATGATTAACCATAGACAGGGATTCTGGGATGATAACAACCTCCTTGAGAGAGGGAGGGGATTGGAAAGGAGGATGTAACATTTTCTCAGAAATAATCACTGAAAGGTCTTCTAGTTTTAGCTCTGACATGTAAAGAGGTTGGAAGTTGTCTCATCCTTACTGTAAGGAAAAAACTCAAGAAAATGAAAATCAATGACTCTTCTTGCACCCAAAACTGAATTTAAGTCACAAAGCACACTACCACCTTGAAATCTAGATAGACAGGAAAATACAGAGAATCACAGCTGAGAGCACCTTATCTGGAGCATCAGCTGCTAGACCCATGAATTGGTAGGAACACTTACCCTGCCATTTTGATGAATTGTTGGAGGCTGAATGTGAAATAGCATTAAAGTGAGCAACACCTGGAAGGCATGGTATTAGGTGTTCTCTACATTATTGTGAGTTTTATCTCCAGGAACTCCACCACCAAAACAACAACAAAATACAAGGCATGCTAAAAAGTAAGAAAAAAACCCAGAACCTGAAGAGACAAAGCAAGTATCAGAACCAGACTCAGGTAAGGTACATATTTTGGAATTATCAGATAGGGAATTTCAAAATAACTATGAATTCTATGTTAAGGGCTCTAAAGGAAAAAGTAGACAACATGCAAGAACAGATGGGTATTGTAAGCAGAGAGATGGAAACTCTAAGAAAGAATCAAAAGAAAATGCTAGAGATAAAAAAATACTGGAACAGAAATGAAGAATATATTTGATAGACTCATGAGCAGACTGTATACAACCAAAGAAAGAATCATTAAGTGTGAAGATAGGGCAATAAAACTTTCTAAACTAAAATGCAAAAAGAAACATGATATTCATGAACTGTGGGACAATTTTGAAAGATATCAGAAGGGGAAGATGGAGCAGAAGAAAACGGAGCAGAAGAAATATTTGAAGTGATAAATAGCATAAAATTTTCCAGAATTAATGACAGACACAAAATCTCAAATCCAGAAAGCTCAGAGAACACTGCATAGAATAAATACCCTCAAAAAACTCCTCCTGGCCAAGGGGATGGCAGAGTACAAGAACTTGAGCTCACCTCCTCAAGAAAACACAAAAGTCACAACTAACTGATGAACAACTAACTGAGGAACAACCATCAATAAAAAAAGACTCAAACCTACCAAAAAAGATATTCTACAACCAAAGACAAAGAGGAAGCCACCGTGAGATGGTAGGACACTTGCTTTCACAATATAATCAAATCCCATACCTGCTGGGTGAGCAACCCACAAACTGGAAAATAACTATATCACACAGGTTATCCCACAGGAATGAGAGTTCTGAGCCCCACATCAGCCTCCTCAGCCCGAGGGTCTGGTATCTGGAGGAGAGGCCCTAGAGGATTTGGCTTTGGAGGCCAGTGGGCTTAAGTGCAGGAGTTCCACAGAACTGGGGGAAACAGAGATTCTAATCTTAGAGGGCGCACACAAGTTTTCATGTGCACTGGGATCCAGGGCAAAGCAGTGACTCCATAGGAGCCTGGGCCAGTCCTACCTGTGGAAATTGGAGGGTATCCTGGGGAGTCAGGGGTCAACCGTGGCTCACTGTGGGGGCAATGACACTAGTGACAGAGGCCCCAGGGAATATTCATCAGTGTGAGCTCTCCTGGAGGTTGCCATTTTGGCACTAAGATCTGCCTCTCCCCCAAACAGGCTGCAGGCTCCAGTGCTGGGAGGCCTCAGGACAAACTCATCAGCAGACAGGCTGCCTAAAGTCATCCTGAGCATACAGTTGCCTCTAAACACATCACTTGACACAGCCCTGTTCACCAGAGGGTCAAAACCCAGCTCCACCCACCAGTGGGCAGGCACCAGTCCCTCCCACGAGGAAGCCTGCACAGGCCCCTGGACCAAACTCACCCACCAGGGGGCAGACACCAGAAGCAAGAGAAACTATAAACCTGTAGCCTGAGAAATGGAGACCACAAACACAGAAAATTAGACAAAATGAGATGGCAGAGAAATATATTCCAGATGAAGGAACAAGATAAAACCCTAGAAGAACAACTAAGAAAAGTGGAGATAGATAATCTGCCTGAAAAACAATTCAGAGTAATCATAGTAAAGATGATCCAAGATCTCAGAAAAGAGTGGAGGCACAGACTGAGAAGATACAAGAAATGTTTTACAAAACCTAGAGGATTTAAAGAACAAACAGAGATGAATAATACAATAACTGAAATGAAAAATACTCTAAAAGGAATCAACAGCAGAATAAATGAGGCAAAAGAATGAACAGGTGAGCTAAAAGACAGATTGGTGAAAATCACTCCTGAGGAACAGAATAAAGAAAAAAAATGAAAAAAAAATGAGGACAGTCTAAGAGATGTCTGGGACACATTAAACACACCAACGTTCACATTATAGGGGTCCCAGAAAGAGAAGAGAGAGAAAGGGCCTGAGAAAATATTTGAAGAGATAATAGCCAAAAACTTCCTTAACATGAGAAATGAAACACTCACTCAAGTCGAGGAAGCACAGAGAGTCCCATAAAGGATAAACCCAAGGAGAAATACATAGAGAAACATATTAATCAAATTGACAAAGATTAAAGACAAAGAGGAAATACTGAAAGCAAAAAGGGAAAATCGTCAAATAACATACAAGGGAACTCCCATAAGGTTATCAGTTGATTTCTAGCAGAAACTCTGCAGGCCAGAAGTGAGTGGCATGATATATTTAAAGTAATGAAAGGTAAAAACCTATAACCCAGAATACTACCCATCAAATGTCTCATTCAGATTTAATGGAGAAATCAAAAGATTTACAGGAAAGCAAAAGCTAGAGAATTCAGCAACACCAAACCAGCTTTGAGTCAAATGCTAAAGGAACTTCTCTAGGCAGAAAAGACCACAACTATAAAGAAGAAAATTACAAATGGGAAAGCTCACTGGTAAAGACAAACATACAGTAAAAGTAAGAAATCATCAAAAAACAAATATGATAACAAAACCAGCAATTAGGGCTTCCCTGGTGGCTCAGTGGTTGATAATCTACCTGCCAATGTAGGGGACACGGGTTCACGCCCCGGTCTGGGAAGATCCCACATGCCATGGAGCGGTTGGGCCTGTGAGCCATGGCCACTGAGCCTGTGCGTCCGGAGCCTGTGCTCCGCAACAGGAGAGGCCACAACAGTGAGAGGCCTGCATACCACAAAAAACAAAAACAAAAACCAGCAATCATGAGAGCACAAATGCAGGATACTGGAAGTGTATTTGAAATTAAAAAAACAGCAATTTAAAACAACCATGTATATATATATATATATATATATATATATATATATATATATATATATATATATATATATATATATATATATACTGCTATATCAAAACCTCATGGGGGGCTTCCCTGGTGGCGCAGTGGTTGAGAGTCCACCTGCTGATGCAGGAGACACAGGTTCGTGCCCCAGTCCGGGAAGATCCCACATGCCATGGAGTGGCTAGGCTCGTGAGCCATGGCTGCTGAGCCTGCATGTCCGGAGCCTGTGCTCTGCAACGGGAGAGGCCACAACAGTGAGAGGCCTGCATAGTGCAAAAAAACAAAAACAAAAAACAAACAAAAAAACCCTCATGGGAACAACAAACCAAAAATCTACAGTAGCTACATGCACACAAAAATAAAACAATCCAAACAAAACTCTAAATATAGTTGTCAAATCACAAAACAAGAGAACAAAAGTGGAAGGGAAGAATACAGACCTACAAAAACTGACACAAAATAATTAACAAAATGGCAATAAGAACATACATATTGATGATTACCTTAAATGTAAATGGATTAAATGCTCCAACCAAAAGACATAGTCTGGCTGAATAGATACAAAACAAAACAAGGCTCATATATATCTTATTTACAAGAGACCCACTTCAGATCTAGGGACAAAATACAGACTGAAAGTGAGGGGATGGAAAAAGATATTCCATGCAAATGGAAATCAAAAGAAATGTGGAGTAGCAATATTCATACCAAAAAAAATGACTTTGAAATAAAGACTGTTACAAGAGACAAAGAAGGATACTACATAATGATCAAGTGATCAATCAAAGAGGATATAACAACTGTAAATATATATGCACCCAACATAGGAACACCTCAATATATAAGGCAAATGCTAACAGCCATACAAGAAGTCAACAGTGACATAATAATAGTGAGGGACTTTAACACTCCATTTTCATCAGTGGAAGGATCATCCAGACAGAAAATCAATAAAGGAACACAGGCCTTAAATGACACAATAGACCAGATGGACTAAATAGTTATTTATAGAACATTCCACACACTCTTCTCAAGTGCACATGGAACAATCTCTAGGGCAGATCACATGCTGGGTCACAAAACAAACCTTGGTAAATTTAAGAAAATTGAAATTATATCAAGCATCTTTTCTGACCACAGTGCCATGAGATTAGAAATCAACTACAAGAAAAAAAATCTGTAAAAAACATAAACACATGGAGGCTAAACAATATGTTAATAAACAACAAATGGATCACTGAAGAAATCAAAGAAGAAATTAAAAAATACCTAGAGACAAATGAAAAAGAAAGTATGATGATCTAAAACCTATGGGGTACAGAAAAAGCAGTTCTAAGAGGGAAGTGCAAACCTACAACTATTAGAGAAAGAAGAAATACAAAACCCAAAGTTAGTAGAAGGAAACAAATCATAAAATCAGAGGAGATAAATAAAATAGAGACCAAAAAAATGGAAAAGATCAATGAGACTAAAATCTGGTTCTTTGAAAAGATAAAAAATTGATAAACCTTTAGCCAGAATTAACAAGAAAAAAAAGGAACAGGCTCAAACCAATAAAATCAGAAACGAAAATGGAGAAGTTAAGACTGACACCAAGAAATACAAAGGATCATGAGAGACTATTACAAACAACTCTATGCCAATAAAATGGACAACCTAGAACAAATGGATAAATTCTTAGAATGGTACAATCTCACAAGGCTGAACTAGGAAGAAATAGAAAGTATGAACAGACCAATCACAACTACTGAAATTGAAACTGTGATTTTAAAACTTCCAACAGACACAAGTCCAGGACGAGATGGCTTCACAGGAAAATTCTATCAAACATTTAGAGAAGAGTTAACATCTATACTTCTGAAACTATTCCAAAAACTTGCAGAGGAAGGAACACTCCTAAACTCATTTTATGAGGCCACCATCACCCTGATACCAAATCAGACAAAGATACCACAAAAAAAGAAAATTATAACTATTATAGTTATAGTTCATAACACTGATGAACACAGACTGAAAAATCCTCAACAAAATACTAGCAAACAAAATCCAATACTATATTAAAAGGATCATACACCATGACCAAGTGGGATTTATCCCGGGGGACAAGGATTTTTCAATATCCACATATCAATCATTGTGATACACTACAATAACAAACTGAAGAAATAAAACCATATGATCATCTCAATAGATGCAGTAAAAGCTGTTGCTAAAATTCAACACCAATTTATGATAAAAGCTCTCCAGAAAGTGGGCATAGAGAGAACCTACATCAACATAATAAAGGTCATATATGAAAAACTCACAGCTAACATCATTCTCAATGGTGAAAACCTGAAAGCATTTTCTCTAAGATCAGAAAAAAGACAAGGATGTCCACTCTTGCCACTTTGATTCAACATAGTTTTGGAAGTCCTAGCCACAGCAATCAGAGAAGAAAAAGAAATAAAAGGAATCCAAGTTGGAAAATAAGTAAAACTGTCACTGTTTGCAGAGGACATGACACTATACATAGAAAATCCTAAAGATACTACCAGAAAACTACTAGAGCCCATCAATGAATTCAGTAAGGTTGCAGGATACAAAATTAATACACAGAATCTCTTGCATACCTATATGTTAACAATGAAAGGTCAGAAAGAGAAATTAGGGAAACAATCCCATTTACTATTATATCAAAAATAATAAAATTCCTAGGAATAAACCTCTCTAAGGAGGCAAAAGACTTGTACTCTGAAAACTATAAGACACTGATGAAAGAAATTAAGATGACACAAACATGGAAATATATACCATGTTCTTGGATTAGAAGAATCCCTATTGTCAAAATGACTATACTACCTAAGGTAATCTACAGATTCAATTCAATCCCTATCAAATCACCAATGGCATTTTTCACAGAACTAGAACAAAAAATTTTACAATTTGTGTGGAAACATACAAGACCCTGAATAGCCAAAGCAATCCTGAGAAAGAAATACAGAGCTGGAGGAATAAGGCTCCCTGACTTCAGACTATACTACAAAGCTATAGTAATCAAAACAGTATAGCATTGGCACAAAAACAGAAATATAGATCAATGGAACAGGATAGAAAGTCTAGAGAAAACCCACACACCTATGGTCACCTAATCTATGACAAAGAAGGCAAGACTATACAATGGAGAACAGACAGTCTCTTCAATAAGTGGTGCTGGGAAAACTGGACAGCTACATGGAAAAGAATGAAATTAGAACACTCCTTAACACCATACACAAAAGTAAATTCAAAATGGATTAAAGACCTAAGTGTAATGCCAGACACCATAAAACTCTTATAGGAAAACATTTATCTCAAAAACTCTGACATAAATCACAGCAATATCTTTTTTGATCCACCTCCTAGAGTAATGAAAATTTTAAAAAAACAACAAATTGAACCTAATTAAACTTAAAAGATATTGCACAGCAAAGGAAGCCATAAACAAACAAACAAAAAAGACAACACACAGACTGGGAAAAAATATTTGCAAATGATATGACCAACAAGGGATTAATCTCCAAAATATACAAATAGCTCATGCAACCCAATACCAGAAAAAAACAAACAAGCCAATCAAAAAATGGGCAGAATAGCTAAATAGACATTTCTCCAAAGAAGACAGGTAGATGGCCAAAAGCACATGAAAAGATGCTCAACATCACTAATTATTATCAAAATGCAAATCAAAACACAATGAGGTATCACCTCACACCAGTCAGCATGGCCATCATCAAAAAGTCTACAAACAATGCTGGAGAGGGTGTGGAGAAAAGGGAACCCTCCTACATTGTTGGTGGGAATGTAAATTGGTATAACCTCCCTGGAGAACAGTATGGAGGTTCTTTAGAAAACTAAATATAGAACTACCATATGATTCAGCAATTCCCACTCCTGGAGAAAACTATAATTTGAAAAGATACATGCACCCTATTGTTCACTGCAGCATTATTTACAATAGCCAAGACATGGAAGCACCATAATGTCCATCGACAGAAGATAAAGAAGATGTGGTACATATATACAATGGAATATTACTCTGCCATAAAATAAGGAACTAAATAATGCCATTTACAGCAACATGGATGGACCTGGAGATTATC
Organism: Kogia breviceps; assembly: GCF_026419965.1. NCBI lineage: Eukaryota > Metazoa > Chordata > Mammalia > Artiodactyla > Physeteridae > Kogia > Kogia breviceps. The sequence goes on from NC_081314.1 coordinate 21,122,216, forward strand.
GTACTAAGTGAATTAAGTCAGTCAGAGAAAGACAAATATCACATGATATCACTTATATGTGGAACCTTAAAAACTGATACAAATGAACTTACTTACTTACAAAACAGAAACAGACTCACAGACTTCGATAACAAACTTATGATTACCAAAGGGAAAGGTGCAGATGGGGGATAAATTAGGAGTTCAGGACTAACATATACACACTACTATACATAAAATAGATAATCAACAAGGACCTACAGTATAGCAAAGGGATCTCTACTACAGAATACAGGTTATTCTGTAATAACCTATTTGTGAAAAGAATCTGGAAAAGAATGAATATATGTATATGTATAACTGAATCACTTTGCTGTACACCTGAAGCTAACAAAACATTGTAAATCAATTATACCCCAGTATAAAATAAAAATTAAAATAAAAAAATGAAAACAAACAATAAATTGCCAACATGTAATAAAACAAGTTACTGATAATTTTTCTCCATACTCAGTGTATGAAAATATAATGAAATGTCCTAAAATAAGTTAATGATTCTTTTAAATGCTTATCTGTACACTTGTATATTTTGTTCAGACATGAAATCTGAGGATAATTAAAATTCATGTCACTTTTGGAATGTTAGGAACAAATCACATAAGTGAAAATCTTCCAAGAGTTTAAAAACAAAATTCACAAAAGGAGTCATTAAAATTGTACTGTCAACAAATTTTTAAAAAATCTCCTCCTATGCATATCACATTTAAAATGCAGAAAACCAAAAATATTCAAATAAGCTAAAGGGGGAAAACACCTTGCCTATAGAAGAACAAGTATAAGAATTACAGTGGATTTGTTATCAGAAACTATGCAAGCAAGAAAAGAGTGGAATCAAATATTTAAAGTGTTGGAAAAAAAATCATCCATGTAGAATTCCATATCCAGTGAAATTATCCTTCAAAAGCAAAAAAGAGATAAAGACTCTCAAACAAATTTATTTGGAAATTTATTGCCAGATCACCTACACTGTAAGAAATGTTAAAAGAAGTTCTTCAGAAAGATGAAAATGGTGTGAGTCAGAAACTTGGATCTACATAAAAAAGGAAGAACATCAAAGAAGGAATAAATGAAGCTAAAATAGCATGTTTTATTTTTCTTATTCTTAGTTGATCTAATAGATAACTGTTTGAAATAATATTAGAAACAAGGTACTGAGTGATAATAAGGTATGGATACGTGAAATGAATAACAGCAATGTTGTAAGAGATAGGAGGAAGGGGTTGGGATATATCTCAGCATCTTTACTTTCTTGAAACTCATCACTTTCAGTCCAGTACTTTGGAAAATGGACCTTTGTGACTGACTTGATAAACTACTAGAATATTTTCACTTTGGGATCTTAATTTAGTCTTAAGAGATTTTTCAAATTTGCAAATTTTCTAACTTTTATTTGCAGTACAAGTATCTCCACAACCTTCAAGAAAAGTCCTAATCTTGTACATTGTAAAGTCAACTTTTATTTGTTCCTTTCCCCATAATACTGTTTGGAAACTGGAACGATTATAAGTCTCTGAAACTTCAAATTCTTCTCAGACTCTCTTTTGGTAAAACTGGAAACCAAGGGTGTGTGGAGGTCACCAACTATTAGGATTCCTTAGGTGCACTAAACTAAATTACCACCATTTAGTCTGGGTTTGCCATTAGGTAATTTTCATCATTGTATCCAAGCTAGATCTTATCACTTTTTACAAATTTTCAGTGACAATCATGTTTATTTAGTTCTCAGTGGAGTGTGGGTGTTATGCCATGGTACCCTTAAATTATTTATACTTTAAGAGATAGCTTTGAATCAAAGTTGGCATTTGATTCCAATTTCTTTTAGAGCACATTTTAAATCCCTGTTACTGTTAAATAAGTTATTCTTATTGTTTTCTTCACAAATCAAAAGTGATGGGTAGGCTTTTCTTTTAAAATTATCTGTTGTCATTTGTAATTTTCCATAGGCAAGAATGAAATTGGAAATCTATAGCCTTAGCAATTAAAAAAATTGTATAGTTATTATGCCAACATGCCAGGGAGACAACATCACAAGCAACTTGCTTTGGAACACCTGCCAAAAATATTTTTGCCATAAAAGGTACAATTTTTCTACTGGCTATTTATAAAAATAAGTAAACACATGCCCTACCGTGAGACAGTCTCTTTTCAGGAAAACACAAAGGAAACATGCATTAGAGGTAAAACAACAACAATGAAAACAGGAATCCAATTCATTTCATTTTCCAGAGGGATTTGTGCATAGTAATTGATATTTTTCAAACATACCATTATTCAGTAACTTACCAGTTTATTTGTTTTTTTCCCTACAAAATAGCATAAACAAATGTACTCGTTAAGGTTTTGACAATTCGTTCTTCATTCTCCATTCTCTAGAACTCAATTAATGAGGTCTTAATATACCTTATTCTAATGGTACATATATGTTCAGTTTGGAATTATTAACAGAATAGGGCTGACTTCACCTTTTATTGGGTGGTGTATGAAAAATCTTGAATGGATGTGATATAAAATCAGCCCCTCTTAATGCCAATTCCCTGGAGCTAAGTGGGTTTATATTGGGTATTTAGAAATGCTTTATAATAAAGAATGTAAACAGTGCTTGGCACAGTACTTGGTTTATATAATTACCATTCCTGTAAGGTGCACAATTCATGGTCGAAATGACCATCTAAGGAATATAGGCTGCCTGCTGTTGAAGGTCACCCAAATGGCTATATCATTTGGAGGTTTTCCATGCAGGTGACTGAAGGGTATCCTGACAGTACTGGCACTGGGCTCTGTATCATAGTTGGACTAACCTGGTAGGCTTCAATTCCCAGGCTCCCAGCTGGCTGTGGCTAATGGGAGGTGCTGGTGGGAGTTAGGAGGTCAAGAGGAAAGGAGAAGCCAGGGTATTTCTCCTCTTCCTCTCTTTCTCCAGCAGCTTCTCCTACTGCAGCTGGGTCTCCTTCACTGCTCTAGTTCATGTTAAACAGGTCTTCTGTGGTTTCAGCTTTTTCCAGGTAACTCAGGCCCCTGGGCTCTGATAAAAACCTTCGTCCCTCCAAGCTAAGCGTGAGAGTAACTTCTTACTATGGTTAATCTCTGGGCTGTTTCCCAGTTTGGGTTGGCGTCACAGATCTTCTCTCAACTTGTAACAACCCCCTGTATATGATTCCAGAACACTTAAGTAGTTTCTGTTTTCTTAGACCTGACTAATACATCGACTAACCTGAGAAGGTAAAAGGCATTGTTAGAAGACTGCTGGAGTCATTTACAAATTGAACAGAGAGCTGAACAAAGAACTTGGGAATATACAAACTAGGACAGTTTTAGGAAACACAGTATTAGGAATTCAAGGACAATCTCTTGAGCATTGCCATCAGATGACTCAGCTCCAACTACCTTCTGCTCCGTGCGCATCTCCACTGGAGAGTCAAATTTCCAGAAGAGGGAACTTCATCAGTCAAGCTTGAGGTGCAGGTCTATCCCTGTGATGGTGGTGGTGGCAGTGTTGATGTTTGAGAGAGCCAAAAGAATCCCAAAGAATGAAAGGCAGAAGTGTTTCTCAGAGGATAGGTTTCCAGAAAGACAAAATAACAGATGTCCACTACCATAACATTGACCTTGCTATCAGATTTTGGTCCTGAATCGTATATGGTCAGGACACTGATTTTGTGGGCATGCTGAGAATGAGAATATGTCCCAGGAACAGACTCATATTAATAGGTTTGCAGATTGTCAAAAGGCTAATTTACTCACTTATAATAAAAAATATAACTGTCAAATAAACTAGATACTTAAGATGGCCTGACCAGCGCATTCTTTCCTTTTAGTGAAACCACGTGGAAATTAGATAGTAGAAAGTTAATATGTGAGCATGAAATTAGACCAAAGGTATTCTCTGAGAAGTGTTTCAAGTAACATGTATCTTGACTATTGAGACATCCTGAGAGGTGTCTGTCCACTAAAGTAATCTGAGATACTATTACTCACGGTTGCAGGTTGGTTTCTCAGGAAGTAATGCTGAGACAATTTGGGGTGCACTGTATTTGTTAGAGATCAAACTTGTGAAAGGTAGGGGGAGGAAGCAGGACGGGTTAAAGTGAGAAGGTAAAGTATGAGACAGACCTAGCAAAGGCTTAGGTCACTGAGCAGGGAGCTTGGAGCACATCCTACCCACCTGCATGGTCCAGTACAGTACGGGGTCAAAATAACAAGCCTTTGCCCTCCTGCCTCACTCATCACTGCCTGCCCCTAAAAGGTCATGACATTGGGTTGACAGCTCTCTACAGTGGAGGCAGACCCTGAAGGAGCTGGATGGCACATCTTCATATGTACCAAACTCATTGTGGGCAACTCTTGCTCTGGAAGCAGCACACCTCAGAGCCACTTAGCCAAGACCTCCTCTCCTCTTTTCAAAAAAAGACTTTGTGGTCTTCAAGTTTCTACTTCTTCTTGTATGGTGTTTCTGTGTGCCCTGACAATGTTTGCCTCTTACTCTCCTTTTAAAATTGCCCCTTTCTGTTCACCCCATCTCTCCCTAAAAGAGGGTTACAATGGAAGTAATTTCTGCTCAAAAATATCCAATCACTTTGTATTTTTATCACCTTCAGATGACTGCTGGATAACTGTGGTTGCTATTTTGGGTGTTTCCAAACCTCCTAGACACATAGGGATGATCTCTCATTTTACTCTCACTCATGGCAATCCATCCAGTGTTGGTGGATGTTACTGCATTGACTCTGAGAACAATTTTGACCAAACATAATAGGTATTCATGAAATATTGGTTTCTTCCTTCCCTCTTTTTCTATTTCCTTTCTACTCTTCTTAAATAGAAGGGCTTAACAGAACATTCAAGAACAGACTAGATGCTGTGATAAATCCTATTTTGGCCTGGTGTTTAATGTCTCTAGACTGAGATCATACTCAGGTTGAATGCTGCATTGCATCCTCTGGATTTACCTGAACCGAAATAAATAAATTATAAAGGCAGATAGTCCTTATATCATGACAAAAGAATCCTAGACAAAAGGCACATGTGTTAAAGTGGTAGCAGTGCTTGCATTTCAAGAAACTCGATCAGTGATAATTCTAGTCACTGTCAGTTTAATAAATACAGTTTTTTTCCTTCTCCATAAAATCTGCCATAAAAACCGAAGTTAAAATTGACATGTCATTACTTGATGAAGTCATTCTAAGAGCCTCCAGGCATGGTTCACAGCCCATGTATTTATGGATTACAAAGGGTTGTATCTCAGTTACTTTCAGAAATCAAATTATAAACTACAGTGCATACATATATGTATGCCCTAAAAGAAAAATATAGAGCACTTGAAGTTGAATATCAAACTAATATATACCCTATCTCAATTCAGTCTTTTACAAGGTAATGTCTAAGAATATTTCTGATGTTATTATTTGACTATGCTTGCCATCCCCCATGAACATTTATCTAGCATTCACTCTGCCTCTAGATACATTCTTTTTCTGCCTTCCCAAGCCTCAAGTTCCAGTGTCTTTTTTTTCTGCAGTTATGTCCCTCAAGATAATCCCACTGTATCTAGAAGCAAACATTCTCTACATTGAAAATTGCCTCACACCAGTCAGCAATCCAAAATCTAAGCATCATTGAGCAGAAAAATAGAAGGACAACATCATGGTTCAATAATCAAAGGCTTGATTATTTAATCAAGTTTCAGGCCCATATAACAAAAACACATGCATATTTAATTTTTATTCACACACCACCTCATAAACACACCATAAAAATCTACAGAATGCCTATTTAAATAATAGATTGGGAATATGAGTTTCTGCGCACATATAGACACCAAATTTTTCTTGGGTATATTCAATTCTGGTAATTTGCAGATGTGAAATGTTTTGGCCCACTCCAATTATGCTGCTTGGGCAGCCAGAGTTCTCAGGTTTAGCTGTGTAAAATGTAGACCCCATTCAGTTGGTCTACACAGTAGAATAATAGGAAAAAATTTGTTCTGGACATTTGTGGCTTATTTTTGCCACCTGCCATTTCATGCAATCAAGTGTTGAAGCTGCTGTCCCAAATACATTCCCTACATTGATTCATTTTTCTTGTCTTATAGACTTATGGTTTATCTCTCTTTTCTTCTTTTTTAAGCTAGACTATGTGATGACTTCAAATACCTAATCTATGCACTTGTGAGCATTTCAACTAATCAAGACAACAAATCAATCTATAACACCTTGAGGATTTTCTCCAGGTTGAAGCAAAAAGTGCACCCATGACAAACTTCTTCTGTGATAAGGTATCCCCACCTGCCTCAGGCTGTGGCACATAGATTGCACGTGCGCACACATGCCTCTGTGTGTGTGTGTGTGTGTGTATACAGTTCTGTCTATATACCCCTCCCCTTATGCTATTTTGAGTTACACAGAAGGAAGTAATTTCAGAGGTAACAGTCAGAAGTCAATTCAATAGTGTCAATTTGAATCTAAATGAGAGACAACTCCACTATTTCAAAAAACTCTAGATCCTTATACAGTCAGAATATTCAAAATACACAAAGGCCCTAAATTTTTAAAATGTATTTGATCAATTCCTTATAAATTTTCTCTTACCATTAACAGACCACCCCTTCTGTATACCAGATCTCACTAATTTGTTCACCTTCTTCTTCCTTAAACTCCCAAATCAATTTCCATTTCATGCTGAGGATTGTTGCATTAATCTGAATTCATCTTTCCCAAACAGTAGATCTCTGTTCTATCAACTCTAGTCCCCATGAGAGACACTGGGGAGTGGGGTGGGCGTGGGGGTATAATGGAACTGTTCTATATCTTGATTGTGGTGGTGTTAGTTACCAAATTCTGTGTTTTTGTCAAAACTCATAGACAAAATGCATTGTGTGCATTCAAATGAATGGATTTTACTTGTATATAAATTATACTTCAATAAAGCTAGCTTACATTTAAAAAGTGCTCTGAAATTACAGATTGGTTCCATTCCCATGAAATTCCAAATCAGACAAAACTAATCTACAGCAAGGTCCTCAACCCTGGTACTGCCTCCCTGTTGGGCTGCATGGGTTTTTGTTGTGGGCAGGGCCAGCTGCAGGGTCAGTTGCAGAGGATGCAGCTCTTTGAATAGGCCCTATGTTTGGCTTAATACTCTGTTGTCACCATCTTGAATTTCTTAATAATTTGCTCTTTGAACTTGTGTTTTGTAAGTGAAATCAGAAAGAACAATGGAACATGTATGTGCACAGAGGAGATACACTAGGTGTTGTGTGTATGTGTGAGCTCAGGTCCACGAGCATGGCAAGCAGCAAGCAATGAGAGCACAGACCAGTTGGCCTGTGCATTGTCCACACCTGCTGTGGGACCCCAAAGATGAGTCCAGAGCCAAGAGACTGGGGCCCAGAATGTTGACAGTGACAGTAGAAATAGCAGAAGCAGTAGCAGTGGCTGTGGCCCAGGAGAGGAAGGGTTTCACATGGGAGTAGCACCAGGACTTTCAGTGGGAGAACAGCTTGACTGTCCATCTCCAGAGCCCGTGTTTACATCATTTGCACAAATGTTAGCTCTCCAGACTAAGCACCATGACAAGAACTGCTGGCACTCAGGCAGTAAACTTTGTCAGTAAATTATTATAAAATAAAAGCATACAAAGTGGACGTTGCAATAAAGCATATTATGGAGTTATTCGACTGCAAACAATTTAGAGTCTCTGGTTTTGAAAACTGCTGTAACATTGGGGAACAAATATCCACAGGCTTAGAAATAGAAATTAAATTTAAAATTGTTGCATTTTATGGTAAAGAAAACTGTTTTTATATGATGCTTCAAATGAGCTAATTATTAATGAGGAAAATACTTTTTATATTAATTTTTCTTTGTAAATGGAAATACAGCAATAGAATACATAAACAAGCATTTAAAAAATTTACTGGAGTAAATTAGTTTACAATGCTGTATTAATTTCAGGTGTACAGCAAAGTGGTTCAGTTATACACATAAATATATTCATTCTTTTTCAGATTCTTTCCCATATAGTATATTGCAGAAATATTGAGTATTGTGCTATACAGTAGGTCCTTTTTGGTTATCTATTTTATATATAGATACAAATATATCTATATTTTAGTGTGTATATGTTAATCCCAAGCTCCTAATTTATCCCTTCCCTTCATGTTTCCCCTTTGGTAACCATACATTTGTTTTCGAAATCTGTGAGTCTGTTCCTGTTTTGTAAATAAGTTCATTTATATCATTTAAAAAATTTAGATGCCATATATGAGTGATATCATATATTTGTCTTTCTCTGTCTGACTTACTTAGTATGATAATCTCTAGGTCCATCCAGGTTCCTGCAAATGGCATTATTTTGTTCTTTTTTATGGCTGAGTAATATTCCATTGTATATATTTATGTACTACATAGTCTTATCCATTTTGAATTATACACAAATCATGAAGCCATTTTCAGTTTCCACAAGTTACAGAAAATATCAGAGGAAATATTAGAATGCCATTGTATAAATTTGTGTTTAAAATTAAATGCAGACTTAGATGAAACTAATTTGTATGAAGAGTTAAATCTTTTTAGAAAACTTCTTCCATAAGAATCATTGACAGAAAGATATTTAATTTTTCTCAGAATTAAAAATTATCAAAAATTATTTGCAACCTTGCATTTGCCGAGTTATTGATGTCACTTTGAATTATATTGATTCAAAATGAAGTTGCTAAAAGTATAAATTTTGGTGACCTATCAAATGAATTTGTGGAAAAGCAAGCCCCCAAAATCTCATGCTCAACCAAGATACCACATTAATAAAGTATATCAGTTATTTGTTTTATAAAATTACAACACCAAAATTAGGAGAAATGCCTGCAATTGGAAATTGCGACTCTATTGGCGAAGACTTACAGGGTTTATAAAACGAGGGGGCAAGAGCCATAATCTATGCCAGTGACATATTCCAACTCCAAATGAAGCCTCTTGTGTTGCTGAGGGAAGTCCAGTTTAGAAACCATAGCTGGAACATCTACCTTTGGTGGGAACACAAGTCACATCAGCAGCAGGTCAACCATGAGAGACCTTTCCATACACCACCAGGCAGTTTTTAAATGGGTTTTTGTTGGGCTCGACAATTTCTCTGGTTTAGTTTGGCTTTGTCTTCCTTGAAACTGAGGCCTAACCAGAGACTGCAATGATGAAAACCCTCATTATTCATCTGGCCAGAGCCCCATCTTGTATGTCAATAGGTTAGCAACCATATTTTATAGTGCATAAAACATAGGAGAGAGAGCCAGAAGATGCACATTAAACAGTCATTTCATGATTCACCCCAAAGCAGTGGTGTGACTGAAAATTTTCCCTAATTGGCACTTTTTTACTTTTAATTTTTGTAGAACAAAAATGGCATTAGCTTTATTGTTTCATAAACAGTAATATATGTCAGCTGTAAAAAAAGTCAATACAAAAAAATTTAGAGAAAAAAAAGCCATTGGAACATTTCCTCCAAGAAATAATTACTTTTGGTGTTTTTCTAGGCATATATATTTTTTACAACTCTGAGAAAATAAGCTATTATATTTTAACCAGCTTTTCCACTTAGTATACTGTGGTCATCTGTCCATGTCAATCATTGTAGCTCTCTATCATTATTTTTAATAACTGCATGGATATATGATAACTATTTATCAGGATTCATCATTAGACATTTCATTTGTTTTCTACTTTTCATTAATACAAATAATGCTCCTGTGAACATCTTTACACATATGTCTGTATGCTTTTATTCAATCAATTCCTTAGAATAAATTTTTAGAAGTAGTATCCTCAGGTCAAAGCATACACAAATTTTAATTCTCACACATTTTTCCAAATTGCTCTCCAAATGGTAGTGCCCTTTATAGTCCTACCAGTAAGTGTTCCCTAAATCCTCAGGAACACTGAGCATTCTCATCTTTTTAACCTTTATCAATCTGATAAAGGGGAATAGTATTTCATGGTTGTTTTAGTTTCTGTTACTATTCATTTTGGTATTAGTAAACTGAACACTTGATAATTTAATGAATATTTGTGTGATTTTTCTTTTAATTTCCATATTCAGTTTACCCACAAAATTTATTTATTCAGACTAAATAGTGTAATTTTCACAAAAAGGGTAGATTTTGTTAATGGGTCATTTCATGAGTCCCTGTATTCATCCACTCTTCCCCGCCCTCACTCTCAGCAGGTGATCGAACTCCATCCATCTCCTAGGCTTTCCCCCTACAAATTAGCCTACATCTGCGCCCACCTTTTCTTCCCACAGTTGTTTCCAATGGAATGGTCCTTCTGAAGATCGATACCTCACCTGTGTTCCTCCCATCCCCCCTCCCCCAGGACTTCATCCCCCCACTTTGTTTCCAATCTCTTTCCATCAGCATTTGAACACATACAAGTCATTACCATCCTTAAAAATCTAAAACCTGTTCCCAACTTTCTTCTTTCCATCCTTAAAAATCTAAAACCTGTTCCCAACTTTCTTCTTTCTCGACTAACTACTCTCTCTTTTATCCCCTCAGAGCCTTCAAATTATTTTAAAAGAGCTGTTTACGCTCACTCTTTCAATGCAATCCAGTTACCTTGCCAATTACTACAACATCTGTATCCCAACACTCCTAAGAGTGCTTGGCCTTTTGGAAGGGCTAAAAAATAAATTATTAAATGATTGAATAAATCTGGTTGTCCATGCTGGAAACATGCATCCTTAAACCTTCCTTCTACTTACTCCTTCATTCAGTCCATCCCCAAGTCTTTCAATTGATACTCCTTAAAGAGCGCTGGTATCTGTTACCTTCTCTCCATTCTCACTGTCATTACCTTAGTTCTAGTTCAAACTACTGGCATCCTTCACCTCGATGACTGTTACAGCTCCTTAACAGGTTGGGCCCAGCTCCAGGTGTCTCAGAACACAGCAGCTAGAATGACCTTTCACAATATTCCTTCCTTGCTTAAAAATGCCACTTCATGGATTCCCACAGACTCCAGGATTACATGCAAGCTCCTTACCATAGTATATACTTCATGGCCTTGCACTGCTCACCCATCAGAGTCTATATTCAAAACATACTTAATTGTAATTTCCAAAACGGTCTATTGTTTCTCTTGCCTCTAGAAATATGTACCTGCTCCTCCTTTTGCCCAGCTGCCCTTCGCCTCCAATCTTTCATTCTTTTTACCTGGCAAACTCCTACTTGTTATTTCAACTCACTGATTCTGGGAAGCGTTCCCTGCTCCCCTGAGATTCAGTCAGGTGCTCCCATGTTTTCTACACGACAGCCCATACTCAACTGTATAGCAACACTTAAGCCATTCTCTTTAATTATCTGTTTACTTGTTTGACAGATCTATTGAATGAGTTGAATTTGACTCTTTCTCCCACGAATGCTTTCAAACATTGGCAGATCTCCCTTCTTCCTGGTAACATCTGGGGCATATTTATTACTTTTAATATCGTCAGGCATCAAAGAGCAGTCTTGTTTTCAGACATTAAGAAATGCAGTTAGGGCTTCCCTGGTGGTGCAGTGGTTGAGAATCCGCCTGCCGATGCAGGGGACGCAGGTTCGTGCCCCGGTCCGGGAAGATCCCACATGCCGCGGAGCGGCTGGGCCCGTGAGCCATGACCGCTGGGCCTGCGCGTCCGGAGCCTGTGCTTCGCAACGGGAGAGGCCACAACAGTGAGAGGCCCGCGTACCGCAAAAAAAAAAAAAAAAAAAAAAAAAAAAAAGAAAGAAATGCAGTTAAATGGGCAGGTCATGTAAGATGGCTGCTCTCTTGCTCTCTGTACGTCCCCTGCTTGACCAGGCCCTGTTTCACTCACATGACTATCCAATCCTCTTAATTATAGGGCTTAATCAGTAACTGTTTACGTGCTTCTCACGGCGCCAGTTGCTGTTTTGCCTGCTGTGAGCCAACCTGACATCAATTCCCTCTATAAACAGTAGCCTCCTCCCCTGAGTAGAAGATTGCTGCCATGTCCTTCTTGCCATCGGCCGTTCATGGTGGAGTGTCACTCCAGAACCTTTGCTGTGGGCGGGTAAGATTCTCTGTCTAATAAACCTTTGATGCCTCTGTCAATGTCTCTGGGCTCTTTCTTCAGTCTCAAGGCTGGGCAATTATAAGGCTTGCCGGCCTGCAGGCTGCAGCCAAACTGTAGTCAAGTTCAATATCGGCATTTCCATCTTTCGTCCAATTCTGTTTCCGTTTATAGCGCCTCCAAGACTGGTGTCAGGGAGAGGGATGAGAAGAAAAGAGGCAAAGTTCTATTTATCTAACTGATGCTATTTGTAGCTCTCATTTGGCTATTGAATGCCCCCACCCAAATGCTGGCTCTATCATGAACACGTTGTATATTCTTCAGTGATCTTTGTGGATATGACCTCTCTAACTATTCTAACACTAACATAACATTCACTATTCTGTGAACCTCTTCACTCCTCAGCTTCTGCGTTCCAGCAGAATGGCTCAGGTTCCCTCACTCTGCGGGTCAGCTCTCTGACACTGGATCCTTTCAGGATGACTCCGGCTTGGCTGCCCTTCTGCACAGGCTGCTTTGCCCACCAGTACACTTCTGTACCCTTGCCCTAGCAAACTCTGGAAGTGTGGGACATTCCCATTACGGCCATCTCTCTCTCTCTTTTTTTTTTTTTTTTTTTGTGGTATGCGGCCTCTCACTGTTGTGGCCTCTCCCGTTGCGGAGCACAGGCTCCGGACGCACAGGCTCAGCGGCCATGGCTCACGGGCCCAGCCGCTCTGCGGCATGTGGGATCCTCCCAGACAGGGGCACGAACCCGCGTCCCCTGCATCGGCAGGTGGACTGTCAACCACTGCGCCACCAGGGAAGCCCAACCATCTCTCTTTTTAAAGGTCATTGCTGTTTCCTCCAGCACCCTCCAAATGAGACTTAGAACAGTCTCATTTGTTCTAAGTCTTAAGTCCAGGGGACGTATTTCTTGTCCTCCTGGTCCCCACAGCTCCAACTTGTCTTAAGGGGAGGCAGTAGGAATCTCCTTTTTCTCCCTAACCGGGAATGGAGGGGAATAGCCATAAAGCTCTCTACTCCTATAAATTAACTTCAAAGAAATTCTTTTAAAAAAAACCCAAAAAGCGATCTAAGCTTATCTTATTTACGACAAATTTAGGTGAAAGACTAGGAGTCTCAGGGTTGACTTTGCTATCTCTCAGCAGTTCCTGTGGAGATGGCCCTTGCCCTGTCTCTAATATGTAGTCACATTGAAGCAATAGGGAGAGTCCCCTGTGACATGTTATGTTTGTCTTCCCTTGAGGACTTGGTCTGTAGCCTCTTAAACCTCATAGTCTCAATATTAGAGCTGAGTAGAGCTGCAATAGATTTCAGGGAATGATAGCTAATTGTTATGCATAATTACACATTTATGATAGCAATACGCTTTGCTACAGAAGTAGGGAATGGCCAAGTCTCTTTGAAGATGTTAGGAAAGACTCATGAATATGAAATTTCCTTAAAAGTATCAATTAGTTTTTAAGGAAAGGCACAAAGTTTCCTTCTCTATTTTTGACTTGTTTGTTATTTTACTGTTTTGTAGAAGTACATAATGTTTTAAATTATCTGCCATCATTTTAAAACATCAAAATTAATATTAGTGTTCATACCAAGCTTGTCTGAACTTAACATTTAAAACAGGAATGGTTTTAGCTTTAAGTAAATAATTATAAAATTCCATTTCCAAAAGTTGTCTAGGGCCTTTCTTGGTTGGAAGTAAGAGAAGCCCTTTGGATTTAATTTTAGCTGAAAAAGTTTATTATAAAGATGACAGTGGTCATCAAGGAACCAAAAGGCAAAACTTGCTGGATTTCAGGAACACACTGGAACCTGAGACTACTCCAGAATGCTCTGGTGAAGCCCCCAAATTCTCTCCCACTCTGTTTCCCAGCTTTTTATGTCTGTAGTCCACACGATTTAACAGCTACTGCTAGTTGCTTCTGAGCCAACACATTACTGGTTTCACTGTCCTTAATCCTGCTTGCTCTCAGTCTTAGTTCCAAATTGATCAGGTAACCCAGGTGCCCCAGTCAAATCAACCAGGGCTGTGCCATTATGTAGATCACAGAGGAGGGCATTTTCCAGAAGTAGGAATGGGTGACTGGACTTCTAAACTAAGAGATAACTAGGACAGATATTTCAAAGTCTTAGTTCTTTATCTCAAGAAAACTTTCATCTCAGGATTTTGGCAATCGATTTAAGTATTGAGAAGAGATGTTGTTCACTCTATTACTCTGACATGATTTATATCCTATTCAAAGACCGGGGAATCTTGTTTCTTAATGGGGAAACTTCATTGTTATAACCTCATTGTTACTTTTACCATTAGTTTCAGTCCACAGTTGTTGTTCTATTTGAAATCTGAGAAGAGAAAAAACAGTATCTCTAAGTATAAATGAATTGGAAAATCAGATTTTTAAACTCAACCAAACTCCAAATTTACTGGGCTTCCTTTCAAATTGTAACTTGTTGGAGAGCTTGGCAGGGGTCTAATCAGAAATTACATTTGACCCAGCTAAACCATTTATTCTTTTTCATTTGAGGATACACACATTACAAATATGTGCCCATTTGGGCAATGATCTAATCTCTTTTCAATTAAATTAGGCTCTATGATTTTTTAAACACTATTGAACAGACTTCTCCTTTGTATTACCATATTAATTTCTGTGGAACGCTTTCATTTTACTTCCTCCAGACTGCTTTTCAACACTCCTCATGTGTTTTCCTCCAGCTCTTTCCTCCCCTGCTGCACAGATATGCACAGAGCACATAATTTTGGTATACACCAAGGAAATAATGGATTCCAGGGCCTTATAAATATTAGGAGTGAGAGAGTTCAGAGGAGAGGGGAGAACTGAGGGAAGAAATAAAGGATATCATGGGTAGTTGAAGGCAAGCATAGAGTTCTCTCCATTCACAATAGGGTGTATTTCCATAATCGAAGTTTCTTTTTTTCATTCTCAGGCAAACATGGCAAGTGCAGGATAATCTTAGAAGGTAAGAGGTTCCTGGGTCACTTTTATAGAAAAGTACCACCACAGGTGTACACAATTCTAACAAAACCTTATTCATATTTACAGTGTCGTAAATAATAGTTAAGTTTAATGAAGTAGCTCTGTATTTGTTTATTTCCATCAACAAGGTACAGTTTTATATTGAGACACATTTAACTGCTAAACTCACAACATACATAACACTCATAATTTATTAACTGTGGAACTGAGTACACAACCCTCCAGAGTCTTCATGTTTATGAGCACTTGTCTGCATCATTTTAGGCCTAAAATAAATAGCCATGAAGCTGAACATTAACCCTCTTTATCATTTGGTGAACATAACTTGTTTGGAAAATAATAGTATAGCCAGCTATTTTAACTGCATCTTTGCTTTCAAGTCAGAGGGCATTCCTCATTATGGTGAATTTAAATGAGTGGAGAATGGCAAAGAGGTTGTTATTTAGACAGCAAGCAGCAACCTGATTTTACAATTTTTGTCTCCCTCTCTTCCTCAGTATTCCCAAGTGAGCAGCCTGAAACTGATTGGAGCACAAGTCATGGCTCTTTGCTCCAACACATTTTGTTTTTTAATTTTAGGCGAGATCAACTTGACCTATTTACACTTTTGGGGCATATGTCACTCCAAAAATCCTAGATAAGAAAAAATGAATCAGACTATGGGAGACAGGCCAAGATTGAACAAATTTGCTATTGCTTTCTTGGGGCCAAGAGAATAAAATCTCTCTCTAGGGAGAGGGGTAAAGATTTTTCCTAAATAGAATGGTTGTTTTTCCTGATAATAATGTTGGGGTAAAGGAAAGCTAGGAGGATATTTTACTTACCTTGTAATGGGAAATAGAGGGAATTCCTGTCCTCTCTAGTTTTGACCCAGAGCCTTGGGGAACCTTAAAGCAATTACAGTGAATGGGTGAGGGCAGGAACTGGAGAGTTCTGTATTGCCTGTGGCAGCCCAGCAACCATGCCAGCACCAGTACCCACACCCACCATGGGAATGCCACAAAGAAATTTGGTGGTGGACAAATTTCTGGCAAATGGGCCAGTGGGTACATATGTAAAGCTGAAGGTATTTGGGACACATTCAAGTATATATTATTATTTCCTATCATCAGCCAAATACTATTTGCTCTGATATGTAGAGATTCTTTTATCTTTATAAATAAATATCAGTTTCCATGTATCCTTTAAGCCAGAAGTAATAGATACCCACAATCCAAAACTATCACCAGGTTATCCCCAGATTTGGGCAACACCTTTGTGAGCATCACTGTGATTCAGGCTAGATTCTATACTTTATTCCAAATGCTTTTTGCCCCTAAAAAGCTTATAATCTTTGAAATTATGTAAAATGCTATACTGTATTTATATACATAATAGACTAAAAGAGAACTTTAAGAATGAAAAAATTATGCAGGGAAGTCTCCTTTTAAATATTTTTATCTAATAGCTGTGATGTGCCCATTAAAATTATGGTTTCACACAAAAGACCCTGAATAGCCAAAACAATCTTGAGAAAGAAAAATGGAGCTAGAGGAATCAGGCTCCCTGACTTCAGACTACACTACAAAGCTACAGTAATCAAAAGAGTTTGGTATTGGCACAAAAACAGAAATATAGGTCAATGGAATAGAATAGAAAGTTCAGAGATAAACTCATATACTATGGTCAACTAATCGATGACAAATGAGGCAAGAATATACAATGGACAAAAGACAGTCTCTTCAATAAGTGGTGCTGGGAAAACTGGACAGCTACATGTAAAAGAGTGAAATTAGAACACTCTCTAACACCAAACACAAAAATAAACTCAAAATGAATTAAAGACCTAAATGTAAGGCCAGACACTATAAAACTCATATAGGAAAACATAGGCAGAACACTCTTTGACATAAATTGAAGCAATATATTTTTTGCACCACCTCCTAGAGTAATGAAAATAAAAACAAATAAATGGGACCTAATTAAATTTAAAAGATTTTGCACAGGAAAGGAAACATAAACAAAATGAAAAAACAACCAATAGAATGGGAGAAAATATTTGCAAATGAAGCAACTGACAAGAGATTAATCTCCAAAATATATAAGCACCTCATGTAGCTCCATGTCAGACAAACAACCCAATCAAAAAATGGGAAGAAGATCTAAATAGACACTCCTCCAAAGAAGACAGACTGATGGCCAAAAAGCACATGAAAAGATGCTCAACATCACTAGTTATTAGAGAAATGCAATCAAAACTACAATGAGGTATCACCTCACACTGGTCAGAATGAGCATCAAAAAATCTAGAAACAATAAATGCTGGAGAGGGTGTGGAGAATAGGGAACCCTCCTACACTGTTGGTGGGAATGTAAATTGGTACAACCATTATGGAGAACAGTATGGAAGTTCCTTACAAAACTAAATATAGACCTACCATATCATCCAGCAATCCCACTCCTGGGCATATACCGAGAGAAATCCATGATTCAAAAATATACATGCACCCCAATGTTTATTGCAGCATTATTTACAATAGTCAAGACATGGATCAACCTAAATGTCCATTGACAGAGGAGTGGATAAAGAAGATGTGGTGCATATGTACAGTGGAATATTACTCAGCCATAAAAAAGAATGAAATAATGCCATGTGCAGCAACATGAATGGACCTAGAGATTGTCATACTGAGTGAAGTAAGTCAGACAAAGACAAATATCATATAATATCACTTATATATGGAATCTAAAAATATGGTGCAATAAACTTATTTACAAAACAGAAATTGAGCCACAGATGTAGAAAACAAACTTATGGTTACCAGGATGGGAAAGGAGGGAGGGAGGGATAAACTGGGAGATTGGGATTGACATACACACACTACTATATATAAAATAGCTAACTAATAAGTACCTACTGTATAGCACAGGGAACTCTACTCAATACTCTGTAATGACCTATATGGGAAAAGAATCTTTAAAAAGTGGGGATATATATATATATACACACACACATATATCACAATAAGTTTTAGTGCTGGTTCTTTCTCAGTTGTGCAATTAAGTTAATTTTCATTTTTTTCTTCATGATTTTTCAGTTTGCAATTTTTTAATACTCTATTATAAAAAAAGTTATTTCTATAAATGTAGTTTTAAAGACTCTAAGATATGTATTGTTGAGTGGAAAAAATAACCACACAAGAGCAGATCTAGCAGAAGGAATACTACCATTTAAATGGGATAGCAAGATTATGGAAGACTTCTTAATTTCTCAAGTTCCTTTAATGTCGTTTACACTTTTTTTTGTAATGTAAAAATCTAAATAAAATAACTCCTTAATGTATTGACATTCTAATAAAGTACTGAATTAAAAATTAAAACAATCAAAATTTAAATCTAATTGGTAAACACCAAGGAAAATTATATAATTTTTTCTCTACGATAGAAATATATACATAATTTCATCAGAACCACACTCCCCAGGCACAATGTCATGTGAATGAGGGTCATTGCCAGATACTAAAAGATACTTGGAGGCAGAGCAGGGAGGATGAGACAGTACAAGCTTGGGTACAGCTTACCTGGGCTTAATTCTGACTCCACTGCTTACTAGCTGAGACACCTTTGTAGGTCACTGGGTTTTCTGAGTGCTGGACTTCTCACCTGGAAGGTAGTGATGATAACAATTGCTACTCTCAGGTTTGTTTTGAGGAGTGAATGTACATAAGTGTTTTTAACATGAAGCATATTTTTTAAATGCTAAGGGTCTGCCACTAACTCCTACATAGTCAGACAACAATACATGCTTTATGAAGAAAAGCTCTCTGTCTTCACACAGTTTGGCCCAAAACTATCCACTATATCAATTCTGAGTATTAAATATGTAAAGACTAATTTCAGACTCTATGGTGACTCTAGAAGCCTAATTATTCCTGACCAATTATTTTTAAAAAACTTTTAAAAATTGAGGTATACATGCAAAAGAGTACCCAAATGATACATGTAAAGTTCAATTAAATTTCACAAGGTGAACACACCCATGTGACCACCATCCAGATGAGAAAACAGGTCACTACCGGCACCCAGGAGCCACCTTCATGCTTGCCCCTAGTTGCTCCTCCACCTCCTCCCCAGAATTAACCACTATTCTGACTTTTGACACCAGAGATTACTTTACCATCTTTATAATGGAATCACTTTTGCTCAGCTTCATGTGTGTGAGAGTCATTCATGTTGTGTGTAGCAGTAGTTTGTTCATTTCCATTGCTGTATAGTATTCTGCTGTATGAATACTTACCTATCCTCCCACGGGTGGACATCTGAATATTTCTGGCCAGATGAATAGTGCTGCTATAAACATCCTTGCCCCTGTCTTTTGATGAACAAATGCACTCAGTTATCTTGGGCATATACAATGAGTGGATTGCTGGGTTCTAGAATATACTAAATTCATCTTTAGTTGATCCTCCCAAATGGCTTTCCAAAGTCATCCCATTTCATTTTTTTATTCTCCCCTCCCCATGGACCCTGACAACTAGCATCCTACTTTCTATCTCTATGAATTTGACTACTCTAGGTAACTCATATAAGTGGAATCATACGGTATTTGTCTTTTTGTGACTGGCTTATTTCACTTAGCAGAATGTCCTCAAATTTCATCTGTGTGGTAGCATATGTCAGAAATTCCTTCCTTTTTAAGGAGGCAGGAATATATAATGGAGAAAAGACAGTCTCTTCAACAAATGGTGCTGAGAAAACTGAACAGCTATATGTGAAAGAATGAAATTGGAACATTTCCTCACAGCATATACAAAAATAAACTCAAAATGGATTAAAGCCTAAATGTAAGACCTGAAACCATAAAATTCCTAGACATGAACATAGACAGTACACTCTTTGATATAAATCATAGCAATATTTTTTTGGATCTGTCTCCTAAGGCAAAAGAAAGAAAAGCAAAAATAAACAAAGGGAACCTAATTAAACTTAGAAGCTTTTGCACAGCAAAGGAAACCATTGACAAAATGAAAAGACAACCCTACTGAATGGGAGAAAATATTTGCAAATGATATGACCAATAAGGGGTTAATATCCAATATATATAAACATTTAAACAACTCAATATCAAACAATAAACAGCCCAATTAAAAATGGGAAGAAAACCTGAATAGGCACTTTTCCAAAGAAGATATACAGGCACAAGAAAAAATCCTCAGAGAAATACAAATCAAAACCACAATGAGATATCACTTCATACCTGTCAGAATGGCTATCATCAAAAAGTCTACAAATAACAAACGCTGGTGAGGATGTGGACACAAAAGAACCCTAGTACACTGTTGATGGGACTGTAAATTGGTAAAAGCATTATGGAACACAGTATGGAGGTTCCTTGAAAAACTAAAATTAGAATTACCATATGACCCAGCAGTTCTCTCCTGGGTATATATTTGAAGAAAACGAAAACAGGAGTTCAGAAAGATACATGGACCCCAATGTTCACAGTAGCATTATTCACAATAGCCAAGATATGGAAGCAACCCAAATGCCCATCAACATATGAATGGATAAAGAAGATGTGTTATACATGTACAATGGAATATTACTTAGCCATTTAAAAAAAGAAATTCTGCCAGTTGTAAGAATGAGGATAGACCTAGAGGGTATTATGCTTAGTGAAATAAGTCAGACAGAGAAAGACAAATACTCTGTTATCACTTATATGTGGAATCTAAAAAATAAAACAAACAATGAATGTAACCAAACAGAAACAGATTCACAGAGAGCAAACTAGTGGTTACCAGTGGGGAGACAGATGGCGGGGAAGAGTAAGATAGGGGTAGGGGATTAAGAGATACAAACTAATATGTATATATTGTACAGCACAGGTAAATATAGTCATTATTTTGTAATAACTTTAAATGAAGTATAATCTATAAAAATATTGAATTACTATGTTGTATACCTGAAACCTAATATAATATCATAAATCAACTATGCTTCTATTTTAGAAAAAAGAATTTATTTCCTTTTTAAGGCTGAATAATATTCCATTGAATGTATATACCACATTTTCTTTATTCATTCATCAGTCAATGGACACTTCCACCATTTGGCTATTATAAATAATGCTGCTATGAACATGGATGTACAGATACCTCATCAAGTTCCTGCTTTCAGTTATTTGGGATATGTGTCCAGAAATTGAACTGTCATATCATAAAGTAATTCTATGTTTAATTTTTTGAGGAACAATCATACTCTTTTTCATTGCAGCTGTACCATCCCATTTCATTTGAACAGTTCTTCTATTCCAAACCAAATTCAGGTCCTTCATCTCAACATCTTTCAGTAAAAATCCAGCCTTTGTGTGTTCTGGCCCTGGTTATCTATGTGATTAGACTGAGGCAGGGAACAAGGGTAGAACATGGATGAAACTTAGTTTCTATTTCTAGTTCTGCCACTAATTCACACAACTATTAAATAAGAAACAAGAACCCTCACAGGTGTCCTAAAGTTTAATTAGAAATCACAGGAAGTTAGAGTGATAAGACAAGCAAATTTTAATACACTAGACTTTACACATCAAATGCATGGTTTTACCCTCAATGGAATCACTCCATCTAGGCTGAGAAAGATCACACTGTTATTTCATAAAATATGTTTTATTCCTCTTCTTTTGTAATCATCTTCAGAATCTAAATTTAATTATTAAACTTTGATTACTGTGTAAGGACATAGAGATTCAAAGAACTGAGGACTGAAGGACAAAGAAAAGGTAGGATTCTTTCCCTTGTGGAGAAATCTAGTGTAACAGCTATTGCTTTTATCTTTTTTTCTGCCCAGCACATCTTTCTCCATCCCCCCCATTCCTTTTCTGACCATCAAGTTGTAGCAACCTTAAGGTATACAGTTCAGACCTTCTAACGAGCCTGCTGGGGAAGTGGGGCATAATTGACTGATAGGATCCAGCTGCTGCACACTGGGATCCACCGTGGTGTCATACCATTACCATGTTTCCCCCAGGCTGCTCCCAGCCAATGACTGAGCATGATGGGGGTCTAGAGCTGGGACATTTCTGCCTGATGTAGTACTTTCCCAATGGTAATCTTCTTGGGAATTCTCTATTAGCTTGGTGAAGACTTTCTTAGAACTGCACTGTGACCTGAGGCTCTTCCTGCTCATCCTTCCTTTCCTCTCTTCTTGCATAGGCATCAGGCTTACATAACAGCCTGAAGCCTCTCCCTGCCTACTCCTGCTCCCTTCCAGTTTATCTTTTGCTGACATTCCCCTCAGTAAACCTATTGGAAATCGAGTCCTTTCTTGGCATCTGTTTCTAAGAGGAGGAACAGATTCACAGGGGCAGGGGCAGGACCAGGACCAGGGGGTACAAGTTATCATCGTTGACATCTATGGCCTCAATGACTGGTCAAAGTGGTGAACCTATGATCCCCATAGGACCAATCAGAATGTTTTCCTGAGGATTAGTCAATCTCAAATAGGTGGGAGCAGAGGATTCCCAGGCAGTAAGGCAATAAACTCACATTCACCTTTTTTTGTTGTATTTTTATTTTTTTATTTATTTATTTTTGGCTGTGTTGGGTCTTAGTTTCTATGCGAGGGCTTTCTCTAGTTGCAGTGAGTGGAGGCCACTCTTCCTCACAGTGCATGGGCCTCTCACTGTCGTGGCCTCTCTTGTTGTGGAGCACAAGCTCCAGACATGCAGGCTCAGTAGCTGTGGCTCACGGGCCTAGTTGCTCTGCGCCATGTGGGACCTTCCCAGACCAGGGCTCAAACCCGTGTCCGCTGCATTGGCAAGCAGATTCTCAACCACTGTGCCACCAGGGAAGCCCATAGAGGCATAGAGGGAACTTTCCTCAACATAATAAAGGCCATAAATGACAAACCCACAGCCAGCATTGTTCTCAATGGTGAAAAACTGAAACCATTTCCACTAAGATCAGGAACAAGACAAGGTTTCCCATTTTCACCACTCTTATTCAACATAGTTTTGGAAGTTCTAGTCATGGCAATCAGAGAAAAAAAGAAATAAAAGGAATCCAAATAGGAAAAGAAGAAGTAAAGCTGTCGCTGTTTGCAGATGACATGATACTATACATAGAGAATCCTAAGGATGCTACCAGAAAACTACTAGAGCTCATCAGTGAATTTGGTAAAGTAGCAGGATACAAAATTAATGCACAGAAATCTCTGGCATTCTTATACACTAATGATGAAAAATCTGAGAGTGAAATTAAGAAAACACTCCCATTTACCATTGCAACAAAAAGAATAAAATATCTAGGAATAAACCTACCTAAGGAGACAAAAGACTTACATGCAGAAAACTATAAGACACAGATGAAAGAAATTAAAGATGATACAGATAGGTGGAGAGATATACCATGTTCTTGGATTGGAAGAATCAACATTGTGAAAATGACTCTACTACCCAAAGCAATCTACAGATTCAATGCAATCCCTATCAAATTACCACTGGTATTATTTTACAGAACTAGAACAAAAAATTTCACAATTTGTATGGAAATTCAAAAGACCCCGAATAGCCAAAGCAATCTTGAGAACGAAAAATGGAGCTGGAGGAATCAGGTTCCCTGACTTCAGACTATACTACAAGGTTACAGTAATCAAGACAGTATGGTACTGGCACAAAAACAGAAATAGAGATCAATGGGTCAGGATAGAAAGCCCAGAGATAAACCCACACACATATGGTCACCTTATCTTTGATAAAGGAGGGAAGGATATACAATGGAGAAAAGACAACCTCTTCAATAAGTGATGCTGGGAAAACTGGACAGCTACATGTAAAAGTATGAAATTAGAACACTCCCTAACACCACACACAAAAATAAACTCAAAATGGGTTAACGACCTAAATGTAAGGCTAGACACTATCAAACTCTTAGAGGAAAACATAGGCAGAACACTCTATGACATAAATCACAGCAAGATCCTTTTTGACCCATCTCCAAGAGAAATGGAAATAAAAACAAAAATAAACAAATGGGACCTAATGAAACTTAAAAGCTTTTGCACAGCAAAGGAAACCATAAACAAGACCAAAAGACAGCCCTCAGAATGGGAGAAAATAGTTACAAATGAAGCAACTGACAAAGGATTAATATCCAAAATTTATAAGCAACTCAGGCAGCTCAATAACAAAAAACCAAACAACCCAATCCAAAAATGAGCAGAAGAACTAAATAGACGTTTCTCCAAAGAAGATATACAGATTGCCAACAAACACATGAAAGAATGCTCAACATCATTAATCATTAGAGAAATGCAAATCAAAACTACAATGAGATATCATCTCACACTGGTCAGAATGGCCATCATCAAAAACTCTAGAAACAATAAATGCTGGAGAGGGTGTGAGAAAAGGGAACACTCTTGCACTGCTTGTGGGAATGTAAGTTGATACAGCCACTATGGAGAACAGTATGGAGTTTCCTTAAAAAACTACAAATAGAACTACCATAGGACCCAGCAATCCCACTACTGGGCATATACCCTGAGAAAACCATAATTCAAAAAGAGTCATATACCAAAATGTTCAATGAAGTTCTATTTACTATAACCAAGACATGGAAGCAACCTAAGTGTCCATCAACAGATGAATGGATAAAGAAGATGTGGCACATATATACAATGGAATATTACTCAGCCATAAAAGGAAACAAAATTGAGTTATTTGTAGTGAGGTGGATGGAACTGGAGTCTGTCAAACAGAGTGAAGTAAGTCAGAGGATAAAAACAAATACCATATGCTAGCACATATATATGGAATCTAAGAAAAAAAATGTCATGAGGAGACTAGGGATAGGACGGGAGTAAAACACAGACCTACAAGAGCATGGTCTTCAGGATATAGGGAGGGGGAAGGGTAAGCTGTGACAAAGTAAGAGAGTGGTATGGACATATATACACTTCCAAACATAGGGTGGATTGCTAGTGGGAAGCAGCTGCATGGCACAGGGAGATCAGCTAGGTGGTTTGTGACCACCTAGAGGGGTGGGATCAGGAGGGAGGGAGATGCAAGAGGGAAGAGATATGGGAACCTATGTGTATGTATAACTGATTCACTTTGTTGTAAATCAGAAACTAACACACCACTGTAAAGCAATTATACTCAAATAAAGATGTTAAAAAAATAAAATTAAAAAAATGTTAGAGTTACATATGACTTTAGTTTACATGGTTTCTTAGTCTGAGGAAAAGGAAAACATATGTGTGTGCTATGTTGCCTTATTATTATTGTAATGAAAACACTGAATTCCAAATAGAAAGGTGCTAGACATCAGGTTCAGTGTAGTAGCACAAAATGGGTAGAGAAACTTGCCTGCCTCAGTGCATATTTCATAGAGCATGTTTCAAGACTAAGAGTCTAATGGAGAGATCAACTGCATGATGTTCTAGGGACACTGCTGAATTTTCTGAAAAGAAAAGACTACATGAAATAGGCTTTGGAATAAAACATTGTGGGAGTCACTGTTGCTGCCCACCAGATTCCTTTTCCTGGGCTGGAGCACCCTCTCTCAATCAGTGAGTGTGACTTTTCCTTCAAGTGACACTTGGAACAGCCAACTTTTATCCACTGAAATGTACCTTGGAACATTCTATTTTTCTACTCAGTATATCTTTAAACAAAAATGCTTATCAGCAGCTGGCACATGAAGAAAGTCTTCCATTTTTCCATAAGCTTAAAAAAATATTTTGGGCTGTCCTTTGAAAAGTCTCCTTTTCCAGATCAGCGAGTTCTCTAGCTGATGAATGTTCCCAAACCCATATGGCTGCTGATGGTAAGAACACAAATTCCTGACTACACAGAAAGTGGCCCTCCTGCCTCTCAGACTCTGGGTTGAAGAGCAAGGAATGACCTTGGCCAGGGAAGCTGAGAGCCTTTCTGTACCCCAGGAAAAGATGTTTTTTGCTCCCTCCTTGTGTCCATATTCCCCTCACCTCAAGGGCCTTTTTGGAGTTATCACAATGTGACCCAACATTGTAAAAGCTGCAGAAGTTACCCAGACTTTTAGGCATGGTGGCAAGCTTAGCAAGTGTGTAAACCAACCCCACCCCAAGTTCTGCTCCAAATACACAGAAAGGCTGGACTCTACAAATATTTTTTAATTAAAAAAAGATATGTGACCACTTTGGCACTAGAACTCATGGAGGGATGGTGTGCCAGGTGGTTCTCAGTGTCCCAGCTTCCCTGCCTGCCCCTTCCCAATTTTCCCAAGGGACTTAGATTGCCTTTTCCTTCTGCAAGACATCACACTGGTCCAGTATACTGATGATATTATGCTGCTTGGAGCTAATTACAAGAAGTAGCAACTACCCTAAGCTTATTGGTAAGACTCTACAATGGCTGTAAAAGAGCCTATGGAATAGAAGAGATCCCTTAGGGGAGCTTTTAGTACTACCTTGCTCTGTGATTAAAGTCAATGGAAAACTACTATAACAACCCAATCAAGGCAGGACTGATAAAGTCTCAGGCCCTTCAAAAATGAAGGTTTGGTTCACCCCACCATGGTAAAGAGCCATGACCAACTGAAGTGCATGCAGGGGACAAAGGGCATACAGAATAGATAGTATAAGAAGGTATTTATAGGAGACCTTCAAGATGGTGGAGGAGAGCTCTACCATCCAC
Source organism: Kogia breviceps (assembly GCF_026419965.1). NCBI lineage: Eukaryota > Metazoa > Chordata > Mammalia > Artiodactyla > Physeteridae > Kogia > Kogia breviceps. Next base: position 21,148,964 of record NC_081314.1, read on the forward strand.
CAGTCCCTCTCATCAGGAAACTTCCACAAGCCTCTTAGATAGCCTCATCCACCAGATGGTAGACAGCAAAAGCAAGAAGAACTACAATCCGGAAGCCTGTGGAACAAAAACCACATTCACAGAAAGACAGACAAGATGAAAAGGCAGAGGGCTATGTACCAGATGAAGGAACAAGATAAAACCCCAGAGAAAGAACTAAATGAAGTGGAGATAGGCAATCTTCCAGAAAAAGAATTCAGAATAATGATAGTGAAGATGATCCAGGACCTAATATGGGAAAGGAAATAGCCATGCAAGTGCAGGAAGAACAGTGAGTCCCATACAGGATAAACCCAAGAAGAAACACACTGAGATACATAGTAATCAAATTGACAAAAATTAAAGACAAAGAAAAATTACTGCAAAGGGAAAAAGTGACAAATAACATACAAAGGAACTCCCATAAGATTAACAGCTGATTTCTCAGCAGAAACTCTACAAGCCATAAGGGAGTGGTATGACAGATTTAAAGTAATGAAACGGAAGAATGTACAACCAAGATTACTCTACCTGGAAAGGATCTCATTCAGGTTCGATGGAGAAATCAAAAGCTTTAGAGACAAGCAAAAGTTAAGAGAATTCAGCACCACAAAACCAGCTCTACAACAAATGCTAAAGGAACTTCTGTAAGTGGGAAACACAAGAGAAGAAAAGACCTACAAAAACAACCCCCCCAAAATTAATAAAATGGTAATAGGAACATACATATCAATAATTACCTTAAAAGTGAATGGATTAAAGGCTCCAACCAAAAGACACTGGCTCACTGAATGAATACAAAAACAAGACCTATATATATGCTGTCTGCAAGAGACCCACTTCAGACCTAGGGACACATACAGACTGAAAGTGAGGGGATAGAAAAAGATATTCCATGCAAATGGAAATCAAAAGAAAGCTGGAGTAGCAATACTCATATCAGACAAAATAAACTTTAAAATGAATGTTATAACAGACAAGGAAGGACACTATGTAATGATCAAGGGATCAATCCAAGAAGAAGATACAACAATTATAAATATATATGCATCCAACATAGGAGCACCTTAATACATAAGGCAACTGCTAACAGCTCTAAAAGAGGAAATTAATAACAGAATAATAGTAGGGGACTTTAACACCTCACTTACACCAATAGACAGATCACCCAAGCAGAAAATTAATAAGGAAACACAAGCTTTAAATGACACACTAGACCAGATAGATTTAATTGCTATTTATAGGACATTCCTTCCAAAAACAGCAGATTACACTTTCTTCTCAAGTGCACATGGAACATTCTCGAAGATAGATCACATCTTGGGTCACAAATCAAGCCTCAGTAAATTTAAGAAAATTGAAATCATACCAAGCATCTTTTCTGACCACAATGCTGTGAGAATAGAAATCAATGTAAAAAATGTAAAAATAAATGTAAAAAACACAAACACACACCTGTGGTTAACTAATCTATGACAAAGGAGGCAAGGATATACAATGGAGAGAAGACAGTCTCTTCAATAAGTGGTGCTGGGAAAACTGGACAGCTACATGTAAAAGAATGAAATTAGAACACTCCCTAACACCAGACACAAAAATAAACTCAAAATGGATTAGAGACCTAAATGTAAGACTGGCCACTATAAAATTCTTAGAGGAAAATATAGGAAGAACACTCTTTGACATAAATCACAACAAGATATTTTTTTATCCACCTCCTAGAGTAATGGAAATAAAAATAAAAGTAAACAAATGAGACCTAATGAAACGTAAAAGCTTCTGCACAGCCAAGGAAACCATAAACAAGATGAAAAGACAACCATGAGAATGGGAGAAAATATTTGCAAATGAATCATCAAAGGATTAATCTCCAAAATATATAAACAGCTCATGCAACTCAATATTAAAAAAATAATTAAAAAATAAACAACCCAATCTAAAAATGGACAGAACACTTAAATAGACATTTCTCCATAGAAGACATACAGATGGCCAAGAAGCACATGAAAAGCTGCTCAACATCAAAAAAAAAAAAAAAAAAAAAAAGATGGTGGAGGAGTAAGACATGGAGATCACCTTCCTCCCCACAAATACATCAAGAATTCATCTACATGTGGAACAACTCCTACAGAACACCTACTGAATGCTGGCAGAAGACCTCAGACTTCCCAAAAGGCAAGAAAATCCCATATACCAGGGTAGGGCTAAAGAAAAAAGAAATAACAGAGACAAAAGAATAGGGATGAGACCTGCACCTCTGGAGGAAGCTGTGAAGGAGGAAAGTTTCCACACACTAGGAAGCCCCTTCATGGGAGGAGATGGGGGGGTGGCCAGGGGGAGAACCTTGGAGCCACAGAGGAGAGTACAGCAACAGGGGTGCAGAGGGAAAAGTGGAGAGATTCCTGCACAGGGGATCAGTGCTGACCAGCACTCACCAGCCCGAGAGGGTTGTCTGCTCACCTCTCAGGGCTGGTGGAGGCTGGGGGCTGAGGCTCAGGCTTCAGAGGTTAGATCCCAGAGAGAGGACTGGGGTTGGCTGCATTAAGACAGCCTGAAGGGGGCGAGTGCACCACATCTAGCCGGGAGGGAGTCAGGGAAAATGTCTGGACCTGCTGAAGACATAAAAGACCATGATTTCAGGGTGCGTGAGGAGAAGGGATTCAGGGCACTGCCTAAACGAACTCCAGAGATGGGCACGAGCTGCAGCTATCAGTGCGGACCCCAGAGACAGGATTAAGATGCTAAGGCTGCTGCTGCAGCCAGCAAGAAGCCTGTGTGCAAGCACAGGTCACTATCCACACCTCCCCTCCTGGGAGCCTGTGTAACACACCACTACCAGGGTCTCGAGATCCAGGGACAACTTCCCTGGGAGAACACATGATGTGCCTTAGGCTGTTGCAATGTCACATTGTACTCTTCTGCCAAAGGCTTGCCCCGCATTACAATTACGACTACTGTACTCCTCCCTCTCACTGGCCTCAGTGGGCAAGAGAACCCTAATCAGCCGCTGATTTAAGCCCTTCCTGTCTGGGTGGGGAACAGATGCCTGAGGGGTCCTACACAGAGAGGCAGGGCCAAAACCAGAGCTGAACCCCAGGAGCTGTGCAAACAAAGAAGAGAAAGGGAAACTTCCCTGTGCAGCCTCAGGAGCAGCAGATTAAATCCCCACAAACAACTTGATGAACGCTGCATCTGTGGAATACCTGAATAGACAATTAATGTTCCCCAAACTGAGGTGGTGGACTTTGGGAGCAACTGTAGACTTGGGGTTTGCCTTCTGCATCTGATTTTCTTCTGATTTTTACATTTATCTTAGTTTAGTTTTTAGTGCTTGTTATTATTGGTGGATTTGTTTATTGGTTTGGTTGCTCTATTCGTTTTCTAATATTTCATATTTTATTTTTTTAATTTTATTATTTTTTATTTATTTTTATTTTTTTCCATTTTTCTTTTTTTTGAGTCTGTGTGTATATTTCTTTGTGTAATTTTCTCTCTTTAAGTTTGCTTTTACCATTTGTTCTAGGGTTCTGACTGGTTTTTTTTTTTGTGTGTGTGTGTGTGTATGTTTCTTTGTGCGATTCTGTCAGTTTAGTTTTGATTTTACCATTGGTTTTGGGGTTCTATCTGTTCGTGGTTGTTTGGGGTTTTTTTTTTTTCCATTTTTTTCTTCTTTTCTTCCAAGCCATGTGGCTGGCAAGGTCTTTGTGCTCTGGTCAGGTGTCAGGTCTGAGCATCCGAGGTGGGAGACCCGAGTCCAGGACATTGGGCCACCAGAGACATAATGGCCCCATGTAATATCAATCAGCAAGAGCTCTCTCCGAGATCTCTGTCTCAACACTAAGACCTGGCTCCCCCTAATGGCCAGCAAGCTCCAGTACTGGATACCCCATTCCAAACAACTAGCAAGACAGGAACAAAAACCCACCCATTAGCAGAGAGGCTAGCTAAAGTCATACAGAACTTAAGTTCACAGACACCCCAAAACACACCACCGGACACAGCCCTACTGACCAGAAGGACAAGATCCAGCCCTACCCACCAGAACACAAGTACCAGTCCCCTCCACCAGGAAGCCTACACAACCCACTGAACCAACCTCACCCACTGGGGGCAGACATCAAAAACAATGTGAACTATGAACCTGCAGCCTGTGAAAAAGAAACACAAAACACAGTAAGTTAAACGAAATGAGAACACAGATAAATATGCAGCAGATGAAGGAACAAGGTAAAAACTCACCAGACCAAACAAATGAAGAGGAAATAGGCAGTCTACCTGAAAAAAAATTCAGAGTAATGATAACAAAGATGATCCAAAATCTCGGAAATACAATAGAGAAAATACAAGAAACATTTAACAAGGACCTAGAAGAACTAAAGAACAAATAAACAATGTTGAACAACACAATAAATGAAGATTCTCTAGAAGGAATCAATAGCAGAATAACTGAGGCATAAGAATGGATAAGTGACCTGGAAGATAAAATGGTGGAAATAACTACTGCAGAGCAGAATAAAGAAAAAATATTGAAAAGAACTGAGGACAGTCTCAGAGACCTTTGGGACAACATTAAATGCACCAACATTTGAATAATAGGGGTCCCAGAAGAAGAAGAGAAAAAGAAAGGGACTGAGAAAATAGGATTATAGTTGAAAAGTTCACTAACATGGGAAAGGAAATAGTCAATCAAGTCCAGGAAGCACAGAGAGTCACATACAGGATAAATCCAAGGAGAAATACAACAAGACACATATTAATCAAACTATCAAAAATTACATACAAAGAAAAAATATTAAAAGCATCAAGCGAAAAGCAACAAATAACATACAAGGGAATCCCCATAAGGTTAACAACTGTTCTTTCAGCAGAAACTCTGCAAGCCAGAAGGCAGTGGTGGGACATATTTAAAGTGATGAAGGAGAAAAACCTACAACCAAGATTACTCTACCCAGCAAGGATCATATTCAGATTCAACAGAGAAATAAAAAGCTTTAAATACAAGCAAAAGTTAAGAGAATTCAGCACCACTAAACCAGCTATACAACAAATGCTAAAGGAACTTCTCTAGGCAGGAAACACAAAAGAAGGAAAAGACCTACAAAACAAAGCCAAAACAATTAAGAAAATGGTAATAGGAACATACATATCAAGAATTACCTTAAATGTAAATGGATTAAACACTCCAACCAAAAGACACAGACTAGCTGAATGGATACAAAAACAAGACCTGTATATATGCTGTTTACAAGAAACCCACTTCAGACCTAGGGACACATACAGACTGAAAGTGAGGGGATGGAAAAACATAGTCCAAAGACGCAGAGATCTCCTTCCTCCTCACAGAGACATCAGAAATACATCTACACGTGGAACTTCTCCTATAGAACACCCACCGAATGCTGGCAGAAGACCTCAGACCTCCCAAAAGGCAAGAAACTCCCCACATACCTGGGTAGGGCAAAAGAAAAAAGAATAACCAGAGACAAAGAATAGGGAAGGGACCTACACCAGTGGGAAGGAGCCATGAAGGAGGAAAGATTCCCACACACTAGAAGCCCCTTTGTGGGCAGTGACTGTGGGTGGCAGAGGGGGAAGCTTCGGAACCGCAGAGGAAAGTGCAGCCACAGGGTGCGGAGGGCAAAGCAGAGAGATTCCCACAGAGGATCAGTGCCGACCGGCACTCACCAGCCCGAGAGGCTTGTCTGCTCCCCCACCGGAGTGGGCGGGGGCCGGGAGCTGAGGCTCAGGCTTCAGTCGGATCCCAGGGAAAGGTCTGGAGTTGGCAGAGTGAAAACAGCCTGAAGGGGTTAGTGCACCACGGCTGGCCGGGAGAGAGTCCAGTTGAAGTCTGGAGCTGCCAAAGAGGCAAGAGACCTTTTCTTCCCTCTTTGCTTCCTGGGCGCGAGGAGAGGGGATTAAGGGCACCGCGTAAAGGAGCTCCAGAAACGGGTGAGAGCCGCGGCTGTCAGCACGGACAGTAGAGACGGGTGTGGGATGTTAGGGTTGCTACTGCCGCCACCAAGAGGCCTGTGTGTGAGCACAGGTCACTCTCCACACCGCCCCTCCCAGGAGGCTGTGCAGCCCGCCACTGCCGGGGTCCCAGGATCCAGGGACAGCTTCCCCGGGAGAACGCGCAGCGCGCCTTGGGCTGGTGCAGCGTCACGTCGGCCTCTGCCGCCGCGGACTCGCCCCGCACCCGTGCAACTCCCTCCCCCCAGCCTGAGTGAGCCGGAGCCCCCGAATCAGCTGCTCCTTTAACCCCGTCCTGTCTGAGCGAAGGGCAGATGCCCTCAGATGACCTACACGCAGAGGTGGGGCCAAGTCCAAAGCTGAACCCCAGGAGCTGTGCCAACAAAGAGGAGAGGGGGAGGTCTCTCCCAGCAGCCTCAGAAGCAGCGGATTAAAGATCCACAATCAACTTGAAGTGCCCTGCATCTGTGGAAAAGCTGAATAGACAATGAATCATCCCAAGTTGAGGAGGTGGACTTTGGGAGCAAGGTATACTATTATTCCCCCCCCCCCTTTTTTGTGAGTGTGTGTGTGTGCTGCTGTGTGAGATTTTGTCTGTATAGCTTTGCTTTCACCATTTGTCTTAGGGTTAGACCGACCCGTTTTTCTGTATTTTTTAATAGAAATTTTTCTTCTTAATAATTATTTTTTATTTTAATAACTATACTTTATCCTACTTTATTTTGTCTTCTCCCTTTCTTTCTTCCTTTCTTCCTTCCTTTCTTCCCTCCTTCCCTCCTTGCTTCCTTCCTTCCTCCCTTCTTTCCTCCCTTCCTTCCTCTCTTCCTTCCTCCCTTTCTTCCTCTCTTCCTTCCTTCCTTCCTTTCTTGCTTTCTTCCTTCCTTCATTTCTTCCTTCCTTTCTTCCTTCCTTCCTTCCCTCCCTCCCTCCTTCCTTCCTTCCTTCCTTCTTTCCTTCCTTCCTTTTCTTTCCTTTCTATTTTTTCTCTCTTTTATTTTGAGCCGTGTGGATTAAAGGCTCTTGGCGCCCCAGCCAGGCAACAGGGCTGTGTCTCTGAGGTGGGAGAACCAACCTCAGGACACTGGTCCACAAGAGACCTCCCAGCTCCACGCAATATCAAACGGCGAAAATCTCCCAGAGATCTCCATCTCAACACCAGGACCCAGCGTCACTCAAGGACCAGCAACGAACACTGCTGGACACCCTATCCCCAACAAAGAGCAAGAAAGGTCTACAGCCCCATCCATTAGCAGAGAGGCTGCCTAAAATCATAATAAGGCTACCAACATCCCCAAACACACCACCAGACGTGGACCTGCCCACCAGAAAGACGAGATCCAGCCTCATCCACCAGAACACAGGCACTAGTCCCCCCAACCAGGAAACCTACTCAACCCACTGAACCAACCTTAGCCACTGGGGACAGCCACCAAAAACAACGGGAACTACGAACCTGCAGCCTGCAAAAAGGAGGCCCCAAGCACAGTAAGATAAGCAAAATGAGAAGACAGAAAAACAAACAGCAGATGAAGGAGCAAGATAAAAACACACCACACCTAACAAATGAAGAGGAAATAGGCAGTATACCTGAAAAAGAATTCAGAATAATGATAGTAAAGGTGATTCAACATCTTGGAAATAGAATAGACAAATTGCAAGAAACAGTTAACAAGGACCTAGCAGAAATAAAGAGGAAGCAAGCAACGATGAGCAACACAATAAATGAAATGAAAAATACTCTAGATGGGATCAATAGCAGAATAACTGAGGCAGAAGGACGGATAAGTGACCTGGAAGATAAAATAGTGGAAATAACTACTGCAGAGCAGAAGAAAGAAAAAAGAATGAAAAGCACTGAGGACAGTCTCAGAGACCTCTGGGACAACATTAAACGCACCAACATTCAAATTATAGGGGTCCCAGAAGAAGAAGAGAAAAAGAAAGGGACTGAGAAAATATTTGAAGAGATTATAGTTGAAAACTTCCCTAATATAGGAAAGGAAATAGTCAATCAAGTCCAGGAAGCACAGAGAGTCCCATACAGGATAAACCCAAAGAGAAACACGCCAAGACACATAATAATCAAACTGTCAAAAATTAAATACAAAGAAAACATATGAAAAGCAGCAAGGGAAAAACAACAAATAACACACAAGGGAATCCCCATAAGGTTAACATCTGATCATGCAGCAGAAACTCTACAAGCCAGAAGGGAGTGGCAGGACATATTTAAAGTGATGAAGGAAAAAAACCTACAACCAAGATTACTCTACCCAGCAAGGATCTCATTCAGATTTGATGGAGAAATTAAAACCTTTACAGACAAGCAAAAGCTGAGAGAGTTCAGCACCACCAAACCAGCTCTACAACAAATGCTAAAGGAACTTCTCTAAGCAAGAAACACAAGAGAAGGAAAAGACCTATGAGAAAAACCTGAAACAATTAAGTAAATGGTAATAGGAACACACATATTAATAATTACCTTAAATGTAAATGGATTAAATGCTCCCACCAAAAGACACAGACTGGCTGAATGGATACAAAAACAAGACCCATATATATGCTGTCTACAAGAGACCCACTTCAAACCTAGGGACACATACAGACTGAAAGTAAGGGGATGGAAAAAGATATTCCATGCAAATGGAAATCAGAAGAAAGCTGGAGTAGCAATTCTCATATCAGACAAAATAGACTTTAAAATAAAAACTACTACAAGAGACAAAGAAGGACACTACATAATGATCAAGGGAGCAATCCATGAAGAAGATATAACCATTGTAAATATTTATGCACCCAACATAGGAGCACCTCAATACATAAGGCAAATACTAACAGCCTTAAAAGGGGAAATCGACACTAACACAATCATAGTAGGGGACTTTAACACCCCACTTTCACCAATGGACAGATCATCCAAAATGAAAATAAATAAGGAAACACAAGCTTTAAATGATACATTACACAAGGTGGACTTAATTGATATTTATAGGACATTCCATCCCAAAAAAACAGAATACACATTTTTCTCAAGTGCTCATGGAACATTCCCCAGGATCGATCATATATTGGGTCACAAATCTAGCCTTGGCAAATTTAAGAAAATTGAAATCGTATCAAGTATCTTTTCTGACCACAACGCTATGAGACTAGATATCAATTACAGGAAAAGATCTGTAAAAAATACAAACACATGGAGGCTAAACAATACACTACTTAATAACAAAGTGATCACTAAAGAAATCAAAGAGGAAATCAAAAAATACTTATAAACAAATGACAATGGAGACACGCCGACCCAAAACCTATGGGATACAGCAAAAGCAGTTCTAAGAGGGAAGTTTATAGCAATATAATCATACCTTAAGAAACACGAATCATCTCAAATAAACAACTTAATTTTGCACTTAAAGCAATTAGAGAAAGAAGAACAAAAACCCCCAAATTTAGCAGAAGGAAAGAAATCATAAAGGTCAGGTCAGAAATAAATGATAAAGAAGTGAAGGAAACAATAGCAAAGATCAATAAAACTAAAAGCTGGTTCTTTGAGAAAACTGACAAACTGACAAACCATTAGCCAGACTCATCAAGAATAAAAGGGAAAAGACTCAAATCAATAGAATTAGAAATGAAAAAGGAGATGTAACAACTGACTCTGCAGAAATACAAAAGATTATTAGAGATTACTACAAGCAACTCTATGCCAATAAAATGGACAACCTGGAAGAAATGGACAAATTCTTAGAAATGCACAACGTGCTGAGACTGAACCAGGAAGAAATAGAAAATATGAACAGACCAATCACAAGCACTGAAATTGAAACTGTGATTCAAAATCTTCAACAAACAAAAGCCCAGGACCAGATGGCTTCACAGGCAAATTCTATCAAACAGTTAGAGAAGAGCTAACACTTATCCTTCTCAAACTCTTCCAAAATATACCAGAGGGAGGAACACTCCCAAACTCATTCTACGAGGCCCACCATCACCCTGATACCAAACCAGACAAAGATGTCACAAAAAAAGAAAACTACAGGCCAATATCACTGATGAACATAGATGCAAAAATCCACAACACAATACTAGCAAACAGAATCCAACAGCACATTAAAAGGATCATACACCATGATCAAGTGGGGTTTATCCCAGGAATGCAAGGATTCTTCAATATACGCAAATCAATCAACGTGATACACCATATTAACAAACTGAAGGAGAAAAACCATATGATCATCTCAATAGATGCAGAGAAATGTTTTGACAAAATTCAACACCCATTTATGATAAAAACCCTGCAGAGAGTAGGGCATAGAGGGAACCTACCTCAACAAAATAAAAGCCATATATGACAAACCCACAGCCAACTTCGTTCTCAAAGGTAAAAAACTGAAACCATTTCTGCTAAGATCAGGAACAAGACAAGGTTGCCCATTCTCACCACTATTATTCAACATAGTTTTGGAAGTTTTAGCCACAGCAGTCAGAGAAGAAAAATAAATAAAAGGAATCCAAATCAGAAAAGAAGAAGTAAAACTGTCAGTTTACGGATGCCATGATATTATACACACAGAATCCTAAGGATGTTACCAGAAATCTACTAGAGCTAATCAATGAATTCGGTAAAGTAGCAGAATACAAAATTAGTGCACAGAAATCTCTTGCATTCCTATACACTAACAATGAAAAATCTGAAAGTGAAATTAATGAAACACTCCCATTTACCACTGCAACAAAAAGAATAAAGTACCTAGGAATAAACCTACTTAAAGAAACAAAAGACCAGTATGCAGGAAACTATAAGACACTGATGAAAAAAATTAAAGACAATACAAACAGATGGAGAGATATACCATGTTCTTGGATTGGAAGAATCAACATTGTGAAAATGACTCTACTACCCAGAACAATCTACAGATTCAATGCAATCCCTATCAAACTACCAATGGCATTTTTCACAGAACTAGAGCAAAAAATTTCACAATTTGTATGGAAACACAAAAGACCCTGAATAGCCAAAGAAATCTTGAGAAAAAAAAACGGAGCTAGAGGAATCAGGTTCCCTGACTTCAGACTATACTACAAAGCTACAGTAATCAAGACAGTATGTTACTGGCACAAAAACAGAAATATAGATCAAAGGATCAGGATAGATGCCCAAAGATAAACCCATGCACATATGGTCACATTATCTTTGATAAAGGAGGCAAGACTACACAATGGAGAAAACACAGCCTCTTCAATGAGTGGTGCTGGGAAAATTAGACAGCTTCATGTAAAAACAATGAAATTAGAGCACTCCCTTACCCCATACACAAAAATAAACACAAAATGGTTTAAAGACCTAAATATAAGGCCAGACACTATCATACTCTTAGAGGAAAACATAGGCAGAACACTCTATGACATAAATCACAGCAAGATCCTTTTTGACCCACCTCCTAGAGAAATGGAAATAAAAACAGAAACAACAAATGGGACCTAATGAAACTTAAAAACTTTGCACAGTGAAGGAAACCATAAACAGGATGAAAAGACAACCTTCAGAATGGGGGAAAATATTTTCAAACGAAGCAAATGAAAAAGGATTACTCTCCAAAATATACAAGCAGCTCATGCAGCTCAATATCAAAAAAACCAAACAACCCAATCCAAAAATGAGCAGAACACCTAAACAGACATTTCTCCAAAGAAGATATACAGATTGCCAACAAACACATGAAAGGATGCTCAACATAACTAATCATTAGAGAAATGCAAATCAGAACTACAATGAGGTATCACCTCACACCAGTCAGAATGGCCATCATCAAAAAATCGACAAACAATAAATGCTGGAGAGAGTGTGGAGAAAAGGGAACGCTCTTGCACTGTTGGTGGGAATGTAAATTGATACAGCCACTATGGAGAACAGTATGGAGGTTCCTTAAAAAACTAAAAACAGAACTACCATATGACACAGCAATCCCATTGCTGGCCATATACCCTAAGAAAAACCATTATTCAGAAACAGACATGTACCAGAATGTTCATTGCAACACTATTTACAATAGCCAGGACATGGAAGCAACCTAAGTGTCCATTGACAGATGAATGGGTATAGAAGATGTGGCACATATATACAATGGAATATTAGCCATAAAATGAAACAACGCTGAGTTATTTTTATACAGAGTGGAGTAAGTCAGAAAGAGAAAAACAAATACCTATGGTAACACATATATATTGAATCTAAAAAAAATGGTTCTGATGAACCTAGGGGCAGGACAGGAATAAAGACGCAGACATAGAGAATGGACTTAAGGACACGGGGAGGGGAAGGGTAAGCTGGGATGAAGTGAGAGAGTGGCATGGACATATATACACTACTAAATGTAAAATAGATAGCTAGTGAGAAGCAGCTGCATAGCACAGGGAGATAAGCTCGGTGCTCTGAGACCACCTAGAGTAGTGGGGTAGGGAGGGTGGGAGGGAGATGTAAGAGGGAGGAGACATGGGGATATATGTACACATATAGCTGATTCACTTTGTTATACAGCAGAAACTAACACAACATTGTATAGCAATTATACTCCAGTAAAGATGTTAAAAAAATAGATATATATATATATTGTGCAGTAAGAAATAAAGACTAACAAAGATGTTCTGAAAGAAAGGTGGGATTATTGCCTGCCTGGAAGGGAGAGACACATCACTTTTCTCCGGTGTGAGGTCAATAGGTTTCTCTAAGTAGAAATTGAAAGAACTTTTATGGCAAAGCAATTTGGCTGAAGAGGCAGAATGTAAATCTTTCTTTTCCTGTCTCTCATATAGGGAAGTCTGGTTTCAAACAAATCTGGGATCGTTTGCCTAATCTTCTTGTGGGCTTGGGGCTACTTGGTGGATGGCCTAAGTTGAGAATTCTCATCAAGGTTTCCTTTACTACACATACAAACAAGAAAGGGTAATTTCCAGGAGCCAAAGGCAAAGAAGGAGACTTTAGATAGTTCAACAAGTGAATGTTGAAGCTATGCAGCCCACAGGATTTGAATCTTAGATACACTTTAAGGGCAGGGCTTTTAATGTCTGGTCAGGAAGCTGAGTCAGAGCCAGAACAGGTCCCTGCACAATGCCAGGGGTCAGGAAACCCTGCACCATCTGTGGTCTGGGATTGGAAAGTTACATCTGGTAGCAAGCTTCCTGTCCCAGGCTTGGGTGGAAACATCACTAGTGAATGATAGGACCTTAAGACCGAGGAAGGTTGTCCAGGACCTACCTGGTGAACTCTGTGGGATGAGCAGAAGCAACTACAAATCTGTCCTATGGGCCTCCAAACCAGGCCTCTCCAGGATTGCTGAGGAGGGTGAGCTCTCCGAAGTCTATCAAAATGTGGTAAGTACTCTGTTTAATGGCTCTCATGAGATGAAGCAGTAGGGAAGGAGGGCTTCAAGTATGCAGTGTGAGAAGGCCTCTAGAGTGCATATATTTCATTTATTAATCACCACTGTGTACCAGGCTCTTTACCATTTGTTATCTTGAACCTTCCCAACAACCATAGTCTATAGCAGCTTTTTTATCTGACACTATTTCCAGAAAGCTAATCAAAGTCCCACTCTTATCACATGCCTGAAATTCCACCACCTAAGATTCATTCTTTGAAGTCTTGACAGCTTTTCCATCTTCATGTGCACACACAGCTCCAAAATAGATGAGAAATATATTACAATGGAAAGGGCTCTGAAAAGGCAGCCCTGGGACCTGGATTCTGGTCTGGGCACCACTTCCCTGACTCTGAGGCTTTGGTCAAGCTACACACCTACTCTGGTGTTCAGCACACAGTTGATGGTCAATAAGTGGTAGCGTCTAATTTTCATCATTATTACACATCCCCAAATATCATGGCCCTTACCAACATAAAAGCAGCTAGAACTCTGCTGTGTTGCATGGTGAGGTGTGCAGGCACAGCCCCTCAGCAGAAGGAGCCCTGTCTTACTCAAGGCAAATCTGGAACACAGAGCACTGGGGTGTCGAAATGTTTTTACAGTTCCCCTTTGGTCCTAAGGTCTGCTCACATGGGGCTGGAAGTTATGCCTTCTCTCCCTTCTTCCTTTTCTACTGCTCTTGGCCCAGCGCACCTACTTCAGTCTCCATGGCTGCTATGACAAATCTCATTGTCCAAGGCCTTAGTTCTTCAGAGTGGAGCAGAACAAGAGAGACCAATCTCCCTCTTGTCAATATTGATGTTTTCTCACAGCCTAATGTTCATTCTGTGTTATGCTTAAAGTTCCCCTCTCCATCAGAAGAAAGGCTGGAGTAAGATGATGGAGGTACAGGGACAGAGAAAGTAGTGCCCTGTGCAAATAGTCTACTATAAGTCTGTAATGATTTTAGAGAGAAATAGTCTCTGCTGACTTCTATAATTTGGATATAACTCTGCTGTACACATGGATGGTATAAGGGGCCCCAAATAAGCATAAATTTGATGTAAAATGAAGCCTTGGCAATGACACATAATAATTTGCCTTCTTAGAATTTAGGATGGAGTGTGGTTTGAAAAGACCAGGCAGAATTATTTTAAAAAACTATTGCTTAAAATTACTTGAAAAGTCCTTCTCATGGATGTTAACACGGTTGACCCGGAATCTGATAATACTGCTTCTCTCCCTGAAAAGAATCATTAGAAGGAGAAGCTGATCCAGAGTTCCCTGCTTTGCCTTCCTCTGTGCCTCTAACAATTCAAGACCCTGTTTGCTCCCAGGGAAAATGAAGGCAATCAGACCACCACAAGCAAAGTCGCTCAGGAGGCTTGCCACTTCACTGGAGACCATGGAGTCAACTACCATGTCCTGAGGACCTTCTCCAAAGCACTCCTCAGAGAAGCTTTAGAGCAAGCAGGGGACAGAAGCCAGGGATAAAGTTGGGACGTGAGGTGGAAGGGAAAAATAAAACCATGATTAGGTGGCAGGCAGACATAGAGACTGGAAGAGAAAGAGTTTCAAAGCTCTCCTTTAAAATGGGAGGTTGGCATGGGCCACTTCAGACAGGTGAGTTGCGTGGGGTGGAGGATGCAGCACCAGGCCGGAGTCCTATTAAGCTCTGCCACTTAATAGCTGGGAGATCTTGGTCTCACTGAGCTCCAGTTGCTTCATGTGGAATGTAGTCACTGTGGCTCCTTTCAGAAATAAACTTGTAGTATAATTTCCCTACTCTCTTCTCTTTAGACGTGGTTTAAAAATGATTACCTAATTATATGTTCACTTGAAAGGAAGATGCATGATATTGCATATAGTGTGCATCAGTGAGTTTTGGACTCACTTATCCAATGGTCACAAACACATATTTAGATAACTTTAAGAAAAAGTTCAAGTGTTTCTGCTTAAAATGGGGAAAGTTATCCATCTAGATGTTCCAAAGGCACCTCAAACTCAGTACCTCTAAGAATGTATCATCCTTTCCTTTAAGTCCTCCTTCTGCAACGCCTGTTTCAGCTGATGGCTCCATTGTGCCCGCACCGCCTTGGCTACAAAATGGAGCCTCTTTATCTTTTATCTTACCCTCCACACTCTTAGTGACCAGGTCCTGATAACTTTACCTCCCCATTGTTTTCAGGCACCTTTTCTGAGAAGGAGTTAGGAGTACTCATAGGTCATACTCTCATCTTTGTTTCCCTGGAACACTGCCTGCCATCTTGCCCTCCCCCGTCCACTAAACCATTGTCCCTGATGTAGAAACAATCTTCCTTTTTTTTAAATTTTAATTTTATTAGAGTCGATTTACAATGTTGTGTTAGTTTCAGGTGCATAGCAAAGTGATTCAGTTATACATATATTCATTCTTTTTCATATAGGTTATCACAGACTATTGAGTAGAGTTTCTTGGTGCTATACAGTAGGTCCTTGTTTGTTATCGATCTTATATATAGTAGTGTGTGTATGTTCACCCCAAGCTCCTGATTTATCTCTCCCCCAACACGTTTCCCCTTTGGTAACCGTATAAATGAACTTATTTACAAAACAGAAACAGACGTACAGATATTGAAAACAGAAACAATCTTCCTGGAGTACCAATCACTTCCTTGTTCAAAACCATTCACTGGCTTTGTTCACACTCTCCCTGGAGTTCTTTGCCCACTTGCCATGTCATCCCCCTCTTGGGCCCTCATCAGGTTAACTTCTACTCATCCTTTAAGCCTCCTTAAGCACTGCCAGGCTCTACCAGATAGCCCCACTGTCCCACTTCTCTTTGTATGTGTGTACTGTAGCACTCACTGCCTTAATTGTAACTATGCCTGCCTCCATAACCAGGCTGAGGACTTCCTGGGAACAGAGGTATATTTTATCACAGTCACCTAGCAGAACTCCTAGCCCATACTAGCTACTTAAAAACTTTAATTAATTCATATTTTCTCTGGGTCCAGAAATGTCATTGATCTAAAGCAGAACATAGTCATGACCCAGCCACCTAAATCTGTTCAGTGAAGCAAAGCAGAGGTGGGCTGAGATGCAAGCCCTGTGCCCCAGACAGATGCCAGAGTCTTTGTTGGACACTGGTTTCTGCATGTGGCAAATACTAAGTTGGGTCAAGTTGATGCTAATAAACTGAGGCAGAGCCATTCTGACAGCCATTTCTGTTTCCAAGGGAACATTGCATACAGGAGATGCTACATTAAGGTAATTATTTTACACAAAAATATAATCAATTTCCCTGTGTTGCTTTCTCTCCAGCACATGATTCTTCATAAAGCAAAGTTTAATGTTTTGGCCTGGCTAAGAGGCTTTATCTCAGATGGAAAAAGAAGTGCTCCAGAAACCTTGCCAGAAATTTCCAAATATCACTGAGTCTTCAAATATTGCATTACTCTGATCAGTTTTCATTGACTTCCACATACAGAGTTGACTCAATTCCTTTGCAAATCACTCCATTCTTTAGACCTCATTTTCTCCATCTGCAAAATAAGACAGATGGATTAGATGATTTTTAAGACCTCTTTCTAGTTCTTAAATTAGACTATTCCAAGATTCTTATTTATTATTTCACTTTCCATTTGATCTCTTTTAAGTCAACTGATGGTACAGAAATTTAACAGTAATATAAATAAATTAGGGGATTATTCTTTGTATAAAACTGATTTATTGTGTATGAGACTTACCTTTAGATAACAAATTTCCCGAGCTCATTTAAAATGGATCTTGATTACAAATTCTTGACTTATATACCATCTATATTACACATATCAACATTTACCTGCAGGATTGGCTACACAACCTTTGGGAGCCAGTCAAAATGAAAATACTGGGTCCCTTGTTTAAAAATTAGCCAGAATTTAAGTATGGTATTATACCAAAGCTGGGGCTCTTCTGAGTTTGGGGTGCTGTGCAACTGCCAGCCCTGTTCATCTGTGCTGTTTTCTGTATACCTCAGTTAAACAACAAAGCATCTGTTAGTAATAAATATACCTGAACATTTCCCCCATCTCTGATTCTTTAGTATATCCAACAAAAAGAAATCAGGATTCACAGAAGGAAATATCACTATACTTTTGGCTATAATCTAAGTTCCTTTATGCCCATACAATTAAAGAGCCTTAGGCTGGAATCAGACATGGGTACCATGTCTAACTTGACCATTGACTCACTGATGATTCACTGGACTTCCTGAGCACTCAGTCTGCTCTTCTGTAAAATGAGGATCTTCATTTTTGGCACTAGGATTCTGTGGATTTTTGTTTGCTTTTTGATCCAAGCCTTGTTTCCATGGCCATGTAATTTTTTTGAACTTGTTACTGAAGTATAACATGTATAGAAAACTGTACATATGTATCATAAGTGTACAGCTCGCTGAATTTTGCAAACTGAACACATTCATGTAACCAGCTCCCAGATCAAAAAGGAGAACATGATCAGAATCTTAATAGCCTACCTCATGCTCCATTCTGGTCACAGCCTTCCACTCTCACAAGGGTAACCACTATCCTGACTTTTAATACCATACATTAGGTTTGCCTGTTTTTGAATTTTAAACAAATAGAATCATACAATATATATGCATGTGACTTCTTTAACTCGGTTTTAAAATTCATCCACATGGTTGAATGATGGATCATTCATTCTCATTGGCTTAGTGTTCTGTTGTATAAATATACCACATTTGAATTACCATTCTAAGGGCATTTAGGCTGGTTTCATTTTTGGCTGGTAATGTAATTTTATAATTTACTAAAAAATATCCACCATTCCTAATTCTCAATAATCTTAGTAAGATTAAAAATAAGTTTACTTTTTTAATGGTCACGAAGAACCTATGGGCAAGATGGGAATAAAGCTGCAGACCTACTAGAGAATGGACTTGAGGATACTGAGAGGGGGAAGGGTAAGCTGTGACAAAGTGAGAGAGTGGCATGGACATATATACACTACCAAATGTAAAATAGATAGCTAGTGGGAAGCAGCTGCATAGCACAGGGAGATCAGCTCGTTGCTTTGTCACCACCTAGAGAGATGGGATAGGGAGGGAGGGAGGGAGATGCAAGAGGGAAGAGATATGGGGACATAAGTATACATATAGCTGACTCACTTTGTTATAAAGCAGAAACTAACACACCATTGTAAAGCAATTATACTCCAAGAAAGATGTTTTTTAAAAAAAGTATAGAATTTTTTAAAGAATGTTTTAAAATAAAATAGTATTTATATTTTATAGTATAAAATAGTTATTTTATTAGTATAGATAGATAGAGAGAGAGAGATAAAGGAGAGTAAAGTTGGAAGAATTACACTATCCAATTTCAAAATGTCGTAGAAAGTTATAGTAATCAACGCGATGTAGTACTGACCAAGGCATAGACATATAGATCAATGGAACAAATAGATAGTTCAGAAACAGACACACACAAATAGACCTATGTCCAACAAAGGACTTGTATACAGAATATATATAAAGAACTCTCAAACTCAACAATAAGAAAATGACCCAATTTTTTATGAACAAAAGACTTAGACACGTCACTAAAGAGGAAAAAAAGGTGGCACAGATAGGCACATTTTAAAAATTTAACATCATTAACCATTGGGGAAATGCAAATTAAAACTACTACTCAACTATAGAATGGCCAAAATAAATAATCTTGTTACTACTTGAAGAGAAAGTGAAGCGACCAGGACTCTCACATGTTGCTGGTGAATGTAAAATGTCTAGAAAACAGTTTGGCAGTTTCTTATAAGTTAAACATATATTTACCATGTGACCCAGCAATCCTACTCGAGTATTTTCTCTATAGAAATGAAATCTTAGGTTCACACAAAAATCCATACATAAATGTTATAGCAGTTCTAGTCATAATCACCCAAACTGGAAACAATTTAATGTTCTTCAATGATGCACCAGTTTCCTATTACTGCTGTAGCAAATTACTGCAGATAGTGGCTAAAAACAATGCACACTTATTATCTTACAGTCCTGGAGATCAGAAGTCTGAAATGGGTCTCACAGGGCTAAAATCAAGGTTTTGACAGGGCTGTATTCCTTTCTGGAGGCTCTAGGGAAGAAAAAATATTTGCGCCTTTTCTAAAAGACTCTGCAATCTTTGGCTCTGGGCCCCTTCCATTTTTGAAGTCAGCAGTGACCAGTTGAGTCTTTCTCACAATGCTATCTCTTTAGTTCTGACTCAGCTGACTCCCTCCTCCCCATTAAAGGATGTTTGTGATGATACTGGGCTCATCTGGCTAACGCATAATAACTCTGCATCTTAAGGTCAGATGACTAGCAACCTTAATTCCATCTGTAACCTTAATGCCTTCTTTCCATGTAAAACAACACATCACAGGTTCCAGGGATTAGGATGTGAATATCTTTGGAAGGGCACTCAATCTGTCTATCACACATGGACAAATGATTAAACAAACTGTGGTACATCAATACAATGGAATCCTACTCATCACACATGAATGAATGAACTTTGATATACACAATAACTTAGAGGAACCCTAAAGGCATTGCACTGAGTAAACAAAGCCAATCACAAAATGTTATGTATTATATGAGTCCATTCATAGGACATTATTGAAAACACAAAATTATGGTGATGGAGAACAGATCAGTGGCTGCCAGGGCATAGAGTTGGTGGAGGGAGGATAGAAGTAAAAGTTGATAGCACAAGGGAGTTCTTTAGGGTGACAGAACTGTTTTGTGTCTGATTGTGGTAGGCATAACACAAAACTATACGTATGTTAAAATTCATAGAATTGTACACCCAAAAGAAAAAAGCCAACTTTACTGTATGATAATTTTAAAAATCACACAATTGTACACTTACACACACAACTCCCCCACCCCCCACACACACAGATGCTCACTCCAGTACTTAACTTCATGGTATTAAGGGAAAGAAAAACTGCCAAAGATGTTAGCCAGATTCTAGTACTTTGGTGGCAAGTTTCCAAGAGCTTCCATAGTTCTCATAGCTTCCCTGAAACATGAATTCTACTGGAACCTCTATTTTCTCACCTCCAAAAAAGGATAATATTAACCTTGTTGAGATATTGAGAATATTAAATGAAAATGTGTAGATAAATATCCTGATGCATAAAAGGATTCTCAGTTGTGTTAATGTTTCTTTTTTGCCAACCTGTTGGTGTATCTGAACTCTCAGGTCTTTTTTCTCCCAAAGACTGAGACCTTCAGAATTTGTAACAACTCAATGTTATGAGCACAGAGACAAATGTTCTAAAGAGAGATAGGTGGGATCACACAATGTCACAAAGGGTGTTCCTGAGATGTGATACAACCAGTACATTGTATAAGGTCTGTCTATATGAGCTACATTTTATTCCCATTTTCTAACATAAGTGCAACCAAGGATTTTCATCATTAACATTCTTACAAATACCCTCCCTGCCTTCGTCTGTTAATCTCCACTAGCTTCCCATTCCTACATCTCCTCCATGGACCTCAGAAATGTCTAATGAGGTGGACTAAAACAAAATGGTCATTCATGCATTTATTCTTTTGTTCAAACAGCCTTATAGTGTATCTCCAATTGCCAAGCATTGAGCTCAACCTCAGGGATACAAATGTGAATCAGCTTCTATCCTTGACTTTGAGGTGTTTGCAGTCTATTGTCAAAGGTCACAAAACATGAGATAAGTGACAGGTGGTGATAGATTCTACTGCTTTGGATATTAAAACATAAGAATTTTTGGTTTAAACTTGCTTGAAGAGCTATAGAAACTCCTCCAATCAGAAATTCAAAAGATTTGAGTAGGAAAGGGCATTCAGCAAGGGAGACAACTAAAGACTAAAGTAAAAATACATCTGAGAAGAACAGGTGGAAACTAAAAATATTAAATAAAAAAGAGCATCCCCCTTTTCCAGCCTCATCTAAATGCCATTTGCACTTGCCTTGCTCTCTTACACTTGCCTTGTAAATGAGGATTTTTGTCTACTTGGCAAGTGAAACTTTGTAAAATGATTTGGGTTTCTCATAGGGGAAAAAATGAGCCTAAGGAGCATAATTATCAAGAGGCTACAACTGATGAGTTATATTATTAATCAGACTGAGGTCTAATATTAGAATTAGAAATGACCTCAGAAAAATTCAAATCTGCCACACTTTGCCCATTTCTCCCAGGGAGAATGATCATGCATAACCAGATATATATTTGAAGGCTTTCCTACAACCCTGGCCCTCTCAGCTCACTGAGTTTGGATGACTCTGTTAAACAAAACGCCTTCAAACAATAGATCGCTATACATACAGGTAATCATGGGAAAAGTGAAGAATATCTGTTTTCTTCTGTCTGGTATATAGCATGTACAATTTGGGATCGTTGAGGTCTGACCATGGCCTATTTTGAAATATTAAAAGATATGATTGTTTTTAAACTCTATGGAAGGACCTACTGTATAGCACAGGGAACTCTACTCAATACTCTGTAAAGGCCTATATGGGAAAAGAATCTAAAAAAGAGTGATACATGTATATGTATAACAGATTCACTTTGCTGTACACCTGAAACTAACACAGCATTATAAATCAACTATACTCCAATAAATTTTTTTTAAAAAACCTTTTATGGACAACATTTAAAAGTTGGTTTTTACTCATAAGGTGTTATCCATTTATGCTCCATACCTCCACCCACGATATTACCATATTGATTAGAGAGAGGAATGGTATTTGTGGATGAGACTTGGAAAATTATCAACATTTTGAAACTCTTTCTCTAAAATTAAAAAAAAAAAGTCAGTAGAAATACTTTCTCTGTCCAACCCATGGTTGGGTCTTCACATGCTCAGGTAAAACTCAGTAGAGTTCAAAGATTGTTAACAAACGTGGTGCAGCAGTTTGGTTCATCTATACTTTAGATTCTTATTCCTGCCAACAGCCCTGGTCCATACCCTCTGTGTCACCTGTCATCTCACTCCCAGCCTGGCTGAATCCAACATTACCTAAGAGACTGATCTCTCATCTCATTGCCATAAAAACTTTCTAAACTAGTCTCTCCTCCTGCAAACCCTGACAGCACTCCATAGCACATCATTAAGTACTTTACTGTGCAAAGATACACCTATTAATGTGTCAGATGTGGTTCAACAAGGCACTTCTACTTGTCGGGAGGCAGCCTGGGGATGTACTCCAGAAAGTCATATGGTGAGAATGGGGGCGTATTTCAGAGCAAAAATGTGATTATGTACTTAAGTTGTATGTTTTAAAAGGTTAGTGTATATTGTCTAAGAAAAAGCAATGCTGTGTGTTGCTATGACAGCCTTTACTGAGGTCCTGTTCTTAGGTATCAGGGCAGCAGATGAGCCTGGCTTTTAGTTTTGGAGTAAGAATCCATTTCTTCCCGAGCTGAAACATCTAATTCCCGGTTCCCAGGTCTTTAAATCCATGAAATGCACAAATGTATCAAATCACTTAAGAAATATTAAGATATTACTTAAGAATATCTATTAACGACCATTGCTAAACAGCTAACAGCAATCCATTCCAAGTATCAATATTTATTGAGTGCTTCCATGCAAATCCCTGTGGTAGAATCAGAATGTTTAATTAACAGTTCTTGCCCTTAGGCATTTGGCAACCCTGGAAAGAAGAATGAGCGCTACCACAGGGACAGTAAGTGCTGTCACTTGTTGAAGAAGAGAGCTGTAAGATATCAGAGGAGGGCTTGGTCACTTCTGGCTGGGAAAGTAAGAAATGATTTCACAAAGGAGGTGCATTAAAAGATGTAAAAGAGAGACAGACATTTGGAAAGGCTCAAGAACAAGGTTGGGTCCGTCTCACAAAATCAGGGAAAGAATGGGTTTAAATCAGAAGAGACATGGACCATCCTATAAGTCAAGAATGATGAATACTAAACAATGGCCACTGGATTTAGACTCTAATAACCAGGATAATGGAAGGTCCAATTTCAATAGAGAGGTGGAAACAGAAACCAACTGTAACCAATCCCAGAATGAAGATGTGTTTTACAATGGGAAAGAGTCAATTCTATTTGTAGGCAGAAGGAAAGTGTTTGGAGTAAGAGAATTAATAGTAATTAAATCAGAGGAAGCAAACCAGGCTGGAATCACAATGTGCAGAGGGAAACAACCCTTGGGAGAAATCGGTCACCTCTTCCTCTTTCTGTTACTCTCTCTTTGGGGACCTGGTTAATTTCCTTTGTGGCTCTTGTTGCAATTTATAATTATCCTATCTTGTATATTTGTATGTGTATTTGCTTGCTTGCATGTTTACTACCAGCCTTCCCTGGATGCACCTTGGGGGCAGGATTATAGGCTAACAGTGCCTGATACATAAAAGGGTCTCAGTAAATCATTTGTAAATGAAATGAAATATGAGGAAAGAAGGAATAAGTGAAGATGGAAAGATGAGGTAAAGGGAAGGAAGCTGAGAGACAGTGTGTTGGACTCCTGACCTTCTAAGAGGAGTGGTAATGTCACAGCTGACATTGAAAGAGGTCAGAGTGGGGTTGGGAGTGAGGAAAGTAGAAAATGGTTGTCAGGAGTGGGGAAGAGGGGACAAAAAGGATGAGCAGCAGCACCAGGGAGGTCCTTGTCAAAGCTGGACAGGGTGGGGCAGTGCACCAAACTAGCAATGCTTTGTGACTTTAAAATTCTTAGCTGTCCCAGCAAAGGAAGAAACCAAAGCATTAGAAGTTACCAATGGCTGGAGTTGGCAAGGCAGGTACAGGAGGACAAGGTAATATTATATTTAAAACCAGCCAACACTCCCATCCCTGATTTATGAGGCTGTGTGTTTGATTTTTAACACTCACTTTAAAAGAATATTCTGTATACATACCTTGCATTCTCATCTTCCTTGAATGTATAAGCCACAGCTTGATGGAAGAACTATCTTTTGGGATCAAAATCCAAGTGGTCACTTCAAGCCCTAAGATTTTCTTCAGCAGGTGGGGAGGCTTAAAGAGTAATAGGCAAAGAGACTGCTGGTGGGAGGACCAAAGGTGGCATTTGTTGACTGATGCCAGAACCAAATCTGAAGCGTGCTATCAGCTCCCATTCCTCCAACTTCTCTACTGCATTGATTTGCAAACCTTTGCATTTATCAGAATCTCCCGGGTGCTTGTTAAAATGGATTTCGAGGCCCCACCCCCAGAAATTCTGTTTCAAAAGGTCTGAATTTGTACCCAAGAATTTGCATTTCTGACAAATACCCAGATGATGCTGATGTTGCTTGTCTGGGGACCACTCTGAAACCACATTTCTAAGACAAAGCTCTCCCTGTTAAATATGCTTGCATATATTGCTTCTCTCCTGCCTTTTTGTAACTGACAGAAAAATTTGAGTCACTATTATGTGCCAGGCAATATTCTTGTTTTTAGAACAGAACCTGACCCAGAGTAGGTACTCAGTAAATATTTGTTGAATAAATGAACAAATAGTGAGCAAAACTCAGACACAATCCCTCCATCATGGAGCTTATAGACTGGTCAGGGAGTCTACATTAACATAATGATCTCATAAATATGTGTATAATTGCAAGTGATACGTGTTATGAAAACAAATTGTAGAGTGTTATTAGGGTAATATTAACTAGAGGATTGGAAAACCCTGGGGGTGGGAGGGGGTGTATGGAGGCCTAAAATCACTGTTGAGTTTAAATGATTTCTCCAGGATGAAAATGCTTGTAAGACTCATGGGCACAGGGCTCCATGGTCCACTGACCTGGTCTTTCCTCTAAAGTCTGTAGAATTCACCACAGTACTGAGCAAACAGGAAATATTCTCCAGTGTTAGCTGATGGATGATGAACCAGCTAGCAACTAGCTGGGTGCCTCCAGGACACTCAGTGAAGAAATTTAGGATTTAAGCCTCTCATCTGTAAAATACGGGGGGCGATGTCTGTCACTGTTCTATGACTGGGGATATCGAACCTGCTTGTACATTGGAACTATCTGGGTCCCACTCAAAGAGACTCCAATTTAACTGGTCTGGGGTACAGCCTGAGAATTGGTATTTTTAATTGAAGTATAGTTGATTTACAATGTTGGGTTGGTTTCAGGTGTACAGCAAAGTGATTCTATTTTATATATGTATTCTTATTCAGATTCTTTTCCATTATAGGTTATTAGAAGATATTGAATATAGTTCCCTGTGCTATAGTAGGTCCTTGTTGATTATCTATTTTGTATATAGTAGTGTGTATATTTAATCTCAAAATCCCAATTTATCCCTCCCTCCCTTTCCACTTTGGTAACCATAAGTTTGTTTTCTATGTCTGTGAGTCTATTTCTGTTGTAAATACGTTCACTTGTATAGTTTTTTTAGATTCCACATATAAGTGATGTCATATGATATTTGTCTTTCACTGTCTGACTTACTTCACTTAGTCCGATAATCTCTAGGTCCATCCATGTAGCTGCAAATAGCATTATCTCATTCTTTTTTATGGCTGAGTAGTGTCCCAATGTATATATGTACCACATCTTCTTTATACATTCATATGTCAGTAGACACTTAGGTTGCTTCCATGTTTTGGCTATTGTAAATAGTGGTACTATGAACATTGGGATGCATGTATCTTTTTGAATTAGAGTTTTCTCTGGATATATGTCCAGGAGTGGGATTGCTGGATCATCTGGCAAACTCTATTTTTAGTTTTCTACAGAACCACCATACTGTTTTCCATAGTAGCAGCACCAATTTACATTCCCTCCAACAGTGTAGGAGGGTTCCCTTTCCTCCACAACCTCTCCAGCATTTACTATTTGTAGATCTTTTTTGGTGATGGCCATTTTGACAAGTGCGAGGTGATATCTCATTGTAGTTTTGATTTGCATTTCTCTAATAATTAGTGATGTTGAGCATCTTTTCATGTGTCTGTTGGCCATCTGTATGTCTTCTTTGGAGAAATGTCTATTTAAGCTTCTGCTCATTTTTTGATTGGGTTGTTTGGTTTTCTGTTATTGAGTTGTATGAGCTGTTTTGAATATTTTGGAAATTAAGCCCTTGTCATTTGCATTGTTTGCAAATATTTTCTCCCAGTCCATAAGTTTTCTTTTCATTTTGTTTATTATTTCCTTTGCCGTAAAAAAGCTTATAAGCTTGATTAGCTCCCATTTGTTTATTTTATTTTTTTTATTTCTTTTGACTTGGGAGACTGATCTAAGAAAGTATTGCTATGATTTATGTCAGAGAAGGTTTTGCCTATGTTCTCTTTTAGGAGTTTTATGGTGTCATGTCTTATATTCAAGTCTTTAAGCCATTTGGAGTTTATTTTTGTGTATGGTGTGAGGTAGTGTTCTAACTTCATTGATTTATATGCGGCTGTCCAGCTTTTCCAATATTACTTGTTTAAGAGACTGTATTTTCTCCATTGTATATTCTTGCCTGCTTTGTTGAAGATTAATTGACAATAGGTGTGGGTTTATTTTGAGACTGTCTATTCTGTTCCCTTGATCCATTTGTCTGTTTTTGTGGCAATACTACACTGTTTTGATTACTGTAGCTTTGTAGTATAGTCTGAAGCCTGGAAGGGTTCAAACTATACTACAAAGCTTTGTTCTTTTTCCTAAGGATTGCTTTGTTCATTTTCCTCAGGATTTCTTTGGCAATTCTGGGTCTTTTATGGTTCCATATAAATTTTAGGATTATTTGTTCTAGTTCTTGAAAATGTCCTGGGTAATTTGATAGAGATCACATGAAATCTGTAGATTGCTTTTCATAGTATGGCCATTTTAGCAATATTAATTCTTCAGTCGAAGAGTATGAGATACCTGTCCATTTATTTGAATCATCTTCAATTTCCTTTAGCAAAGTTTTATAGTTCTCAGCATATAAGTCTTTCACCTCCTTGGTCAGGTTTATTCCTAGGTATTTTATTTTTTTGACATGATTTTAAAAGGATTGTTTTTCTACCTTCTCTTTCTGATATTTCATTGTTAGTGTAAAGAAATGCAACAGATTTCTGTATGTTAATATTGGATCTTGCTACCTTGCTGAATTCGTTTATCAGTTCTAATAGTATTTGTGTTGATTCTTTGGGGTTTTCTACATAGAGTATCATGTCATCTGCATATAAGAACAATTTTACCTCTCCTGTTCCAATTTGGAAACATTTTGTTTCTTTTTTCTGGTTTAATTGTTGTGGCTAGGACTTCCAAGACAATGTTGAAGAGAAGTGATGAGAGTGGACATCCTTGTCTTACTTCAGAATTTAACAGGAAGGCTTTCAGCTTTTCACCATTGAGTATTATGTTGGCTGTGGGTTTGTAATAAATAACTTTTATTACATTGAGATATGTTCTTTCTAAACCCACTTTGGTGAGAGTATTTTATCATGAATGGATGTTGAATTTTATCAAATGGTTTTTCTCCATCTATTGAGATGATCATTTGATTTTTGTCATTTCTTTTGTTGATGTGGTGTATCACATTGATTAATTTGCATATATTGAACCATCTTGTGATGCTGGGATGAATCTAACTTGATTGTGGTGTATGATCTTTTTTATGTGTTGTTGGATTCGGTTTGCTAACATTTTGTTGAGGGTTTTTGCATCTATATTCATCAAAGGTATTGGCCTGTAATTTTCTTTTTTGGTAGTGTCTTTGTCTGGTTTTGGTATCAGGATGGTGGCTTCATAGAACAACTTTGGGAGTGTTCCCTCCTCTTCAGTCTTTTGGAAGAATTTGAGAAGGATAGGTATAAGTTGTTTATATGTTTGGTAGAATTCACCAGTGAAGCCATCTGGCCCTGGACTTTTGTTTGCAGGGAGGTTTTGCTGTATTACAGAACAACTGGTATTTTTAAAAGCTGCCCAGGTGATTATAATGTGTAACCTAGGTAGACATTCATGGGGTTATAGGGATTCTAGGTGAGTCTTCTAATTGGTTTTAGTAGCCAAGTTCTATAATATTATGGGTTAAATACCCCAACATCATAGTCTTTGTTTCTAAACCAAAATATATTCAAGTTTTAGCTAAGATAGGTTCCATTTTAAACAACAATTCCAGAATGACTCTATGTTTCAATATAATAACAATTTCTCTTACTTGGGTTTTTAGAAAACTTCATAGAATTTTATTCAACTTGAACTCTGAAATGTAACAGAAACCTGATCTTGACAAAAGGTCATTTCTTTCCAGGTTTGGCAGGTCTCTCTGATGGCACCTGTTACCATTTTGTTCAAATGTTCTTAAGAGTGACTTCAAGCCCATGCTGGGGAAAAGGACTAAGTGTTCTTTGTTATCAAAATCTGGTTCACGTTACTTTTTATATTTAGTGAAAATTAGAGACTCCTATTTTGAAATGTTTGTTGGGCTTCCCTGATGGCACAGTGGTTAAGAATCACCTGCCAATACAGGGGACACGGGTTCAAGCCCTGGTCTGGGAAGATCCCACTTGCCATGGAGCAACTAAGCCCGTGTGCCACAACTAATGAGCCTGCACTCTAGAGCCTGCAAGCCACAACTACTGAGCCCACGTGCCACAACTACTGAAGCCCATGCACCTGGAGCCCATGCTCCACAACAAGAGAAGCCACCACAATGAGAAGACCGTGCACCTCAATGAAGAGTAGCCCCCAATCTCCGCAACTAGAGAAAGCCTGAGCACAGCAACCAGGACCCAATGCCACCAAAAATAAATAAAATAAATTAAAAAAATAAAATGTTTGTTATTTTGTGTTAAACATAAGTGCATTCAATAAGTTTTTCCCATCTTGATTTGGTTAGCTTAGCTAGAAGCATGTGGTTTAAGATTGGTTTGTTGCCAGTTATCTTAATACATAGGGGAAACATACAGTTTATAATTACAATCAGCAACAATTTACCCAGATCATAGTGACATGCCTCACTGCTCTATCAATCCCTTCCCTATTTTATGATACTTTGTCTCTGAGATCTTCTGACTCCCACCCAGGGGTATGCTGGTAAAAATTTAACAACCTGTTCTTGAGAGTCGGGGTGAGGAGCCCTGATTTGCAGTGTTTGCCATTTTCTATGGTGTAAATACTCCCATCTAATGGTCGTTTGTAACCTACCAGTTCAGTCATCACTGAATGAAGAGTTTGGAAGAGATGTGCATTACTGGCTCTCGTGAGCTGGTACCAGCTGGCTCCAACACACTCCTGCTCCCACCTGTGAGGCCCTCCCTAAGCAGAAGAATATAATCTTGTGATTTATTATTTGGTGTAAAGTAGGATATCCTTCCCTCTCCTCTAAACCCACCTTCCCATTCTTGGTCACCATCAAAACTTACACATCTATTCCCTCAAAGTCCTTGCATTCATTTCAAGGAAGAAGGTTGTGATAGGCACTAAATGTAGATTTAGAAGATCTGTGGACTGACTTTCTACCTTTGCCACCACCTACTGCATGTTTAAGGAAGTCGCTTAACCTCTCAGAGCCTCAGTTCTTCCTTAGTGAAACAGGGATGGTAATAATATCCACCTTCCACAATTGTTGTTAAACAAGGAAGAGATGTTGTATGATATGCAATGCCTCTCAAACTTGAGTGAGTGCATCAGAATCACCTGGAGAGCTTGTCAAACCACAAATTGCTGACTCCCCACCCCCCCACCCCCCACCAAGACATACAAACTGAGTTTCCGATTCAGAGCGTCTTAGCATCTGCACTACTAACAAGCTCCCAGGTGATGCTGTTGCTGCCTTCTGGAGACCACACTTTGAGTTGCACTGTGATAAAACACCTTGTGAAATTTTTAATGTCATGTAAACATAAGGAGTTTTTAATAGAGAAGGATGGTGGCTTAATGCCTCATCTCTCCTGGCCCCGAGAGATACATATATTTAGATGAAATCTCCAAGGCGATATAGTAGTGGCATTGACCAAGGAATGAATTCTGCTCATTTCAACAGAGGGTTTAATGGATTTCACACTCAGATTTGGGGATGTTGAGAAGGCACTATGTGGTTTGAAGTGAAGTACAACAGTATCTTCCTCTGAGGACTTCCTCAATCCCTGGAAAATGAGAATCACACTTTACATGTATATGGAACTTTACAAGACCCCAAGCCTGTCCTTCTCCTAGTGCTTCCCTGTTCAGGACATGGCTTCACCATCTTACTGATTCTTAGTCCAGAATCAAATCCTGTTCACTTCATCGCTTAAATATCTTCCCATTCCATTCTCTTATTTCCATCCCACCATCTCTGTCACCACCCTACAACAAGCCTCTATCTTCTCTCAACTCGGTTACTAAAGAGGCCTCCAAACTTGTCCATTTGCACTTACTCTGTTGCTCTCTAATGCACTCTTCACTCTGTAGGCAGAGTGATGGTCTCAACGAGATCATGCCCCCTCCCCACCATGGCTTCCCCCTTGATTTCAAGGTAAAGGCAAGATTTCTGAAGCTGGCCTGCAGAACTCTTTGTGAGCTGGCTTCACCTAAATCTGCCCAGCCTCACCTCTGGCAATTGCAGCCACATAACACTGTCAAGGGAAAACCCAGAGGGAGATTCAAGCTGGTGGCATTGGCATTTCAAGTAAGAAATGTTTCTTGCAATGTTTGCAAGAGAATCTAACCTTCAAGGAAATGCGACACCCCGAATAAAGGATCAAGTGTGTATTTAAAGAAAAATACAACGAAGCTATACTCGTCTGGTTATCATTTTCATTGCTCAAAAAACAGAAGTTCTTCACTTGATTATCATATCTTCAAGGATCATTGTACTTCTGAAGACATCAAAGTTGTAAAAGTCAGAGATAAATTTGTTTTCAACTCTCAGGAAGGGGCTCAAGGCTTTATTCATTTGGGGAACTAGGATTAGACAGGATGTTTCTGATTTTTGTGTCATCTCATGATGCAGAGTTGCCTTTATTTCCCCCCTCTGACTGTGTATGCAGTGTGTACCCTTAACAATAATGATGGCAGAGCAAGGTCCTTTCACATGATCTTTCAGACCCTAGTGTACACTCTGTATTTTCTCTTTATGAGCCTTTGTACCTGCTGTCCCCAATGTCTGGAATACTTTATCTCTGCCTCTAGTTACTCCCTGTTTTCCCTTCAGGTTATAGCTTCATTATCATAACAGTAGCGAAGGCTTCTCTGACCTCCAACCTAGATCAGATCTCCCTCCTACAGCCTCTCACAGCACCATATACCTCTGCCTTGGGACATTAGTCACTAAAGTTTACATTCGCTTGTGTGACTTTTAAAACTTAAAATCTAATTTCCCCAGTAGACTCAAGTAAACCCATCTGGGAAAAGACCGTGTCTATATTTGCTCCATCATTGTATCCCCAGGCCCTGGTAGAGTACATAGTTTACAGTAGGTGCTCAATAAATTGTTTTAGGACTTCCACATTGGGATTTCTTTTGATTATCATTTGATTCCCTATGAGGTGGGCAGAACATACACTGTTTTCCACAATATTCCTATCTGACTGAAGAAGAAATTGAGGCTCAAAAACACCTTTGTCTTGCTCAGCCTATATGAGTAAGTAGAGGAATGGAAACACAATCCCTCTCAGCTGGGTCTCATTGGCTTCTGGTTCTAAGGGCCTAGGGCTCCTTCCCAGTGAAGGGTCAAGTGCACTGCAAACGCATGTAAAACATTCCAGGATGGGGGTGGGAAATGAAAGGGAAAGACAGTCTTTCACAAGGTTTCCTAAAATATCTGGCTTGGGAAGTGTCAGTTCAGATAGTCCCCAAGACCTTGAAAAGAGCAGAGACTATGAAGCCTGCAATTACACAGTCAACACAAAACTTCAGGATACCTTCATTCCTGTTCTCTCTGCTTAGAGATAAGGAGACATCAAAGCAGACTGACAATATTGCTGCTTGTTTAAAGCTAGAAGTTTAAGGAGTAGGCGTCTGTTTGATTTCACATAATAAAATCTTAATTGAATTTCACAGCTGAAAAATGTAAAAATATGTTACTTCCATAATGGCAAATGTGTCAAGTCTTCAATAAATCTTGGATATCAAGATTCAGGGCAGAGTTTCAAGGTTATAGTGGCTGAAACATTTGAGACCGTACTTTTCTCCAAGCTTCCTTTGAATGTATCAATTCTGAACTTAATCCTATGGACTCCTCTGTACTTATGCTATGTGAGTTGATGGAGGAAATACAGTATCCCTAGTTTTGCCTTGAGCACAGTGTCTTAAAAAGTCTAGTCTTTGTAATTTATATTCACCTACAAAGCAAATGGCACACACTTATGCTTAATTGCCTCCTTGTGTTGCCCAGAATTAAGAGCGTGAGTTGATTAGGACTGGATGACTCTGATCTCATTTCACATCAAAAAATTCTCTCTCACTCTATCCCTAGTACCTCCCTGCTGAGTCTGCGTCCCTGTGGGTTCATGAAGTAAAGGGCAAGTGAGAGAGAAGAGCATTATTTTGGATGAATAGAGATAGATGCAGTGGGAAGTTGGGGTGCTCCAAACCCTAGGTCTTCTGGGCAAGATTATTTGAGCACATAAAGACCCCTCAAAGTATAGCAGGATCATAGCGTTTGTTTAGGCAGGGGCACCCCTCATCAAGTAATGGGTGAAGAAGACTCCTAGAGGACACTGGGAGATGGAGGAGGCATGGACACAACTGGCACATTTCTATGGGCACATAAAGTAGAAAGGCATCCATAAGGGCCCCCTGAGGCACCATGGTTTCTCAAGGACAATTTTCCTTAAAAACGTTCAAACAACCCTAAGATGCCTGAGAGTGGAGCTGCAAAAACAAGTTATACAAAGTGAGCCTTGCCAGAGGAGACTGAACTCACTAGGAAGCTGAGAAACAACTGAACCAAGGGTTCAGTAAAAGTCTAGAATTTAAATTCAACTGCTTTTTTATTATTAAGGTTGTATTGCTCAAGCATCCCCCTCAGTGGCCCTCCCTATATCCTGTGGGAAGTGACCTCCTCCCAGCAATCCACATGGTTACAGTGGGGCAGCAGGAAAAGGAACCTCCCCAACATTGGGTCAATGAGATCCCTCCCTGGAAATGTAGAATAAGAGATTTCAATTTGTCTAGTTCTTCTGCCTTTAGTTGAGGAGATGCAAACCTGGGAGTTGCTGCAGTGGTTATTCTGCCATGTGGACTGGAAAATAGAGACAGGTGATTTAAACCAAGGAGAAAGAATTAAGCAGATGCACAGAGAAAAATGGGAACAAGGGACAAAGAGGAAAAATTTCCTGGTTTCCAATAGCCTTCATTCCTAGGTTCCTGAGACCCAACTGGTCCCTGCCCTTGGGTTTTCTGAGACACTCTTGAATCTTTATATTCATTCCAGTTTTTACCTAGGCTAATCCCAGTGGGATTCTGTTATTTGAATCTCCTGTTTGTAAGAGATACCAAAGTATGTTATTTATATGTGCAATACTGGTTACAGTAACAAGAGCAATAACACTGGATATAAATGATGACCACCTAAATGTGAAAAAAAGAGACTATTTATTCAGAGTTTGGTATAACAAAGGAGTCAGCCACCATCCCTTGCATTTGGCAGAAATTCAAACACAAGCGGGGAGTAGGAAAGTTTTATACTGAAGAAAAAAGGAAACATCAGTTATGTCCTGTTTGGAGGTTGTTAGCAAGGAGATGTTAGAGGCAGGCTGACTAGAATCAGTGCGTTCTATCTGATTTGTTTGTTTGGGGAGTATGTTTGACTTTCTCTGGTTGGTCCTGAGTTGGGGACAGGGAGGTACGGTGGGGGGGCAGGAAGTTATTGACTAAGTCCTGATCCTTCTACATCAGTAGAAGCAGAGGCTGTAGGTCAGAGTTCTTTGTTATATATGATCTGGCCACTATCTGTTTGTATATTCAGTCTCTCAGACCAAGTGTTCATTGAATGCCTCTTAACTGACAGTCTCACTCCTGGCTGCATACTAGAATCACCTGGGAAACTTTAAAAGCACCACCCTGGACCACTGAAACCAGAACCTCTGGAGGCGGAGGCCAGATATCAGTATCTTAAACAGTTTCCTGGGCGATTCCAGTGCACAGCTCTGGTCAGTAAGCAAAGAAATGAAGAACTGACATGTTCTTTGGTAAGGCTGCTGACTTCTCCACTGATCCTTTTTTTCTAGAAAACACATCATTGGCAAAAGCTTACTGAAAAATAGCAGAATTGTTAAAACTCAGAAGCCCTGAAATAAGAAAAGTGGCTTCTCCAGGCATGGAGTAGCTACTTAATAAACATGTCCCTAGAAATGAATGCACTGCCTAATATTTTTTGTACATTTATAAGGCTGTTCCCTACTGGCAATGTCTTCATAGGGTTTTTTTTTAAAGGAGCTTTGGAGGATTTTTACATAATAAAAACTACCATTTATTCAGCACATTCCATGTTCTAGACATGTTGCTGAGCAGTTTGTGTATTATCCCATTTAGCCTTCAACATTATATCTCACAAGTTTAAACAGAAATGTAGATTTATCCCAGAGGCAGTACTTGCTTCCAAATGATCATCTTCAATAATCTAATTATTTTATAATGGAATATTACTTAGCCATAAAAAAGAACAAAATACTCTCATTTGCAGCAACATGGATGGACCTGAAGATGATCATACTAAGTGAAGTAAGTCAGACAGGGAAAGACAAATATCATATGTTATCACTTATATGTGGAATCTAATAAAAAATGATACAAATGAACTTATTTACAAAACAGAAACAGACACAGATCTTGAAATCAAACTTATGGTTACCAAAAGGGAAATGTGGGGGAAGTGATAAATTAGGATATGCACACTACTATATATAAAGTACATAACTAATAAGGACCTACTGTATAGCACAGGAAACTCTACTCAATTTTCTGTAATAACCTACATGGGAAAATAATCTGAAAAAGAATGGATATATATATATATATATATATATAAGTTTTATACATATATATAAAACTGAATCACTTTGTTGTACACCTGAAACTAACACAACATTGTAAGTCAACTATACTCCAATAAATTTTTTTTAAAAAAATAATCTAATTATTTAACTAACAAGAATTTATTGGGCAACTACTATGTGCCAACAATAGTCTACGTTCTGGGAATGTAATAGTGAGGATAATAAACATAGTTTTTGCTCTCATGGAGCTTATATAGTATGAGAGACAAACATTAATAAAATAATCACATGATATATCATTACAAGTTACGTTAGGATTTTGAAGGAAAGGTATACACAGCTAATAATTGGCAAACTTTTTCTGTGAAGGATCAAAGAGTAAATATTTTAGGCTTGAGGGCCTTGCAGTCTCAGTTGCAACTACCTAACCCTGACACTGTATTACAAAACATGTCATAGACAATATGGAAAAGAATGGATGTGTCTGTTTTCCAATAAAGCTTTATTTAAAAAATAGGAGGCAGACTGAATTTGGCCCTTCCATAGTTTGCAGACCTCTGGATAATAACATAGAGACTTAACCTAGTTTGAGGAGTAAGGAAAGAGAATTCCTCAAGGAAATGACAGAGCATTGATTACAAAACCTGTCTGTGGTATTCCTGAATCCAGTGAACCTTGTCTTAAATACCAAAATGCTCATATTTTGTTGGCATAATGTTGTTATGCTGGGATCTTGAAAAAAAAAACTGAAGACAGAGTCATATGTGTCTTGAGATATACCCAGAGTTATATTCTACATTAAAATTTTGAAAGTGTTTTTTATCTTCCAGGATCCTCAAGAAAAAAGAGAAATGACAGTGGACAAAGACCTTGTGAAAAAGTAGAAGAGGAAGGCAGCAGTGTCTACATTTACAGATAACGGCCTTGGAGTCTTTAATTAGACATGGGAAATCTAGGGATGATAAAAATGAACCAGAAATGCTTTCTTTGAAAAAACAACTCTACTGCAATATCATTTTTAAAAAAATAAGATTCTGTGGGGAGAAAAATTCTGAAGTTCCTATGGGGGGAGTGATGTTCAAAAATATCTTCTCAAAGCCATCAATTAAGAGTTTAAGAGGGGAGACTGGTTCAAGATGGCAGAGTATAAGGACATGCAATCACTCCCTCTTGCAAGAGCACCAGGGTCATGGCTAACTGCTGAACAGTCATAGACAGGAGGATACTGGAACTCAGCAAAAAGGACACTCCACATCCAAAGACAAAAGAGAAGCCACAGTGAGATGTTAGGAGGGGCACAACCACAATAAAATCAAATCTCATAACTGCCGGTTGGGTGACTCACAAACTGGAGAACACATATACCACAGAAGTCCACCCACCAGAGTGAAGGTTCTGAGCCCCACATCAGAGTTCAAAACCTGGGGGTCTGGCAATGAGAGAAGGAATTCCTAGAGAATCAGTCTTTGAAGGCTAGCAGAATTTGATTGCAGGACTTTGACAGGACTGGTAGAAACAGAGACTCCACTCTTGGAGGGCACACACAAAGTAGTGTGTGCATCAGGACCCGGGAGAAGGAACAGTGACCTCAAGGGAGACTGAACCAGACCTACCTGCTACTGTTGGAGGGTCTCCTGCGGAGGTGGGGTGTGGCTGTGTTGTACTGTGAGGACAAGGACACTGGCAGCGGAAGTTCTGGGAAGGACTGCTTGGTGTGAGCCCTCCCAGAGTCCACCATTAACCCCACAAGAGAGCCCAGGTAGGCTCCAGTGTTGGGTTGCCTCAGGCCAAACAACCAACAGGGAGGGAACCCAACCCCACCCATCAGCAGACAAGTAGATTAAAGTTTTACTGAGCTCTGCCCACCAGAGCAACACCGAGCTCTACCCACCACCAGTCCCTCCCATCAGGAAACTTGTACAAGCCTCTTAGATAGCCTCATCCACCAGAGGGCAGACAGCAGAAGCAAGAAAAACTGCAATCCTGAAGCCTGTGGAACAAAAACCACACTCATAGAAAGATAGACAAGATGAAAAGGCAGAAGGCTATGTACCAGATAAAGGAACAAGGTAAAACCCCAGAAAAACAACTAAATGAAATGCATATAGGCAAATATCCAGAAAAACAATTCAGAATAATGATAAGGAAGATGATCCAGGACCTTGGAAAAAGAATGGAGGCAAAGATCCAGAAGATGCAAGAAATGTTTAACAAAGATCTAGAAGAATTAAAGAACAAACAAACAGAGATGAACAACACAATAACTGAAATGAAAAATACACTAGAAGGAATCAATAGCAGAATAACTGAGGCATAAGAACAGATAAGTGACCTGGAAGACAGAATGATGGAATTCACTGCTGCAGAACAGAATAAAGAAAAAGGAATTTAAAAAAATGAAGACAGCCTGAGACGTCTGGGACAACATTAAACACAACAACATTCGCATTAAAGGGGTCCCAGAAGGAGAAGAGAGAGAGAAAGGACCCGAGAAAATATTTGAAATGATTATAGTTGAAAAATTCCCTAATATGGGAAAGGAAATAGCCACGCAAGTGCAGGAAGCACAGTGAGTCCCATACAGGATAAACCCAAGAAGAAACACACTGAGACACAGAGTAATCAAATTGGCAAAAATTAAAGACAAAGAAAAATTATTGACAGCAGCAAGGGAAAAAGTGACAAATAACATACAAAGGAACTCCCATAAGATTAACAGCTGATTTCTCAGCAGAAACTCTATGAGCCATAAGGAGTGGTATGACAGATTTAAAGTAATGAAACAGAAGAATCTACAACCAAGATTACTCTACCTGGCAAGGATCTCATTCAAGTTCAATGGAGAAATCAAAAGCTTTACAGACAAGCAAAAACTAAGAAAATTCAGCATTACCAAAACAACTCTACAAAAAATGCTAAAGGAAATTCTCTAAGTGGGAAACACAAGAGAAGAAAAGGACTTACCAAAAATAACCCCAAAACAATTAAGAAGATGGTAATACGAACATGCATATTGATAATTACCTTAAACGTGAATGGATTAAATGCTCCAACCAAAAGACACCAGCTCACTGAATGGATACAAAAACAAGACCTATATATATGCTGTCTGCAAGAGATACGCTTCAGACCTAGGGACACATACAGACTGAAAGTGAGGGGATGGAAAAAGATATTCCATGCAAATGGAAATCAAAAGAAAGCTGGAGTAGCAATACTCATATCAGAAAAAAATAGACTTTAAAATAAAGAATGTTTCAAGAGACAAGGAAGGACACTACATAATGATCAAGGATCAATCCAAGAAGAAGATATAACAATTATAAATATATATGCAGCCAACACAAGAGCACCTCAATACATAAGGCAACTGTTAACAGCTATAAAAGAGGAAAACAACAGTAATACAATAATAATGTGGGACTTTAAAACCTGACTTACACCAATGGGCAGATCATCCAAACAGAAAATTAATAAGGAAACACAAGCTTTCAATGACACAATAGACCAGAAAGATTTAATTGATATTTATAGGACATTCGAACCAAAAACAGTAGATTACACTTTCTTCTCAAGTACGCACAGAACCTTCTCGAGGATAGATCACATCTTGGGTCACAAATCAAGCCTCAGTAAATTTAAGAAAATTGAAATCATATCAAGCATCTTTTCTGACCAAACACAATGATACTAGAAATCAATTACAGGGGAAAAAACGTAAAAAGCACAAACACATGGAGGTAAACAATACGTTACTAAATAGCTAACAGATCACTGTGGAAATCAAAGAGGAAATCAAAAAATACCTAGAAACAAATGACAATGACAACATGACGATCCAAAACCTATGGGATGCAGCAAAAGCAGTTCTAAGAGGGAAGTTTATAACAATACAGGCCTACCTTAAGAAACAAGAAAAATCTCAAATAAACAATTTAACCTTACACCTAAAGGAACTACAGAAAGGAGAACAAACAAAACCCAAAGTTAGCAGAAGGAAAGATAAAGATAAAAGTCAGAGCAGAAATAAATTAAATAGAAACAAAGGAAACAATAGTAAAGATCAATAAAACTAAAAGTTGGTTCTTTGAGAAGGTAAACAAAGTCAATAAACCATTAGCCACACTCATCAAGAAAAAGGAGAGGACCCAAATCAATAAAATTAGAAATGAAAATGGAGAAGTTACAATAGACACCACAGAAATACAAAGCATCCTAAGAGACTACTACAAGCAACTCTATGCCAATAAAATGGACAACCTGGGAGAAATGGACAAATTCTTAGAAAGGTATAACCATCCAAGACTGAACCATGAAGAAATAGAAAATACGAACAGACAAATCACAAGTAATGAAATTCAAACTGTATTTTAAAATCTTATAATAAAAAAAAGTCCAGGACCAGACGGTTTCACAGTGAATTCTATCAAACATTTAAGAAGAGCTAATAGCCATCTTTCTCAAACTCTTCCCAAAAAATGCAAAGGAAGGAACACTCCCAAACTCATTCTATGAGGCCACCATCACCCTGATACCAAAACCAGAAAAAGATACTATAAAAAAAGAAAATTACAGAGCAATATCATTGATCAATATAGATACAAAAATCCTCAACAAAATACTAGCAAAGAGAATCCAACAACACGTTAAAAGAATCATACACCATGATCAAGTGGGGTTTATCCCAGGAATGCAAGGATTCTTCAATATACACAAATCAGTCAATGTAATACACCATATTAAAACTTGAAGAAGAAAAACCATATGATCATCTCAATAGATGCAGGAAAAGCTTCTGGCAAAATTCAACACCCATTTATGATAAAAACTCTCTGGAAAGTGGGCACAGAGGGAAACTACCTCAACATAATAAAGGCCATATACAACAAAACCGCAGCAAACATCATTCTCAATGGTGAGAAACTGAAAGCATTTCTTCTAAGATCAGGAAAAAGACAAGGATGTCCACTCTCACCACTATTATTCAACACAATTTTGGAAGTCCTAGCCACAGCAATCAGAGAAGAAAATGAAATAAAAGGAATACAAATTGGAAAAGAAGAAGTTAAACTGTCACTGTTTGCAGATGACATGATATTATACGTAGAGAATCCTAAAGATGTTACCAGAAAACTACTAGAGCTAATCAATGAATTTAATAAAGTAGCAGAATACAAAATTGATGCACCAAAATCTCTTGCATTCCTATATACTAATGATGAAAAATCTGAAAGAGAAATTAAGGAAACACTCCCATTTACCATAGCAACATAAAGAATAAAATATCTAGGAATAAACTTACCTACAGAGACCAAAGACGTGTATGCAGAAAACTATAAGACACTGATGAAAGAAATTAAAGATTATTCCAACAGATGGAGAGATATACCATGTTCTTGGATTAGACGAATCAACAATGTGAAAATGACTATGCTACCCAAAGCAATCTACAGATTCAATGCAATCCCTATCAAATTACCAATGGCAGTTTTTACAGAACTAGAACAAAAAGCCTTAAAATTTGTATGGAGACACAAAAGACCCCAAATAGCTACAGCAGTCTTGAGGAAAAGAAATGGAGCTGGAGGAATAAGACTCCCTGACTTCAAACTATACTGCAAAGCTACAGTAATCAAGACAATATGGTACTGGCACAAAAACAGAAATATAGATCAATGGAACAGGATAGAAAGCCCAGAGATAAAACGACACACCTATGGTCAACTAATCTATGACAAAGGAGGCAAGGATATACAATGGAGAAAAGATAGTCTCTTCAGTAAGTGGTGCTGGGAAAACTACATGTAAAAGAATGAAATTAGAACACTCCCTAACACCATACACAAAAATAAACTCAAAATGGATTAGAGACCTAAGTGTAAGACCAGACACTAAAAACCTCTTAGAGAAAAACACAGGAAGAACACTCTTTGGGATGAATCACAGCAAGATCTTTTTTGATCCACCTCCTAGAGTAATGGAAATAAAAACAAAATAAGCAAATGGGACCTAATGAAACTTAAAAGCTTTTGCAAAGCAAAGGAAACTACAAACAAGATGAAAAGACAACCCTCAGAATGGGAGAAAATGTTTACAAATGAATCAACAAAGGATTAATCTCCAAAATATATAAACAGCTCATGCATCTCATATTAAAAAGGCAAACAACCCAAATCAAAAATGGGCAGAAGACCTAAATAGACATTTTTCCAAAGAAGACATACAGATGGCCAAGAAGCACATGAAAAGCTGATCAACAGCACTAATTATTAGAGAAATGCAAATCAAAACTACAATGAGATATCACCTCACACCAGTCAGAATGGCCATCATCAAAAATCTACAAACAATAAATGGTGGAGAGGGTGTGGAGAAAAGGGAACCCTCTTGCACTGTTGGTGGGAATGTAAATTGATACAGCCACTATGGAGAACAGTTTGGAGGTTCCTTAAAGAACTAAAAATAGAACTACCATAAGACACAGCAATCCCACTACTGGGCATATGCCCCGAGAAAACCATAATTCAAAAAGAGTCAAGTACCACAATGTTCGATGCAGCACTATTTACAATAGCCCAGTCATGGAGGCAACCTAAGTGTCCATCACCATATGAATGGATAAAGAAGATGTGGCACATATATACAATGGAATATTACTCAGCCATTAAAAGGAGTGAAATTGGGTCATTTGTAGAGACGTGGATGAATCAAGTTACTGTCATGCTGAGTGAAGTAAGTCAGAAAGAGAAAAACAAATATTGTATATTAATGCATATATTTTAAACCTAGAAAAATGGTACAGATGAACCGGTTTGCAGGGCAGAAATTGAGACAGAGATGTAGAGAACAATGTATGGACAACAAGGAGGGAAAGTGGTGGGGGGTGGGGGTGGGAGTGTGATGAATTGAGAGATTGGGATTGAGTTGTATACACTGATGTGTATAAAATGGATAAGAAGAACATGCTGTACAAAAATAAATAAAATAAAATTCAAAAATTAAAAAGAGATTAAGAGAAGGTATTATTTGAAGATAGACAAGTCAGAAAAAAAAGTCCTAGTTTTAAATCCCTTTCTTGACATTCACAGAGTAGAGCTTCCAACAACTGCATAATTCTACCAAAAAATACTCTGAAATTTCAATAATGATGTGATTGTCATTTTGGTTTTTTAAGACTACTGTTTTTTTAAAAGATCAAAAATTATTTTACAACATGTTTTATTATTACTCAAGTTTAGTCCTTTTTAAGTAGCATCAATTTATTTTATAATACTTCATTTCTATTAATTGTATTTTATAACAGAATAATGTATGTCAAAAGGTTTTTCATAAATTAATATTATCATTTCCTTTTTTTAATAAGCTTAAATATGTTTGTATTGGAAATGTATTAAATATTAAGCTTCTATTTTTTTAATCAAAGCAATTATCAAAATAAATACCATTTATTTGTTACTTACAGCAACCCTATGAGGTGGGTACTAGTATTATTCCCATTTACAGATGGGGAGACTAAAGATCAGAGATGTGAAGGAACTTGCCCAAGGTCACACAGTAGTAAATGGCAGAGTTGAGATTCAAAAGTAGGCTGCCTGGCTCTAGAGTCTGTGCTTTTAACCACTATGCTATGCTGACACTTTTTGAAAAATAAAATAACAATTTTAAAACTTGAAATATCAGATTATCATTTTCTCTTGTACTGCAATTACTACAGTTGAACTGAAATCTGAAGGATGAATGGGCATTAGCTCTGTGAAAAAGAAGACAAAGATTCCAGATAGAGGAATAGCCAGGGTACTGAGGCAGGAGCTATATTTGCCCACAGTAGGAACTGAAAGGAGGTTTCTAATGGCCAGTTGTCCTGCATATGTTCATAATAACCAGAAAGTTTTTTGGGGGCTGTTAAGAAAATGTTTTGTGTGTGCTGGGAGCCCACGTGAAAAATATATAGTGATAGATTGTGCCAGTGGACCGGAAATAGAGGACAGCCACTGGACTGGAGCGAGTTGAACTGGACGATGAGAGGACAGGGAGCAGAAGTAAATGGTGTGGAGGCTGGTGGAGGGAGAGGAAGTGTGAAGGAAGAGGAAGTTGAAGGGAAAGTTGACTAGAGCAATCAGGAGACCTCAGAGCACGTATCAATGGAAAATGTTCTTGTGTCCCAAGCTAAAAATGCACAAAAATGGTTCTTTTTGTGTTTTCCTCAGCTTAAGGCCCTTTGCCCTCCACCACATCACCCTGCCTCTATGCCCGGGTCACAGAAGAAGAAACTTCTGTTCTGAGTCTAATACCTTCATATGCCTAACGTTCCCTATTAATGTCCACCGCTTCAGGGACTCTCCTGCATTCTGTGAGGACTGAGAGCTACCAGAGGGGCCATCTCGTCCATCCCAGAATCAGCTGCTTCAATCCCCCTCCCCTAGCATCAGGTCCGGCTGCTTTAGCTTTACCTGTGATGGGGAAAATGGCCAACCTGCAGAGGCAACCCTCATGCTTTGGACAGCTT
The DNA here is from genome assembly GCF_026419965.1 of Kogia breviceps. Taxonomy (NCBI): domain Eukaryota; kingdom Metazoa; phylum Chordata; class Mammalia; order Artiodactyla; family Physeteridae; genus Kogia; species Kogia breviceps. The sequence continues at coordinate 21,192,717 of NC_081314.1, forward strand.
CCTTTTCAGCCTTCTTCCCCGCTCCACAGCCACCTTCTCTTTCCACACCTCACCCCAGTCACACGTGAAGTCAGAGTCTGACCTGGGGGGCTGACATGGTGCCCCCTTTAGAGAACTTTCTTTTTTTTTTTTTTTTTTTTTTTTTTGTGGTACGCGGGCCTGTCACCGCTGTGGCCTCTCCCGTTGCGGAGCACAGGCTCCTGACGCGCAGGCTCAGCGGCCATGGCTCACGGGCCCAGCCGCTCCGCGGCACGTGGGATCTTCCCGGACCCGGGCACGAACCCGTGTCTCCTGTATCGGCAGGCGGACTCTCAACCACTGCGCCACCAGGGAAGCTCTAGAGAACTTTCTTGATAATTCACCTGCTCCAGTGCCTTTTCATCATAGCCTTAAACAGAGAACTTTAAATAACCTATGGTCAAGATAACTTTGGGAAAATATGCTCCTAATGAGCAACCACTCCCACAGCTCCCCCCACCCCACCCTCCCCCAGGTAGCTCAGTCCCCAGGGATGGAAAGACCTTCCCTTCCACCAATGTATTTGGATTCCTTCTTAATTCTAATAATTATCAGAATAACTGTACTTGTGCTCTGTCACGCCGAGCTGTGGATGTGAATAGCTAGTACTGAATGATGCCATCATCCATTCGTTCTTTTGTTCATTCACCAAATGTGCTCAGTGTTTACTACTCATCAGCCACTCTGCCAAATGGAAAAGAATAAGGTATGCACCCCCCTCCCCCAGAAGCTCAGTATTTACTGGCAGACAGTCTCATAAACACCATTACAATACAATGACAATGATTGCACTGCATCCTGAATTTTAGATCCTGTGTGATACCCTGTACAACATGTGTTTGTTTTGATGGCAAGCACCTTACACTCTGTGTTTGTAAAAATATTTACCATCAAAAATGTTGGTAAAAAATATTGTGTTGTTACTCCCCCTAAAACTGGAAAATCTTATCAGGGCAGCTGAAGTTAGATCAAGCAGCTGCTTAATATGTGGCCAATTTATCATGTCATGGAACATGTGTGGGGAGAAAATGATTGTCTGAAACAATCAGGAAAACAATCATGTTTAAAAAGAAGTAATAAAGGGAGCCCACTGAGAGGACTAGACTTAGCTGTTTTATTTTGGTAATTAATAATCCTAAATAAATGAGCTGAAGATTGCCAAAATTATCAAAACGATTAACCTTCTGTCAAGCCATACAACAGCCCAATGCAGCTCTTAGAAAATCAGTTAAGCTGTGTGACAAATGTGATTCAAGAGGCCCCATCCTAAAGAATTAGTTCAAAGGTTGGAGATATGGTTCTATGAAGAGTTACAGTAAATTAAACACTGCATGTAGACCAGTGGTTCTGAAACTTGAGCCTGCAGCAGAATCACCTGGAGGTCTTGTTAAAACACAGATTGCTGAGCTCCACCCCGAATGTTTCCAAATCAGCAGGTCTGGGATAAGACCCAAAATTTGAATTCCTAATAAATTCCCAGATGCTGCTGATGCTGCCAGTCAAGGACCACCCTGGTTATGGACCCTGGGTGCACATCAACATCACCTGGGGTGTTTTTCAAACATTCCCAAGCCTTCACAAAACAATTAAATCATAATTTTCAGAGGTATGCCATAGGCTGCAGTGTTGCTTTAAAGTTCCCAGTTGATTCCAACCTGTAGCCAGAGCTGAGAACCACTAGGTAGGGTAAATGCTAGCAGAAAACATTAGTAACTCTGAGAATACCTGTGAGAATAATTATGTGATAGAGAAGATAATAAAGAATAAGAATTTGAGGACTGAAAGCCTCAACCAAAATCCCAAATGGGATCTGCAGAAACAGGGTTCTTATGTTTTGGGGAGACTTAAGAGTCTCAGAAGTTTCCAGGTGAAAAACTTTAGCATAGGAATTTTAGCTAAATCTAATGAGAGTGGGAGGGAATGAGCACTTTGGACTGGTTAGCTGTGGAATTATGTAACATGAAGAATATTGACAAATCACCTCCCAAAACATAGACACCCACTTGACACGAGTGCAATATTTTCTCTCTGTAGAAGATACACTAATATCAGGACCTCTGAATCCCAGTCCCTTCTGAGGGAACTAGCTCTGCAGAAGGTTTGATCTAGAAGACTAACATTGCCTATGTATTTTGCCCCACCTGTCCTTACACTGTCCCACCCCTCTAGCCCCACAGATTGGGCCATGGTGAGCACTTGACACAAAGACAGCCAATCATCTGCCTATAGCAAGTCCTCCTGGGCACTGCGGGTTCTCCACAAACAGAAATGAGGGATATTTGCTGAGCCATCAGAGTTCCTCTCTTGTTTGCGGGATTGAAAATAGAGGAAGAATAAGGCGATTGGTAGTGTGGGGCAGGTGTAGGCATCCTAGAGCAGAGTGGATGCTCTAGAGAAGCTGGTCCTGGCAGTGGAGGAGTCCAAGGGCAAATTCCTGAAATACCTTGAACTGCCTTAGATCCCAGCCCCTCTCCACTTCCTGGCTTCAGAAGACTAAACCTATTGAGTGTATTTCCATAAAATTCTGCATCCACATTTGCCCCAAACATAGGTTTAGAAAAACTTTAGAAAATCCCATTTCTGAGTTACCAGAGTCTCTGCTACCCTTGACCAAGAGATTAGTCTATTGACAGGAGTCTGACATTCAGACTTCCTTTCAGAGACCACGCTTCTCCCCTCTCCTTTCACATTTATGCCCATTCCCCAGGAGGATCTGTCATGGCATGTAATGGGCATGGTCTTGTCTGAGAACAAGAAGGTCAATTTGTTCAGGAGCTGTAAATTTAACTTCTCTGGTGTAGGGATCTTTATTTCTTTGGTTTTATTTGGGGCCCTTTAATACCTTATAAGATTGTGAAGAAGATGAAATAGAAAAGTACATCAAGCATTTACTAGAACAGTGCGCCCACACATGTATACTCTGGAGTCAGACTGCCTGGGGTCAAATTTCAACCCTACACCTTCCTGACTGTGTGACATTCCATAAGTTACTTAAATCTATGAGCACAGAGCTTAGTAGAACACTCCTCATCCAGTTGGGAGGAAAAATCTTAGCCCACTGCCTTGTGCAATGTAAGCAATTCCATCAATGTCAGATATGATTACTATACAAATACAAGAAATTATTTACCAATTTAAAGGGCTATCTGGAGGGGAACAGATTCACACAGTTAGAAATTGGTAAAAGCCCTGACAATTAGATTGGCCTCTCACTGTAGTTCTCTTACCTATAACTGTGATTTCAGTTAAATCTGCAGTAACAGAAAACCATCTGGAACCTTCGGATAAGCAGCAATAAATCATTCTTGGGCCTCAGGGAGACTCTGTGAAACTTAATCTTGGAAGCAAGGCTGTCCCATGGGCAATTAAAATACAGGCATGGAGATAAGAAAAGCTCCACTAATTAAAACATAGCACATGAGGTCATGAGGGACTCATCAACCTACATGTGATCTTACACTTGCCTCATCTACTCTACGATTTCAAGCCCTGTCCTGCCTTCTGGGACAGGATACAGGCATGTGAGGCTCCAGGAGGGAAAAACAAGTGAGAGATGTTCCTCCAGACATAAACTCTTTAATCTTGACATCAGGCAGCAAGCGAGCCCCTTCAGCAAAGGAACTCACACAATCAAAAAGACTTGGGCCAAATTAGACTGACTTTTTTTGCCTTTAATGATGCCAAACGTGTAAAAAAAAAAGGAAGAGGGGACTGTGGAAATGCCTATATTTGCAAGGGTCTTGGAAACAGAGAAGCAAGTCTTACTAGGCCTCCATATATAAAAATCTGGACTGCCAGTTCTTCTAGATCTTCCACATGAAAATTTACAATATCTTAATTGCCCAATACATGTTTTACTGATTACAGTAAGTTTTCAGCTTTTCTGAATGGATGGGGGGAAAGTTTTTCTGTCTGGATTGTTAAATAAATAGTATATAATGGCATTCTCAGTATGAAAAATGAGCTGAATAATATTAAATGTCACATAAAATAGACAATCAGCTTACTCCTTAGACTAGGGTGGTTAGAACTTTCTGTTAGAACTTTGTGTTGAAGGAGGCATCCTATATCTGTGCTATTTTGGGAGCCACTAGCCACAAATAGAGCCATATGTGTAGCAAAATGTGGTTATTACAACTGAGATACAGAGTTTTTAAAATAAAAATTTTAACATATTTCATGGCGTATAATTGCTTTACAATTGTGTGTTAGTTTCTGCTTTGTAACAAAGTGAATCAGCTATATATATGCATATATCCCCATATCTCTTCCCTCTTGCATCTCCCTCCCTGTCACTCTCCCCATCCCACCCCTCTAGGTGGTCACAAAGCACCGAGCTGATCTCCCTGTGCTATGTGGCTGCTTCCCACCAGCTATCTATTTTACATTTGGGAGTATATATAAGTCCATGCCACTCTCTCACTTCGCCCCAGCATACCCTTACACCTCACTGTGTCCTCAAGCCCATTTTCTACATGTGCGTCTTTATTCCTGTCCTGCCCCTAGGTTCTTTTTTTTATTTTTCCATATTTTATTTTTTTTAACATCTTTATTGGAGTATAACTGTTTTAAAATAGTGTGTTTGTTTTTCCTTTACAACAAAGTGAATCAGTTATACATATACATATGTTCCCATATCTCTTCCCTCTTGCATCACCCTCTCTCCCACTCGCCCTATCCAACCCCTCTAGGTGGTCACAAACCACCTAGCTGATCTCCCTGTGCTATGTGGCAGCTTCCCACTAGCTATCTAATTTACATTTGATAGTGTATATATGTCCCTGCCACTCTCTCACATCGTCACAGCTTACCCTTCCGCCTCCCCATATCCTCAATTCCATGCTCTAGTAAGTCTGTGTTTTATTCCCGTCCTACCACTAATCTCTTCATGACATTTTTTTTCCCTTAGAGTCCATATATATGTGTTAGCATACGGTATTTGTTTTTCTCCTTCTGACTTACTTCACTCTGTATGACAGACTCCAGGTCCATCCACCTCACTACAAATAACTCAATTTCGTTTCTTTTTATGGCTGGGTAATATTCCATTGTATATATGTGCCACATCTTCTTTATCCATTCATCTGTTGATGGACACTTAGGTTGCTTCCATGTCCTGGCTATTGTAAATAGAGCTGCAATGAATATTTTGGTACATGACTCTTTTTGAATTATGGTTTTCTCAGAGTATATGCCCAGTAGTAGGATTGCTGGGTTGTATGGTAGTTCTATTTGTAGTTTTTAAGGAACCTCCATACTGTTCTCCATAGTGGCTGTATCAATTTACATTCCCACCAGCAGTGCAAGAGGGTTCCCTTTTCTCCACACCTTCTCCAGCATTTATTGTTTCTAGAGTTTTTGATGATGGCCAATCTGACCGGTGTGAGATGATATCTCATTGTAGTTTTGATTTGCATTTCTCTAATGATTAATGATGTTGAGCATTCTTTCATGTGTTTGTTAGCAATCTGTATATCTTCTTTGGAGAAATGTCTATTTAGTTCTTCTGCCCATTTTTGGATTGGGTTGTTTTTTTTAGTTATTGAGCTGCCTGAGTTGCTTATAAATTTTGGAGATTAATCCTTTGTCAGTTGCTTCATTTGCAAATATTTTCTCCCATTCTGAGGGTTGTCTTTTGGTCTTGTTTATGGTTTCCTTTGCTGTGCAAAAGCTTTTAAGTTTCATTAGGTCCCATTTGTTTATTTTTGTCTTTATTTCCATTTCTCTAGGAGATGGGTCAAAAAGGATCTTGCTGTGATTTATGTCGTAGAGTGTTCTGCCTGTGTTTTCCTCTAAGAGTTTGATAGTGTCTGACCTTACACTTAGGTCTTTAACCCATTTTGAGTTTATTTTTGTGTGTGATGTTAGGAATTGTTCTAATTTCATACTTTTACATGTAGCTGTCCAGTTTTCCCAGCACCACTTATTGAAGAGGCTGTCTTTTCTCCACTGTATATTCTTCCCTCCTTTATCAAAGATAAGGTGACCATATGTGTGTGGGTTTATCTCTGGGCTTTCTATCCTGTTCCATTGATCTATATTTCTGTTTTTGTGCCAGTACCATACTGTCTTGATTACTGGAGCCTTGTAGTAGAGTCTGAAGTCAGGGAGCCTGATTCCTCCAGCTCCATTTTTCATTCTCAAGATTGCTTTGGCTATTCGGGGTCTTTTGTGTTTCCATACAAATTGTGAAATTTTTTGTTCTAGTTCTGTAAAAAATGCCAGTGGTAATTTGATAGGGATAGCATTGAATCTGTAGATTGCTTTGGGTAGTAGAGTCATTTTCACAATGTTGATTCTTCCAATCCAAGAACATGGTATATCTCTCCACCTATTTGTATCATCTTTAATTTCTTTCATCAGTGTCTTATAGTTTTCTGCATGAAAGTCTTTTGTCTCCTTAGGTAGGTTTATTCCTAGATATTTTATTCTTTTTGTTGCAATGGTAAATGGGAGTGTTTTCTTAATTTCACTCTCAGATTTTTCATCATTAGTGTATAAGAATGCCAGAGATTTCTGTGCATTAATTTTGTATCCTGCTACTTTACCAAATTCACTGATTAGCTCTAGTAGTTTTCTGGTAGCATCCTTAGGATTCTCTATGTATAGTATCATGTCATCTGCAAACAGTGACAGCTTTACTTCTTCTTTTCCTATTTGGATTCCTTTTGTTTCTTTTTCTTCTCTGATTGCTGTGGCTAGAACTTCCAAAACTAGGTTGAATAAGAGTGGTGAGAGTGGGCAACCTTGTCTTGTTCCTGATCTTAGTGGAAATGGTTTCAGTTTTTCACCATTGAGGACGATGCTAGCTGTGGGTTTGTCATATATGGCCTTTATTATGTTGAGGTAGGTTCCCTCTATGCCCTACTTTCTGCAGGGTTTTTATCATAAATGAGTGCTGAATTTTGTCAAAACTTTCTCTGCATCTATTGAGATGATCATATGGTTTTTCTCCTTTAGTTTGTTTATATGGTGTATCACGTTGATTGATTTGCGTATATTGAAGAATCCTTGCATTCCTGGAATAAACCCCACTTGATCATGGTGTATGATCCTTTTAATGTGCTGTTGCATTCTGTTTGCTAGTATTTTGTTGAGGATTTTTGCATCTATGTTCATCAGTGATATTGGCCTGTAGTTTTCTTTCTTTGTGACGTCTTTGTCTGGTTTTGGTATCAGGGTGATGTTGGCCTCATAGAATGAGTTTGGGAGTGTTCCTCCCTCTGCTATCTTTTGGAAGAGTTTCAGAAGGATAGGTGTTAGCTCTTCTCTAAATGTTTGATAGAATTCACCTGTGAAGCCATCTGGTCCTGGGCTTTTGTTTGTTGGAAGATTTTTAATCACAGTTTCAATTTCAGTGTTTGTGATTGTTCTATTCATATTTTCTATTTCTTCCTGGTTCAGTCTCGGCAGGTTGTGCATTTCTAAGAATTTGTCCATTTCTTCCAGGTTGTCCATTTTATTGGCATAGAGTTGCTTGTAGTAATCTCTAATAATGTTTTGTATTTCTGCAGTGTCAGTTGTTACATCTCCTTTTTCATTTCTAATTCTATTGATTTGAGTCTTCTCCCTTTTATTCTTGATGAGTCTGGCTAATGGTTTATCAATTTTATTTATCTTCTCAAAGAACCAGCTTTTAGTTTTATTGATCTTTGCTATTGTTTCCTTCACTTCTTTTTCATTTATTTCTGATCTGATCTTTATGATTTCTTTCCTTCTGCTAAATTTGGGGTTTTTTTGTTCTTCCTTCTCTAATTGCTTTAGGTGCAAAGTTAGGTTGTTTATTCGAGATGTTTCCTGTTTCTTAAGGTATGATTGTATTGCTATAAACTTGCCTCTTAGAACTGCTTTTGCTGTATCCCATAGGTTTTGGGTCGTTGTGTCTCCATTGTCATTTGTTTCTAAGTATTTTTTGATTTCCTCTTTGATTTCTTTAGTGATCACTTCGTTATTAAGTAATGTATTGTTTAGCCTCCACATGTTTTTATTTTTTACAGATCTTTTCCTGTAATTGATATCTAGTCTCATAGCGTTGTGGTCAGAAAAGATACTTGATACGATTTCAATTTTCTTAAATTTGCCAAGGCTACATTTGTGACCCAATATATGATCGATCCTGGAGAATGTTCCATGAGCACTTGAGAAAAATGTATATTCTGTTTTTTTTTGGATGGAATGTCCTATAAATATCAATTAAGTCCATCTTGTGTAATGTATCATTTAAAGCTTCTGTTTCCTTATTTATTTTCATTTTAGATGATCTGTCCATTGGTGAAAGTGGGGTGTTAAAGTCCCCTACTATAATTGTGTTACTGTCAACCCCTAGGTTCTTCATAACAATTTTTTTCTTTTAGATTCCATATATATGTGTTAGCATATGGTATTTGTTTTTCACTTTCTAACTCACTTCACTCTGTATGACAGACTCTAAGTCCATCCACCTAAGTACAAATAACTCAATTTCATTTCTTTGTATGGCTGAGTAGTATTCCATTGTATATATGTGTCACATCTTCTTTAACCATTCATCTGTCGATGGACACTTAGGTTGCTTCCATGTCCTGGCTATTGTAAATAGGGCTGCAATGAACATTGTGGTACATGACTCTTTTTGAATGATGGTTTTCTCATGGTATATGCCCAGTAGTGGGATTGCTGGGTCATAAGGTAGTTCAATTTTTAGTTTTTTAAGGAACCTCCATAGTGGCTGTATCAATTTACATTCCCACCAACAGTGCAAGAGGGTTCCCTTTTCTCCACACCCTTTCCACCATTTATTGTTTGTAGATTTGTTGATGATGGCCATTCTGACTGACAAGTGTGAGGTGATACCTCATTGTGGTTTTGATCTGCATTTCTCTAATAATTAGTGATATTGAGCATTCTTTCATGTGTTTCTTGGCAATCTGTATATCTTCTTCAGAGAAATATCTATCTAGGTCTTCTGCCCATTTTTGGATGGGGTTGTTTGTTTTTCTGATACTGAGTTACATGAGTTGCTACTAAAATTGGAGGTTAATCATTTGTCAGTTGTTTTATTGCCAAATATTTTCTCCCATTCTGAGGGTTGTCTTTCCGTCTTGTTTGTAGTTTCCTTTGCTTTGCAAAAGTTTTTAAGTTTCATTAGGTTCCATTTGTTTATTTTTGGTTTTTTTTCCATTACTCTAGGAGGTGGATCAAAAAAGATCTTGCTGTGATTTATGTCAAAGAGTGTTCTTCCTGTGTTTTCCTCTAAGAGTTTTATAGTGTCTAGTCTTACATTTAGATCTCTAATTCATTTTGAATTTATTTTTGTGTATGGTGTTAGGGAGTGTTCTAATTTATTCTTTTACATGTAGTTTTCCCAGCACCACTTATTGAAGAGACGGTCTTTTCTCCATAGTATATTTTTGCCTCCCTTGTCATAGATTAGTTGACTATAGGTGCATGGGTTTATCTCGGGGCTTTCTATCCTATTCCATTGATCTATATTTCTGTTTTTGTGCCAGTACCATATTGTGTTCATTACCGTAGCTTTGTAGTATAGTTTGAAGTCAGGGAGTCTGATTCTTACAGCTCTGTTTCTTTCCCTCAAGACTGCTTTGGCTATTTGGGGTCTTTTTTGTCTCCATACACATTTAAAAATTTTTTGTTCTATTTCTGAAAAAACTGCCACTGGTAATTTGGTAGGGATTGCACTGAATCTTTAGATTGCTTTGGGTAGTAGAGTCATTTTCACATTGTTGATTCTTCCAATCCAAGAACATGGTATATCTCTCCATCTGTTGGTATAATCTTTAATTTCTTTCATCAGTGTCTTATAGTGTTCTGCATACAGTTATTTTGTCTCCTTAGGTAGGTTTATTCCTAGGTATTTCATTCTTTATGTTGCAATGATAAATGGAAGCATTTCTGTAATTTCTCTTTCAGATTTTTCATCATTAGTGTGTAGGAATGCAAGAGATTTCTGTGCATTAATTTTGTATCCTGCAACTTTACCAAATTCTTTGATAGCTCTCTGCCTTTTCATCTTGTCTATCTTTTTATGAGTGTGGTTTTTGTTCCACAGGCTTCAGGATTGTAGTTTTTCTTGCTTCTGCTGTCTGCTCTCTGGTGGATGAAGCTATCTAAGAGGCTTGTGCAAGTTTCCTGATGGGAAGGACTGGTGGTGGGTAGAGCTGGGAGTTGCTCTGGTGGAGAGAGCTCAGTAAAACTTTAATCCACTTGACTGCTGATGGGTGGGGATGGGTTCCCTCCCTGTTGGTTGTTTGGTTTGAGGCAACCCAACACTGGAGACTACCTGGGCTCTTTGTTGGGCCTAATGGCAGACTCTGGGAGGGCTCACGCCAATGAGTACTTCCCAGAACTTCTGCTTCCAGTGTCATTGTCCCCCACAGCCATCCCCTGCCTCTGCAGGAGTCCCTCCAAAACTAGTAGGTAGGTTTGGCTCAGTATCCCCTGGTGTCACTGCTCCTTCCTCTGGGTCCCAATGCACACACTACTTTGTGTGTGTCCTCCAGGAGTGTAGTCTCTGTTTTCCCCAGTCCTGTCAAAGTCCTGCAATCAAATTCCACTAGGCTTCAAAGTCTGATTCTCTAGGAATTCCTCCTTGCATTGCTAGACCCCCAGGTTGGGAAGCCTGATGTGGGGCTCAGAACCTTCACTCTAGTGGGTGGACTTCTGTGATATATGTGTTCTCCAGTCTGTGAGTCACCCACCCAGCAGTTATGGGATTTGACTATACTGTGATTGTACCCCTCCCACCTTCTCATTGTGGCTTCTCCTTTGTCTTTGGATGTGGGGTATGTTTTTTGGTGAGTTCCAGTGTCTTCCTGTTGATGATTGTGCAGCAGCTAGTTGTGATTCTGGTGTTCTCACAAGAGGGAGTGAGAGCACGTCCTTCTACTCTGCCATCTTGGTTCAGGGCCCCTAGTAATTATTATTATTCCTTTACTCATTTTTTACTGGACTAAACTTCCTTCAGCATTGGTGAGGTCACTATCTTCTGAAGTAGCACATTCTTTCTTTGGGAATGCTCTCACTCTTAGAAGGGTCTTAGTCTTCTGGATTTAAACCTCATTGTGTTTTAATTGTCATTTGTTTTTAGGTATTTTTTTATTTCTCCTTTGATTTATTCAGTGATCCATTGGTTGTTTAGTAACATATTGTTTAGCCTCCATGTATTTATGTTTTCTTTACAGTCTTTTCCAGTAATTGATTTCTAATCTTATAGCATTGTGGTCAGAAAAGATGCTTGATATGATTTCAATTTTCTTAACTTTACCAAGGCTTGATTTGTGGCATAAGATGTGATCTATCCTGCAGAATGTTCCATGTGCCCTTGAGAAGGAGGTGTATTCTGCTGCTTTCAGATAGAATGTCCTATAGATATCAATTAAGTCTATTTGGTCTAATGTGTCACTTAAGGTTTGTGTTCCTTATTAATTTTCTGTCTAGATGATCTGTCTATTGGTGTAAGTTGGGTGTTAAAGCCCCCCACTATTATTGTGTTACTGTCAATTTCCCCTTTTATGACTGTTAGCATTTGCCTTATATATTGAGGTGCTCCTATGTTGGGTGCATATATATTTACAATTGTTATATCTTCTTCCTGCATTGATCCCTTGATCATTATGTAGAATCCTTCCTTGTCACTTGTAACACTATTTATTTTAACATCTATTTTGTCTGATATGAGTATTGCTACTCCAGCTTTCTTTTGATTTCCATTTGCATGGAATGTCTTTTCCCATCCCCTCACTTAGTCAATATGTATTTCTATGTCTGAAGTGTGCCTCTTGCAGACAGCATATATCTGGGTCTTGTTTTTGTATTCATTCAGCGAGCCCCGTTCTTTTGGCTGGAGCATTTAATCCTTTCACATTTAAGATAATTATTGATATGTATATTCCTATTACTATTTTCTTAATTGTTTTGGGTTTGTTTTTGTGGGTCCTTTTCTTCTCTTGTGTTTCCCACTTAGAGAGGTTTCTTTAGCATTTTTTGTACAGCTGGTTTGGTGGTGCTGAATTCTCTTAGCTTTTGTTTGTCTGTAAAGCTTTTGATTTCTCCATCTAAGCTGAATGAGATCCTTGCCGGGTAGAGTAATCTTAGTTGTAGGTTCTTCCCTTTCATCACTTTAAATATGTCATGCCACTCCCTTCTGGCTTGTAGAGTTTCTGCTGAGAAATCAGCTGTTAACCTTATGGGAGTTCCATTATGTGTTACTTGTCATTTTCCCTTGCTGCTGTCAATAATTTTTATTTGCCTTTAATTTTTGCCAATTTGATTACTATGTGTCTCGGAGTGTTTCTCCTTGGGTTTATCCTGTATGGGACTCACTGAGCTTCCTAGATTTGGGTGGCTATTTCCTTTACCGTGTTAGGGAAATTTTCAACTACAATCTCTTCAAGTATTTTCTCAGGTCCTTTATCTCTCTCTTCTCCTTCTGGGACCCCTTTAATGCAAATGTTGTTACATTTAATGTTGTCCCAGAGGTCTCTTAGGCTGTCTTCATTTCTTTTCATTCTTTTTTCTTTATTCTGTTCTGCAGCAGTGAGTTCCTGCATTCTGTCTTCCAGGTCACTTTTCCTTTCTTCTGCCTCAGTTATTCTGCTATTGATTCCTTCTAGTGTATTTTTCATTTCAGTTATTGTGCTGTTCATCTCTGTTTGTTTGTTCTTTAATTCTTCTAGATCTTTGTTAAATATTTCTTGCATCTTCTCGATCTTTGCCTCCATTCTTTTTCTGAGGTCCTGGCTCATCTTCACTATCATTATTCTGAATTCTTTTTCTGGATGTTTGCCTATCTCCACTTCATTTAGTTGTTTTTCTGGGGTTTTACCTTGTTCCTTCATCTGGTACATATCCTTCTTTTTCATCTTGTCTATCTTTCTGTGAATGTGGCTTTTGTTCTACAGGCTGCCTGATTGTAATTCTTCTTGCTTCTGCTGTCTGCCCTCTGGTGGATGAGGCTATCTAAGAGGCTTGTACAAGTTTCCTAATGGGAAGCACTGGTGGTAGGTAGAGCTGGGTGTTGCTCTGGTGGGCAGAACTCAGTAAAACTTTAATCTACTTGTCTGCTGATGGGTGGGGCTGGATTTCCTCCCTCTTGGTTGTTTGACCTGAGGTAACCCAACACTGGATCCTACTCAGGCCCTTTGGTGTGGTAATCACGGACTCTGGGAGGACACACACCAAGTAGTAGTTCCCAGAACTTCTGCTGCCAGTGTCCCTGTCCTCATGGTGAGACACAGCCACCCCCTGCCTCTGCAGGAGACCCTCCAACACTAGCACATAGGTCTGGTTCAGTCTCCTATGGGGTCACTGCTACTTTCCCTGGGTCCCGCTGTGCACCCTACTTTTTGTGTGCCCTCCAGGAGTGGAATCTCTGTTTCTCCCAGTCCTGTCGAAGTACTGCAGTCAAATTCCACTAGCCTTCAAAATCTGATTCTCTAGGAATTCCTCTTCCCATTGCCAGACCTCCAGATTGGGAAGCCTGATATGGGGCTTCAAACCTTCACTCCAGTGGGTGGACCTCTGTGGTGTAAGTGTTCTCCAATTTGTGAGTCACCCAACCAGCAGTTATGGGATTTGATTTTATTGTGATTGCGCCCTTCCTACCATCTCATTGAGGCTTCTACTTTCTCTTTGGATGTGGGATATCTTTTTTGGTGAGTTCCAGTGTCTTCCTGTTGATGATTGTTCAGCAGTTAATTTTGATACTGGTTATTTGCTAATATTTTGTTGACGGTTTTTGCATCTATGTTCATCAGTGATATTGGCCTGTAGTTTTCTTACTTTGTGACATCTTTGTCTGTTTTGGTATCAGGATGATGGTGACCTCATAGAATGAGTTTCAGAGTGTTCCTCTCTCTACTATATTTTGGAAGATTTTGAGAAGGATAGTTATTAGCTCTTCTCTAAATGTTTGGTAGAATTAGCCTGTGAAGCAATGTGGTCCTCGGCTTTTGTTTGTTGGAAGATTATTAATCACAGTTTCAATTTCATTGCTTGTGATTGGTCTGTTTTTATTTTCTATTTCTTCCTGGTTCAGTATTGGAAGGTTGTGCTTTTCTAAGAATTTGTCTATTTCTTCCAAGTTTTCCATTTTATTGGCATAGAGTTGTTTGTAGTAGTCTCTTAGGATGCTTTGTATTTCTGCGGTGTCTATTGTAACTTCTCCTTTTTCATTTCTAATTTTATTGATCTGAGTTCTGTCCCTCTTCTTATTGATGAGTCTGGTTAATGTTTATCAATTTTGTTTATCCTCTCAAAGAACCAGCTTATAGCTTTATTGATCTTTGCTATTGTTTCCTTCATTTCTTTTTCATTTATTTCTGCTCTGATTATTATGATTTCTTTCCTTCTGCTAACTTTGTGTTTTATTCTATTCTTTCTCTAATTTATTTAGGTGTAAGTTTAAGCTATTTATTTGAGACATTTCTTGTTTCTTAAGGTAGGCTTGTATTGCTATAAACTTCCCTCTTAGAACTGCTTTTGCTTCATCCAATAGGCCTTCAGTCATCGTGTTTTCATTCTCATTTGTTTCTAGGTATTTTTTGATTTCCTCTTTGATTTTTTCAGTGATCTCTTGGTTATTAAGAACTGTTTTGTTTAGCATCCAGGTGTTTGTATTTGTTACAGATTTTTTCCTGTAATTGATATTTAGCCTCATAACATTGTGGTCAGAAAAGATACTTGATATGATTTCTATTTTCTTACATTTACCAATGCTTGATTTGTCAACCAAGGTATGATCTATCCTGAGGGTTGTTCCATGAGCACTTGAGAAGAAAATGTATTCTGTTATTTTTGGATGGAATGTCCTATAAATATTAAGTCCATCTTTTTAAATGTATCATTTAAAGCTTATGTTTCCTTATTTATTTTCACTTTGGATGATCTCTCCATTGGTGAAAGTCACCTACTATGATTATGTTACTGTCGATATCCCCTTTCATGGCTGTTAGCATTTGCCTTATGTATTGAGGTGCTCCTATGTTGGGTGCATAAATATTTACAATTGTTATATCTTCTTCTTGGATTGATCCCTTGATCATTATGTAGTGTCCCTCTCTGTCTCTTGTAATAGTGTTTATTTTAAAGTCTATTTTGTCTGATATGAAAATTGCTACTGCAGCTTTCTATTTATTTCCATTTGCATGGAATATCTTTTGTGATCCCCTCACTTTCAGTCAGTATGTGTCCCTACGTCTGAAGTGGGTCTCTTGTAGACAGCATATATATGGGTCTTGTTTTTGTGTCATTCAGCCAGTCTATGTCTTTTGGTTGGAGCATTTAATCCATTTACATTTAAGGTAATTATCAATATGTATGTTCCTATTACCATTTTCTTAATTGTTTTCAGTTTGTTATTGTAGGTCTTTTCCTTCTCTGTGCTTCCTGCCTAGAGAAGTTCCTTTAACATGTGTTGTAAAGCTGGTTTGGTGGTGCTGAATTCTCTTAATTTTTACTTGTCTGTAAAGGTTTTAACTTCTCAGTGAAATCTGAATGAGATCCTTGCTGGGTAGCAGAATCTTGGCTATAGTTTTTTCCCTTTCATCACTTTACATATGTCCTGCCACTCCCTTCTGGCTTGCAGAGTATCTGCTGAAAGTTCAGCTGTTAACCTTATGGGGATTCTCTTGTATGTTATTTTTTTTCCCTTGCTGCTTTTAATATTTTTTCTTTGTATTTAATTTTTGAAAGTTTGGTTAATATGTGTCTTGGTGTGTGTCTCCTTGCATTTATCCTGTATGGGACTCTCTGTGCTTCCTGGACTTAATTAACTATTTCCTTTCCCATATTAGGGAAGTTTTCAACAATAATCTCTTCAAATATTTTCTCAGTCCCCCTGTGTTTCTTTTCTTCTTCTGGGACCCCTATAATTCGAATGTTGGTGCATTTAATGTTGTCTCAGAGGTGCCTGAGACTGTCCTCAATTCATTCTTTTCTCTTTATTCTGCTCTGCAGCAGCTATTTCCACTATGTTTTCTGCCAAGTCACTTGTCTGTTCTTCTGCCTCAGTTATTCTGCTATTGAATCCTTCTAGAGAATTTTTAGTATCATTTATAGTGTTGTTCATCATTGTTTGTTTATTCTTTAGTTCTTCTGGGTCTTTTTTAAACATTTCTTATATTTTCTCCATTCTATTTCCAACATATTGGATCATCTTTACTATCATTATTCTGAATTCTGTTTCAGGTAGACTGCCAATTTCCTCTTCTTTTGTTTCTTCTGGTGAGTTTTTACCTTGCTCCTTCATCTGCTCTGTGTTTGTCTGTCTTCTCATTTTGCTTAACCTCCTGTGTTTGGGGTCTCCTTTTTGCAGGTTCCTAGTTCCTGTTGTTGTTGGTGTTTGCCCCCAGTGGCTAAGTTTGGATCAGTGGGTTGTGTAGTCTTCCTTGTGGAGGGGACTAGTGTCTGTGTTCTGGTGGATGAGGCTGAATCTTGTCTTTCTGGTGTCAGGTCCATATCTGGTAGTGCGTTTTGGGGTGTCAGTGACCTTATTATTGTTTTAGGCAGCCTCTCTGCTAAAGGGTGGGTTTGTGTTCCTGTCTTGCTAATTGTTTGGCATAGAGTGTCCAGCACTGTAGTTTTCTGGTCATTGAGTGGAGTTGGGTCTTAGCATTGAGATGGAGATCACTGGGAGAGCTTTCACTGTTTGATATTATGTGGAGCCAGGAAGTCTCTTGTGGACCAGTGTCCTGAACTTGGCTCTCCCACCTCAGAGGCACAGCACTGATGCCTGGCTGGAGCACCTACAGCCTGTCATCCACACAGCTCAGAATAAAAGGGAGGAAAAAAGAAGAAAGGAAGAAAGAAGATAAAATAAAGATAAAATAAAATAAAGTTATTAAAATAAAAAATAATTGTAAAAAAAATTTAAGTAATAAAAAGACAAAAAAAGAAAAAAGAAAGAAAGAAGAGAGCAACCAAACCAAAAAACAAATCCACCAATGATAACAAGTGCTAAAAACTATACAGAAAAAAAAACCAAAATGGACAGACAGAACCTTAGGACAAATGGTAAAATCAAAGCTATTCAGACAAAATCACACACAGAAGCATACACATACACACTCACAAAAAGAGAAAAAGGAAAAAATATATATATCATCACTCCCAAAGTCCACCACCTCAATTTTGAGATGATTCGTTGTCTATTCAGGTATTCCACAGATGCAGCCTACAGCAAGTTGATTGTGGAGATTTAATCCACTGCTCCTGAAGCTGCTGGGAGAGATTTCCATTTCTCTTCTTTTTTCGCACAGATCCTGGGACTCAGCTTTCAATTTGCCCCACCTCTGCACGTAGGTCACTTGAGGACATCTGTTCTTTGTTCAGTCAGGATGGGGTTAAAGGAGTAGCTGATTAGGGGGCTCTGGCTCACTCAGGTGGAGATGAGGGAGGGGTAGGGAATGTGGGGCGAGCCTGTGGTGGCAGAGGCTTGCATGACGTTGCCACAGCCTGAGGTATGCCATATGTTCTCCCAGGGAAGTTGTCCCTGCACCACGGGACCTTGGCAGTGCTGGGCTGCACAGAATCCCAGGAGGGGAGGTGTGGATAGTGATCTGTGCTTGCACACAGGCTTCTTGGTGGCTGCAGCAGCAGCCTTAGCATTTCATGCCCATCTCTGGTGTCCGCACTGATAGCCGCAGCTTGCGCCCATCTCTGGAGCTCATTTAGGCAGTGCTCTGAATCCTCTCTCCTCATGCACCCCAAAACAAGGGTCTCTTGCCTCTTAGGCAGTTCCAGACTTTTCCCCCACCCTCCCTCCTGGCTAGCTGTGTAGCACTAGCTCCCTTCAGGATGTGTTTACACAGCCAACCCCAGGCCTCTCCCTGAGATCTGACCCCCGAAGCTGGAGCTTCAGTTCCCAGCTCCCACCCGCCCCAGTGGGTGAGCAGAGAAGCCTCTCTGGCTGGTGAGTGCTGGCCAGCACTGATCCTCTGTGCGGTAATCTCTCCACTTTGGCCTCTGCACCCCTGTTGCTGTGCTCTCTTCTGTTGCTCCAAAGTTCTCCCCACCACCACCACCCCCCATCTCTGCCAGTGAAGGGGCTTTCTAGTGTGTGGAAAATTTTCCTCCTTCACAGCTCCCTACCACTGGTGCAAGTCTCATCCCTATTCTTTTGTCTCTGTTTTTTGCTTTTTTCTTTTGCCCTACCCAGGTATGTGGGGAGTTTCTTGCCTTTTGGGAAGTCTGAGGTCTTCTGCCAGCATTCAGTAGGTGTTCTGTAGGGGTTGTTCCACATGTAGATGTATTTCTGATGTATTTGTGGGGAGGAAGGTGATCTCCACATCTTACTCTTCCACCATCTTGAAGGTCTCCCCTGAGTTTTTAATTTTTTAAATTTGAATAAATTTGAATTTAAACTTAATAGCCACATGTGGCTACTGGTTACCATTTTGGAAAAAGGATCAGATATTGGGTTAAATCTGAGGTAACCCAATGATGTACCTTGTATGCAATATTTCAGAATTAACGAGGTATTTATTTGATTCTATGTATTTATATTTATATGATTCTCACATATGGAAATATTGACTGGCCTCAATGCCAATTGCTCCCCCATTGAAAATACTTTCTGTCCAATTGTTTGTTTTAAAAATTAGGAATTTGCTTCCAAAGAAATTAAGTGACCTGCTCTGGATCCCACAACTGGTGAAGTTACTTAGACCATGAATAAATGGCCAATGGCACCTGGGTGTAAATTGTATATTTATTTTTGCTCTGCAAGCTACACTAGATTTTTATGAGAAATAAATGAATATATAGCAAATAAAATATATTTTCTTGTAGTCCACCATTCTTAAACTCATAGGAAAACTGAAAGAAAAATTATCATACTGGGGAGTTGTGATGCTGCCCGAGATTGGCACCTGGGCATATAAAGAGCTCTGAATTC
Organism: Kogia breviceps; assembly: GCF_026419965.1. Lineage (NCBI taxonomy): Eukaryota > Metazoa > Chordata > Mammalia > Artiodactyla > Physeteridae > Kogia > Kogia breviceps. The sequence continues at coordinate 21,211,627 of NC_081314.1, forward strand.
CCTTTACTATAATGGCAGAGTTGAGTAGTTGTGACAGAGACTGTCTGGCCTGAAAAGCCTAAAATATTTACACCTGGCCCTTTAAGAAAAAGTTTGCCAACTTATGCCATCAATTATTACAATACTGTATAATTAGTGTGATAATTGAGCTAAATACCAAGTGTTATGGGTGCATCAGGGAGTTAATAACTAGATGAGCCAGGGAAAGCTTCCAAGAAAACTAGATCTTGAAGGATAAGTAGTTGGAGAATATGGTATGTTATGGACAAAATTGTGTCTTCCCCATCCCCAAAATTCGTATGTTGAAGCACTAATCCCCAATACTGCAGAATGTGACTCTGTTTGGAGATAGTGCCATTAAAGATCTTGTTCAATTAAAATGGAGCCATTAGGGCCCTAATCCAAACAGACTGGTTTCCTAATAAGAAGAGGAGATTTGGACACAGAAGGAGACATGAGGGACAACCATGTGCAGACAAAGCAACGAGAAGGTGGCTGTCTGCAAGGCAAGGAGAGAGACCTCAGAGGAAACCAACCATGCCAACACCTTGATCCTGAACTTCCAGGCTCCACAACTGTGAGAAAATGAATTTCTGTTGTTTAAGCCACCAATCTGTGGTAATCTGTTATAACAGTCTTAGGAAATCAATACAGGGTAGAAGGAAAAATTATTTTAGATCAGAGAAATTAACATGGTCAGAGCCTCAGGGGGTGAAAAGCTTTGACATTCTCAGTGAATGGTGAAAATGTGTCTTTGAAGAATTATGAGTACTGTAGTACAGGAGGTTGTGGGGGAGGGGGAAGAGAAGATGGAAGAGGGACTCTAAATGCTTAAGCATTCATTTTGTCCCCTGGGCAGATAATGAACTTCTAGGATTTGATTTCTAGAATGGTAATTCTAATGGTAGATGCAAAAACAGTGCCAGGAAGACCAGTTGGGAAGCTTGAAATTTATGAGAAAGTGATGAGGAAAACCTGAACAATGGTATTGCCCACAGTGTGCAAAAGGGTGAGTGGATTTAAGAGACATTTCTGGAAAATTCACAGAGATGGCTGTGAGGAGCCGCTGCTCCTGGCTCACTATCTCCAGGAGAGGGTTTTGGGGGAACGTTCTAGCAGCTGCCAAAACCATTTGTTAGGGGGATTCTCCCTGTTTCTCCCCTGCTGGGCACTGGCTACCAATTTAAGCTTATTCCTTGGTGGAACAGAAATATGCATCTGGACGATCTGACAAGCTCCAAGACCAAGCTTTGTGACTTCACCTCTGGGGAACTGTAATTGATGTCAAAGAGTAACTTTTGAAGTAATTTTCTCCTTTTGGCTTTGGTGCTCCAGCCAGGCATCAGGGCTATGCCACAGAGGTGGGAGAGCCAAGTTCACGACACTGGTCCACAAGAGACGTCCCAGCTCCACATAATATCAAATGGTGAAAATCTTCCAGAGATCACCATCTCAACGCCAAACCCAGCTCCACTCAACGACCAGCAAGCTACAGTGCTGGACACCCTATGCCAAACAACTAGGAAGACAGGAACACAACCCCATCCATTAGCACAGAGGTGGCCTAAAATCATAATAAGGTCACAGAGACCCCAAAACACATGACCAGATGTGGACCTGCCCAACGGAAAGACAAGATCCAGGCTCATCCAACAGAACACAGGCACTACTCCCCTCCACCAGGAAGCCTACACAACCCACTGAACCAACGTTAACCACTGGGGACAAACACCAAAAACAACGGGAATTAAGAACCTGCAGCCTTCAAAAAGGAGACCCCAAACACAGTAAGATAAGCAAAATGAGAAGACAGAGAAACACACAGCAGATGAAGGAGCAAGGTAAAAACCCACCAGGCCCAACAAATAAAGATGATATAGGCAGTCTACCTGAAATAGAATTCAGAATAATGATAGTAAAGATGATCCAAAATCTTGGAAATACAATAGAGAAAATACAAGAAAGGTTAAACAAGGACCTAGAAGAACTAAAGAGCAAACAAACAATGATAAAAAACACAATAAATGCAATTAAAAATTCTCTAGAAGGAATCAAGAGCAGAATAACTGAGGCAGAAGAACAGATAAGTGACCTGGAAGATAAAATAGTGGAAATAACTACTGCAGAGCAGAATAAAGAACAAAGAACAGAGGACAATCTCAGAGACCTCTGGGAAAACATTAAATGCTCGAACGTTTGAATTATAGGGGTCCCAGAAAAAGAAGAGAAACAGAGGAGGACTGAGAAAATATTTGGAGATTATTGTTGAAAATTTCCCTAAAATGGGAAAGGAAATCATTAATCAAGTCCAGGAAGCACGGTGAGTCCCATACAGAATAAACCCAAGGATAAACACGCCAAGACACATATTAATCAAACTATCAAAAATTAAATACAAAGAAAAAATCTTAAAAGCAACAAGGGAAAAACAACAAATAACACACAAGGGAATCCCCATAAGGTTAACAGCTGATCTTTCCTCAGAAACTCTGCAAGCCAGAAGGGAGTGGCAGGACATATTTAAAGTGATGAAGGAGAAAAACCTACAACCAAGATTACTCTACCAAGCAAGGATCTCATTCAGATTTGATGGAGAAATTAAAACCTTTACAGACAAGCAAAAGCTAAGAGAATTCAGCACCATTTTTGCTAAGAGAATTCAGCACCACCAAACTAGCTTTACAACAAATGGTAAAGGAACTTCTCTAGGCAGGAAACACAGAGAAGGAAAAGACCTATAATAACAAACCCAAAACAATTAAGAAAATGGTAATAGAAAAATACATATCAATAATTACCTAAAAGTAAATGGATTAAAATCTCCAACCAAAACACATAGATTGGCTGCATGGATACAAAAACAAGACCCATATATATGCTGTCTACAAGACGCTCACTTCAGACCTAGGGACACATACAGACTGAAAGTGAGGGGATGGAAAATGATATTCCATGCAAATGGAAATAAAAAGAAAGCTGCAGTAGCAATTTTCATATCAGACAAAATAGACTTTAAAACAAAAACAAGAGAGAAAGAAGGACACTACATAATGATCAAGAGATCAATCCAAGAAGAAGATATAACAATTGTAAATAATTATGCACCCAACATAGGAGCACCTCAATACATAAGGAAAATACTAACAGCCATAAAAGGGGAAACTGACAGTAACACAATCATAGTAGGGGACTTTGACACCCCACTTTCACCAATAGACAGATCATCCAAAATGAAAATAAACAAGGAAACACAAGCTTTAAATGATACATTAAACAATATGGACTTAATTCATATTTATAGGACATTCCATCCAAAACCAACAGAATACACATTCTTCTCAAGTGATCATGGAACATTCTTCAGGATAGATCATATCTTGGGTCACAAATCAAGCCTTGGTAAATTTAAGAAAATTGAAATTGTATCAAATATCTTTTCTGACCACAAGGCTATGAGACTAGATATCAATTACAGGAAAAAATCTGAAAGAAATACAAACACATGGAAGTTAAACAACACACTCTTTAATGACCAAGAGATCACTGAAGAAATCAAAGAGGAAATCAGAAAATACCTAGAAACAAATGACAATGAAAACACGATGATGCAAAACCTATGGGATGTAGTAAAAGCAGTTCTAAGAGGGAAGTTTATAGCAATACAATCATACCTTAAGAAACACGAATCATCTCAAATAAAGGACCTAACCTTAAACCTAAAGCAATTAAAGAAAGAAGAACCAAAAAACCCCAAAGATAGCAGAAGGAAAGATATAAAGATCAGATCAGAAATAAATGAAAAAGAAATGAAGGAAATGATAGCAAAGATCAATAACATTAAAAGCTGGTTCTTTGAGAAGATAAATAAAATTGATAAACCATTAGCCAGACTCATCAAGAAAAAAAGGGAGAAGACTCAAATCAATAGAATTAGAAATGAAAAGGAGAAGTAACAACTGACACTGCAGAAATACAAAGGATCATGAGAGATTACTACAACCAACTATATACCAATAAAATGGACAACCTGGAAGAAGTGGACAAATTCGTAGAAATGCACAATGTTCCGAGACTGAACCAGGAAGAAATAGAAAAAATGAACAGACCAATCACATGCACTGAAATTGAAACTGTGTTTAAAAATCGTCCAACAAACAAAAGCCCAGGACCAGGTGCCTTCAAAGGAAAACTCTATCAAACATTTAGAGAAGAGATAACACCTCTCCTTCTCAAACCCTTCCAAAATATAGTAGAGGGAGGAACACTCCAAGACTCATTCTAAGAGGCCACCATCACTCTGATACCAAAAGCAGACAAAGACGTCACAAAGAAAGAAAGCTACAGGTCAATATCTCTGATGAACATAGATGCAAAAATCCTCAACAAAATACTAGCAAACAGAACCCAACAGCACATTAAAAGGATCATACACTATGTTCAAGTTGGGTTTATCCCAGGAATGCAAGAATTCTTCAATATAAGCAAATCAATCAATGTGATACACCATATTAACAAATTGAAGGAGAAAAATCATATGATCATCTCAATAGATCCAGAGAAACTTTAGACAACACTCAACACCCACTTATGATGAAAACACAAAAGAAAGTAGGAATAGACATAATAAAGGCCATATATGACAACACAATAAAGGCCATATATGACAAACCCACAGCCAACATCATCCTCAATGGTGAAAAAAATGAAACCATTTCCACTAAGATCAGGAACAAGACAAGGTTGCCCTCACTCATGACTATTATTCAACATAGTTTCAGACGTTTTATCCACAGCATTCAGAGAAGAAAAAGAAATAAAAGGAATTCAAATTGGAAAAGAAGCAGTAAATCTGTCACTCTTTGCAGACGACATGATACTATACATAGAGAATCCTAAAGATGCTACCAGAAAATTACTAGAGCTAATCAATGAATTTGGTAAAGTAGCAGGATACAAAATTAATGCACAGAAATCTCTTGCATTCCTATACACTAATGATGAAAAATCTGAAAGAGAAATTACAGAAATGCTTCCATTTATCATTGCAACATAAAGAATAAAATACCCAGGAATAAACCTACCTAAGGAGACAAAAGGACTGTATGCAGAACACTATAAGACACTGATGAAAGAAATTAAAGGTGATACACATAGATGGAGAGATATACCACGTTCTTGGACTGAAAGAATCAACACTGTGAAAATGACTCTACTACCCAAAGCAATCTACAGATTCAATGCAATCCCTATCAAACTACCACTGGCATTTTTTACAGAACTAGAACAAAAAAATTTCACAATCTGTATGGAAGCACAATAGACCCCGAATAGCCAAAGCAATCTTAAGAAACAAAAATGGAGTTGGAGGAATCAGGCTCTCTGACTTCAGACTATACTATAAAGCTACAGTAACAAAGACAGTATGGTACTGGCACAAAAACAGAAATATAGATCAATGGAACAGGGTAGAAAGCCCAGAGATAAAACAATGCACATATGGTCACCTTATCTTTGATAAAGGAGGCAAGAATATACAGTGGAGAAAAGACAGCCTCTTCAATAAGTGGTGCTGGGAAAATTGGACAGCTACATGTAAAAGAATGAAATTAGAACACTCCCTAACACCATACACAAAAATAAACTCAAAATAGATTAAAGACCTAAATGTAAGGCCAGACACCATCAAACTATTAGAGGAAAACATAGGCAGAACACTCTATGACATAAATCACAGCAAGATCCTTTGACCCACCTCCTAGAGAAATGGAAATAAAAACAAAAATAAACAAATGGCACCTAATGAAACTGAAAAGCTTTTGCACAGCAAAGGATACCATAAATAAGACAAAAAGACAACCCTCAGAATGGGAGAAAATATTTGCAAATGAAGAAACTGACAAAGGATTAATCTCCAAAATTTACAAGCAGCTCATGCAGCTCAACATTAAAAAAGCAAACAACCCAATCCAAAAATGGGCAGAAGACCTAAATAGACATTTCTCCAAAGAAGATGTACAGATTGCCAACAGACACATGAAAGAATGCTCAACGTCATTAATCATTAGAGAAATGCAAATCAAAACTACAATGAGATATCATCTCACATCGGTCAGAATGGCCATCATCAAAAAATCTACAAACATAAATGCTGGAGAGGGTATCGAGAAAAGGGAACCCTCTAGCAGTTGGTGGGAATGTAAATTGATACAGCCACTATGGAGAACCGTATGGACGTTCCTTAAGAAACTAAAAATAGAACTACCATACGACACAGCAATCCCTCTACTGGGCATATACCCTGAGAAAACCATAATTGAAAAAGAGTCATGTAACAAAATGTTCATTGCAGCTCTATTTACAATAGCCAGGACATGGAAGCAGCTGAAGTGTCCATCAACAGATGAATGAATAAAGAAGATGTGGCACATATGTACAATAGAATATTACTCAGCCATAAAAAGGAATGAAATTGAGTTATTTGTAGCGAGGTGGATGGACCTAGAGATGGTCATACAGACTGAAGTAAGTCAGAAAGAGTAAAACAAATACCATATGCTAACACATGTATATGGAATCTAAAAAAAAAAAATTGTTCATGAAGAACCTAGGGGCAAGATGGGAATAAAGATGCAGACCTACTAGAGAATGGACTTGAGGATATGGGGAGGGGGAAGGGTATGCTGGGACAAAGTGAGAGAGTGGCATGGACATATATACAGTACCAAATATAAAATAGATATGTAGTGGCTAGCAGCCGCAAAGCACAGGGAGATCAGCTCAGTGCTTTGTGACCACCTAGAGGGGTGGGATAGGGACGGTGGGAGAGAGACGCAAGAGGGAAGAGATGGGGAAGTATGTATATGTATAGCTGTTTCACTTTGTTATAGAGCAGAAACTAACATACCATTGTAAAGAAATTATACTCCAATAAAGATGTTAAAAATATTTTTAATTAAGAAAAAGCGAATGATAAGAACAGCCTATTCTATGTTAAAGAGAAATACAGTTAAGATTGTTAGATAATAGTGTCTTAATAAATAAGTGTCTTTTCATTTAAAAAAAAGAAAGATACATTTCTGAGGGTAAACATGAAAAGTATTTTGTTGGCCAGATGAATGTGGAGGAAATGTACAGTAAAACTCCAGCCTCAGCAAAACAAAATCTCCACAAGTTGAATCTTGTGGAGATTTCAAGAATCATACCCAACTGTATGTTCATTTCTAGCCCAGGAATAACAGGAAACATTATTTTAATTGGCCAAATAAACTGTGCTTCTTAAGATTCAAGATGGATAAGAAAACACCAAATGACTTAATTTGAAAGAATTTTTGGATAGAAAAAATCAGGTCTCTTATAAATTACAGCAGTAAAAGAAGTAGATGAAATGGATAGTTAAAACTACACAGAACAATGAAAGACACTTTATCAATACCAGTATTTGCAAGTGTTGGAATGATGGATGTATGGGCTTTACCAAGCAAACAGAGATGGCAGCCTTAAAAATGAGCTCTGCTTTTGTGAGGCTGGGTTAGAAATTTATTACTTTAATATAAATTTTCAACTGATGCCAGAGTTTTAAATAATAACAGCATCATTGCACAAAATGTGGGTGTTTTTGTCCTGCAGTAAAACATTTGTTCTTAGTAATGTGATGCTATTTGAACTTGATATCCTAATTATGCAGATGTTCATTCCTGAATGAAATATAGCCAAAGGAGAACCAGCCCAGCCAGACCTAATGCCTGGATATACCCTCCTTTTCGGAGGCCTTATTTGGAGGTCTTGAGTTGCACTGGAATCTAAATAGCAAAATTTCAGTTGTTTAAAATAACAAAAATTTCTTTGTTGTTCATACTACATGTCCATTGTGAGTTGTCAATCAGGGATTCAGGCTAAAGGAGAAGCCCTCATCTTAGAAGTTGCCAGTTGTCATGCTAGAAGGAAAAGGAAGTGAGGCAACATGTACCCTGACTCAAAGTTTCTACACCAAGAAATCATTGCTAGAGCAGGTCACTTAACTTCCAGTAAGTGGAAAATAAAATACTACCTTGTGCTCAGAGGAGAGGGTGCTGGAACATCTATGAAATAAAACATTTGTGAAAAGTCTTAATGGATACCTAGTGCAGAATATGTCTCAAGTCTTCAAAGCATGACCACTGACCCCTACTTTGTATTTTTCTGAAAGATAGAGCTCACAAACTTTCTGCAAAGAGCCCATTTTATCATTTCAATGAAATTCAAAAAAGTATGCAAGGAAGTCCATTTGTATCAATCTCTTACAGTCTTGAAGAAAGTAATAATTCTCAAAGAGTATTCTAATATTAATAGTGAACATTAACTGAATGCTGACTACATGCCAGGCACATGTTCTAAGCACTCTGCACGTATAACTAATTTTATACTCATAACAACCTATGAAAAGGTCACAATTATTGCTCTCACTTTACAGGTGAATAATCTGAGGCATAGGGAGATTATGTAATTTTTCCAAGGCCATACAGCTAGTAAGTGGCAAAGAAAAATACCAAACCAAGCAAAGTACCCCCAGAGCTAGACTGCTTAATTACTTATTATTTACACAATTAACAAATAACAAATAAAACTAAATACACATTCAATTGAAGGAACATTTCAGTGCTGGGGGAATTAAGCCATATTATGATTTGATATTTCATTTTCATAGCATTCCAATACTCCATCAACATTCCAATATTTACTTTTTTTTTTTTTTTTTTTTGCAGTATGTGGGCCTCTTACCGCCGTGGCCTCTCCCATTGCGGAGCAGAGGCTCCGGACGCGCAGCCCCAGCGGCCATGGCTCACGGATCCAGCTGCTCTGCGGCATGTGGGATCCTCCCGGACCGGGGCACGAACCTGCGTCCCCTGCATCGGCAGGTGGACTCTCAACCACTGAGCCACCAGGGAAACCCAATATTTTTAATAAACTAGATATTATGACTGAATTGTTACATTATCTTTATCCATGTCATAAGTAGGAACTATATATTTTTAAAACATCCATGTTTTTCTCAAGGAACCATTTAATATTGCCAGCACCAAAAACGATTTGGTATTTTATGTGAAATTTGCCTTAAATTGACGCTAAGGGGTCAGTGTAATGAACAATTATTACTTCAACTACATGGAGCCACCTCTACCACTCCCCTGCTTTCTTCTAAAAATAGCCTCTTCTCCCTCTTCTTCCCTGTTTTATCACCATAGTAACCTCTGGACCAATCATTTTGTACAAATTGTACCGTGGCCATAGTTAGCTGGTCCAGGAGAAGATATCTGGGCCAATCACCTCCCAGAACCTGTCCTAGCAAGCAGATTGGTTCCAGAGTGAGCATTTGATCCAAGCTGGGCCATTCCAAGTCCTTTGCCAGGGATTTTGTAATTGAAATGAGAAGAGTCCATCTCTTTCCAGGTTACTGAAGCTTTAAATGAAAAGGTCAGGTAGGTCCTGTTGACCATGTTTTCTTCCCGTGCAAGCACAGCAAGCCAGCTGAAGGAGTGAGGAAGAGGGAAAGGAGATAGAAACATAAAGACATCAACATGAAAAATGTGAAGAGAGAGGCCTTGAGATCTGTGAGACACCACAACATACTTGCTTCAACAACTATCACTTAGTTTTCTGTCATTTGCAACCAAAATAGTTTTAATTACCACAATCAACTTCTTTTTTTTTTTTTTTTTTTTTGTGGTACGCGGGCCTCCCACTGTTGTGGCCTCTCCCATTGCGGAGCGCAGTCTCCGGACACGCAGGCTCAGCGGCCATGGCTCACGGGCCCAGCCGCTCTGCGGCATGTGGGATCTTCCCAGACCGGGGCACGAACCCGTGTCCCCTGCATCGGCAGGCGGATTCTCAACCACTGCGCCACCAGGGAAGCCCCACAATCAACTTCTGAAATTCTTTGTTCAACTGGTATATTGTTGAAAGATCTCAAAAGGGAACATGTGCAATCATGGTTGCTTATGATTCACCAAAGCAAATAAAATTATCAAAATTGAACAGAAGATTAAGGAGGGACTTCCCTGGTGGCTCAGTGGTTGAGAGTCCACCTGCCAATGCAGGGGACACGGGTTCGAGGCCGGTCTGGGAAGATCCCACATGCCAAGGAACAACTAAGCCCACACGCCACAGCTACTGAGCCTGCATACTGCAACTACTGAAGTCCGCGTGCCTAGAGCCCGTGCTACATAGCAAAGAGAAGCCACTGCAATGAAAAACCCGCACACCGATGGGGCTTCCCTGGTGGCGCAGTGGTTGCGAGTCCGCCTGCCAATGCAGGGGACGTGGGTTCGTGCCCCGGTCTGGGAGGATCCCACATGCCGCGGAGCTGCTGGGCCCGTGAGCCATGGCCGCTGAGCCTGCGCGTCCGGAGCCTGTGCTCCGCAACGGGAGAGGTCATAACAGTGAGAGGCCCGCGTACCACACACACACACAAAAAAAAAAAAAAAAAAAAAAAAAGCAAAACCCGCACACCGCAATGAAGGGTAACCCCCGCTCGCCACAACTAGAGAAAGCCCCTGCACAGCAATGAAGACCCAACACAGCCCAAAATTTAAAAAAATAAATAAATAAATTTATTTTAAAAAAAGATTAAAGAGATTCCACAATGACTAATTACCCACATAATTCAACCACAAGAAAGGGGGTGAGTCCAGGTTTTCTCTTTTGCCTGTCCTGGCAAAGGAAAAAGAAACCAGAACCACATGATATCTACCAGTTACTCAGAAATGAGCAATAATAGGACAAAAATCACTTGAAGCATGCTATCAAGTGACTAGAACCCCAACCTCAGCAACCCTAGTAGACAGCAAATTTTTAGGGATTCCCCTCCCCCCAAACTCTCTTATAACATACCTGTTCCTTTGAGATTTTGATGGGATTCTATTTTCCTATTCTATCGGGCCGGTCCAATGGGTGTTCTTTCCAACACCACCGAGCAATTCTCAGCAGACACTGACTGGGTGTCCTACAATTTAACTCAATTCTGACACTATCTACCTGGACATAGTGTCAGATCCCACAGGTTAAGGGCTTAGTCCTATGAGACTGCACCTCCCTCCCCTAACCTCAGATGCCAATAGCAAGTCCAGGCTGTCACCTGGGCCTCTGGCCCACTAGATCAGAGGTTTCCATCACACCCTCTTTGGGTTCAAGTAATTTGATCGATCGATCAGCTCATAGGACTCAGAAATTTATTTATTTTACCAGTTTATTATAAAGGATATTGTAAAGGATAGAGATGAACAGCCAGATGAAGAACATAGGGCAAAGTACATGGGAAGGGGTTCAGGAATTCCATGCTCTCTCTTGGGGGCAACACTATTCCAGCACTTCCATGTGTTTACCAATCAGGGAGCTCTCTGAACCCCATCCTTTAGGGTTTTTATGGGGACTTCATTACATAGGCATGGTTGGTGAAATCATTGGCCATTGGTGATTGAATTCAATATCCAGTCCCCCTCCCCTCCCCCGAGGTGAGGATATGGGGGCGGGTAGTGGGACTGAAAGTTCTAGCCCTCTAATCACAAGATTGTTGCCCCTGGCAACCAGCCCCCATCCTTAGGTCACCTAGGGATTTTCCAAACGTCACATCATTAATATAACATAACATTCTCTCTCTTCACTTAGTAAATTCCAAGGGTTTTAGGAGCTCCATTCTAGGAATGGGATGAAGGCCAAATATATATTTATTATAAATCACAGTATCACAGCAGAGGAACAATTTCCTTCTCAGGACATTGATTAAGTAAATGGTTATCAGAATTCCCCCTCCACAGTCATGAGGCTCTAGAATTTGGAACGGGCCTAGCTTTACTTAGGAAGGTGTTTGTTCTTCTAACCCCCTTTCCTTTTAACCCCCTAAACATCCTTCTATGAGCTATTTTGACAATGAATCCATTAGGAACTTCCAGTTAAACAGGTTTCCAGTTTTAAATAAAAGAAAATCATATTCTCTATCACCAGTACCAATTCCATCAATCCTTATTATTCATATTAATAGGAATAAAATGTGTATTATCCCAAGCAGCAGATAATTCCAATTTAACTTTTACAGTTAAGTGTATTATCTGCTTTGTAGATTCTCTAAGATATCTTCCCTACCATTATACTACAGGATCCTAGGTTATAAAAGAAGTATCAAGTTGGAAGGAACTTGAAGCCAGGAATAGAAAAGGAAAGATGAGTTTTGACTATTAGTAAATGGGGGGGATGGGTACATCTTAATTTTAAATATAAAAGATTTTTAGATAACCCACTTGTCTATCTCTTTGTGTAGAAAACCAAATAACAAATACAGCTGGCTTTGGAATGCAGTTTCACACTCTATGGCATATGCATGCACACATACTCACATTCACCAAACTCTCAAATGCTTCTTCTCTATATGTTTGACTCTCTATTAGTAGGCTTTAATGAAAAAATACTAGCTCCTATTTTATAAAGAAGATATTATCTTAGCCTTGTTTCCCCCCCAAAGCAGAACCTGAGGCAAAAACTTCCTTGCAGGTAGGGTATTTTGCAATATGGTTCCTAGGGAACAAGACTGCAGGACAGGAAAAGCAAAACAGAAAGAAGGCAAAGCCTTCTGTTATTGACTTGGCCTTTACTATGAGCAGCCAGTACTTGATCCACCATGACCTTCCAAGGAGCCTTATTTCGGAAGTGTCCTGGGGATAAAAGATGAAGCAGATGGATATATCTGCTCTTCTCTCCCATTGGTCAAGGGTGGCTCAAGTAAGAGTTTATTTCTCTGAATTTTGGGGTTGTATATTTGTATGTACAGAGCAGTATCCCATGATGTGGTATCAGAGAAGTCATAGGGCAAGAAACTAGAGGTCATGAGCCCAGGACCCCTGCATGGAAAAGATTAAAGTCTACAGGAACTAGCTCCCATAGAAGTAGCTCAAGTAAGAAGTAGACCTGACGATTTTTTTAAGTAATGCACAAAGCTGTCCAACACAAATAAAGTCATAGGGTTTGAAACCAAGAGGCAACTTTCAGGAATGTATCTTTTGTCAAAATGCTATACATCTGCTCATGAACATGCTCTCAACATCCTGTGTCAACTAAAGAGGAAAAAGGAGAGTATCCTCTGTATGGTCCCTGTCACCAGAGAGAAAAGTAGCGATTTTATCTAGCACAAACTTTCAGCAAGGAAGACAGATGTCATATTCCTGAAGCATGATTTGATGGTTTGATGGGGAGATAAAAGAGAAAGTATCATGAATTCAACAAATACAAGATCATGCATGGCTAAAAATATTCAGCAACAAACTAAAAAAAATGAGAAAGCTCTTGAGTAATCATTATTTTTCATGAAGAATAACTAAGAGTCTCCAGGATAAGCCATTCTCAAGGCTCAAAAGCAGCAAGACTCCCTGAGGTTCAGCTTAAAATGATCTATTGGTATACTTATGGTGGCCATCCCATAAGAGAGGTGCAAAATTAGACAAGATACTCTGTACAAAAATGGGAATTTCTCTTAATAAGGCAAAATTCACTTAAGACGTCCAGATATGACAAAGATATGACAAAAAGCAAGGTAAAAAAAATAAAGTCTGCATTTATTCATTTGATCCTTGCTAGCTAGTCTTGAAATAAGCCATGACTACCTGAGTAAGACCCTAAAGGAAATTAAAGTATGGAGTTTAGGAAAACGAGGTAGCCGGCAGACTGAAAAGAAAAGATTGTCTTTCCCTTAGGGTTTCTATGGGAATTTGCAGCAGGCAAATATTTTATATATAGTGTTCCACAGATTGGAAGGAGCTCCCTGGGTCAGTCAACCAACCTGAACCAAGAAGGTTGACACCAGGGCTGCTCACACCCCTTACCACACACAGGAGCCTGCTGGACTCTCCTCCAAGTGAGTCAGCAAATGCCAAAAATGTCAGGACAGTAGGCAGAATTTCCAAGGGGGAAGTGCTTTGTAAATGCTAATGTAAGTATCCTGAAAATGTGAACCTAAGTTTTTTTTTATTCTTCCCATAAATCATGTTTGCCATTAAGGCCAAGCCACGAGGCTTAATGCCTTAACGAAGGAGGCAGGGCCATGTAGAACAAAGATGTCTACAGAAGAGAAGAAGGAAGTGACTTAGAGGAAATCCCCACCAGAAAGAAAGGGCAGGTCATACCCTATCTGGAGGGGAAAAGCAGACTGGGGACAGGGGAGAGTGCAGGAGGAAGAATTTGTCTGGTCCCTAAGGGCCCAAGCACTCCTGTCTCTCTGATCCTTAGCTCAGGCAGTGCGGACAGACAGTGAAAGGATAGCAATCTAAGATAAATAAAGAGGAGGCAGTAAAAAAGTGATTCAGACAAGCCTGTAGGCCAACGTGGGGACCCAAAAATGTAGCTGAGGGTAAGGACTCTCAAGTCTGCATTGTACTTCCATGGAAAGGTAACTCTATAGTAGAGGCTGGGACAGGGGTTGGATATCCGGGGCAGGGCTACTAGATGGGACTTAGCCAAGACCTGAGGACATTTTGAGCCTAGGAAAACCTGGGAAAAATGGAGTCAGCTGCAGTCCTAGCCATAAACTTCTGCAGCAAAGCCAGCATGGTATCCAGGGTCCAGGAAGAGCATAAATCTCTCTCCTCCCCTCTGCCATGAGACAAATGAGCTACCCTCATGTCTAGATACCATGTTGACTGAGAAAAAAAAAAAACTCTATGAACTTGAGTTTGGGGGAAAAACAAAACAAAACAAAAAACAATATATATATACACATATAGATATGTATAAATTCCAAAAATGAGACTATTACCATTAATTGGCACACTTTGTCAGCCTCCAGCAAGATGTAGACTTGACAGCAAAATGAAATAAATTATAGAAAATAATACTATAGCATTTGCACATCTGACTTGTGTCATTCATAACCGATTAGATTATGCTGAGGTAATAACCCCACATCTCAGTAGTTTAACACAATTATTTCTTTGCTCATGCAACATGTCCATTTTACATCAGTGAGGCTATGGGTGGGGAGTCTCTTGTCCACATTGCCATCATTCCAGAACCAGAATAGTGAAGGCTCCATCATCTGGAATATTTCAGGTTCTGCAGGCAGAGGTAAGAGAGAAGTGGAGGGTCTTACAGCAGTAATTAGATACTTTGGTTCACATGACCTGTGCCCACAGCCCACAGGTCAGACTAGTTACATGGCCCCATCCAAATAGAAGACAGATGTACAAGAGTAACTTCTGTGGGCCAAGAAGAGAGGCGAACAGGATAGTGTGAGCATTAGAAGTCTCTACCACATAAGGCAGAGACTTATCCTACTACATAAATTATTTTTTGAAAGATTAAATTAACCAAATTTCATGTTATCTCCCAGAAGGCAAAATGGAAGTACCCCACACACCCAGGTCACCTTTTCTTTCTCAAATTTATCTCAGAACTGGTCTAGGCTTCTTCATCCCTAACCCAATCTCCCACTGCTACCTTCCTTCCAAATCCTTTCCACAGTGCTTGCATGAATTTACCCACTCATGAGAAACGAACTTCTCTATTCCTGGCTCCCTCACTTTCCCTTGACTTCCAAACACTTCCTGGCCTTTACCAAGTCCACCTGGACCCTGCAATGCTCTCATAGCACCCACTATTCCCCTGTATGCCTCTGCTTCTGCAGCACCCATGCAGCCAAACCCCAACATCCTGAGGTCCCAACAGTCAAAGGCTGATTAAAATAGAACTAATCAATAAAGTTTAGTCTCAGCTGTCTGATACTTTGAAAACTGCAAAAATCTGGTCCATTTAAACTGCATTAAGATTTGAAATCAATTCTAATATTTTATGACCTAAGTGCTTTTTATTTTCTAAAAAGCTTTCTTCCTGCTTTGTGCCACCTTGCTCACGAGTGCTAATGGGGAGCCTAGGACTTCCTCTGATTGGACCATATACGGGCAAAGCCAGAAAACATCACTCTGATGTTTGTCCCCATAGCATACGCACTGCTTGGAAATCTGAAATCATCCCAAATAACTCGCCAAATTTGCCCACAGATTCGCATTCGCTTTACCATGAGCTTCCATAACACCAAGGATTTCTTTCATTTCCCTCCCAGTCTTATCTAGAGGTTGTGAATCTTTCTAATCTACCCTCTAACCTGGACAAAGACAATAATTTCTTCTAAAAATTGGTCCATGGTGCTGACTCAGTATGTGGGGAAAGAAGAGTTTTCCCCCAGATCTAAATCTTCAGAGGTAAAAGGTATGATTTAGCCTGATTCTTTTTGCACATGTCTGGAGGGAAATTGGTGGAAGTTAATAACAGAGTGGATCAGGGAATTCACTGGCCTCTTGTCAGGGAGGGGAACAGCTTCATAGGAAAGCTTCTCTCTTATATGGGTGATGTCTGCAAATTCCCAAGGGCCTTCAGTAATTGTTTGCATCTTCACCATATGTCACTTCCTTGTGCCCTTCTGAGAAGTCATCCAGCAAACTGTACAAATACTGCCTTAATGAGACTGTGAACCTGAGATACAGATACAAACCTTTTCCTGAAGCAACATTTTCATGGTCTGCAAAGTAGGAAGGAAAAAAAAAAAGCATTCCTAAAATTAGTGACGGAAGTTCTTACCTCAACCTTCAATCTCTTCTCAGAGGTGTTTATCTCTTCTCTACTTCCCTCCTCAAAAACTCTTTGAATTTAACAGCTTATGTTCCTGATAGCCACTAAATCTTTAGCAGATTGTATTTTTTCAAAGATGGATGCACCAATTTATATATCCCATTCCAATATGCTCCTCTTGCAATGTGATTGACACCCTCCCCACTGAGAGGCAGGACCTGTATTCCTTGATCTGAACCTGGGTGAGCTTGAGACTGCCCCTACAAAGAGACTATGGCAGAAGTGAAGCATGTGACTTCTGAGGTTAAGCCAGACAAAGGAGACAGCGTCCACCTGGCTCTCTATTTCAGGACACTCACCCTTGGAACCCAGCCACCATGCTGCAAATAAGTCCAAACTAGTCCATGCAGAGAGACCACATGGAGAAGCCCGAATGGAAAGAAACTGTGGCCCCAAGTGGCACCTCGTACCAGCTGTTAGTTGAGTGCACGAGCCTTCAGATGATTCCTGCTCCCAGCTTTACATCTTCTACCTGATGCCCCAGGCATCAGGGAGGAGGAAGCCAGCCCTGCTGTGCCCTGTCCAAATTTGTTACCCACAGAATTTGAGAGCATAATAAATGTCTGCTTTATTCCACTCAGTTTTAGGGTAATTTGTTTTGCAGCCATAGTAACTGTAACAAAATCTTTCCTGATATTTTATCTTTCATTTCATCTTTAGATTATTCAGAGTGACTTTTGCAAACAATCTAAAAATTATATAACATCCAGAGTAGTGAAAGGATTATTTTTGCCCATCCACATTTCAATGAAATAAAATTTTGTTCCTCCATTTGGAAAACGAAGGCAATTCTCCAGGTCATGGATGAAAACAAAACAGCTGGAATGTTTCCTATCTTTATTTCTTATACAAAGACAATGTTTTTTAAACTAAAACTCTTTTCCTCACATGGATAAGGCCCTTGAGCTCACAGAAAATATAGTAGTTATTTTTGTGCCTCCTTGGCTTCCTTTAATTTCCAAAGAGTTGAAAAGAGTGGAAAGCAGTTTCAAAAAGAGACCAATAGTAACTTCAGGGTCCATTAATTTGAGAGGGAACCAGAACAAATGGCCTGCAGGGCTGGTTTTCATAAAGATAAAATTAGTAAGAACCTCTTTAGTAAGGAAAAGGGTGGGTGAGGAATAAATGAGAAATGTCATGAAAATATTAAATAGTAATAAGGGATAAAACCTTTCCAATAACCTTTCTGTAACTGAGAGACAGTTTTCATTTTAACTCACGTTTTCATCAGTTACAAGGAGATTCAAACTGAACTTCTTTTTTCTGTTTACATTCCCACACCCTCCAGTTACTCATCTAGCCTCTAGTTTTGAATCGTTCCTCTTTTTTCACAAGTTCCAAATTTGTATCTTCAGCCCAGATCTTGTCCCTACACTCTAGACTCATATCCATCTGCTACCCAGCATCTCCACGTGATGTCTAACAGGCATCTCAAGTTCAACTTCTCTGAAAAACAGACTTCTGATATCCCTCCCCAAAACTGTTCCTCTCCCTGCCTTCTCCACCTTAGCTGATAGAAATTCTACCCTTCCAACCGCTCAGGACAAAAAACCTTGACATCACCTTGACCTCACTTTCACAAACCACAGCCAACCCACCAGCAAATGCTGATGGCTCTAGCCTCAAATCATATCCAGAATCTAACCATTCTCATGACCTCCACCACGGCTAATTCTGTCCAAGCCAACATCATCTTTCATCTGGATTGTTGTCACAGCCTCCTAACAGGTCTCTCTGCCTCCGCCCTTTCCTTCCTGTGGTATGTTCTCATCCCAGGAACCAGAATAATCCTTTAAGAATATAAGTCAAATCATGTGCTTCCTCAGATTGGAATAATCTACTGGCTTTGCATCTCATTCAGAATAAATGCCCCAATCCTTAAAATGTCAAATAAGGCCCATCATGATTGGCACCCTCTTACTCCTCTCTTACCCCTCTGCCCCTGGTTCACTCTGTTCCAGGCTCACTGGCTTCCTGACTGTTCCTAGAAGATACCAAGTACCAATCTTCCTGCCATGGTGCTTTTGGACTTGCTCTTCTCTTTTCCAGGAACACCCCAAACTCCAACCCCACCCCATATCTGTGTGGCTCATTTCCCACCTCCTTCACCTTATCAGCAAGGAGTTCCCTCATCACCCTATTTAGAGCAACAAATATCATGCCCTCCAGGCTCCTCTTCCTTATTTTATTTTTCTTCAAAGACCTTATTACTCCTCAACATTAAATAAGTAAAAAAACAGACATGTTTGTTCATTCACTTACAGCCCATGTTCCCCATTTAGAATGTAAGTTCCATTAGAGCAAGGGTTTTTTTAAGTCTATTTTGCATATGGCTGAACTTCCAGTGCCCCGAATAGTTTCTGGCATATAATAGTCACATAATGGTCAGAATAACATACACCTGTTGATGAATGAATAAACAAACAAAGGAACAATTGGACCATAGTTGATTCACAGCCAAGCACCACCTGTGCTGAAGGCAGAAGACACATGGAGAACTTTAGAGAATGCCTTTCCTGGCCAGCTCCTGGGTACACAAGTTGCTCTGGAAATTCTCCTGAGTGCAACGTGATGGCAGTTAGACTTGAGGGTCTTGGGTCACTCTTGTCTTCACCCCAGGGGACACAGCATTGCTCCATGAAAAGCATAAGCTTTAGTACCCAGAGACTGGCGTTAAAGCCCACAAACTGTTTGGATGATTCTGGACAAGTTACTTAACCACATTCAGTCTTGGTTTCCTTATCTGTAAAATAAAAACAATATCAGTTATTTTTCATAACAGATGCAGTAAAAATTAAATGAGCTAGCATATGGAAACAATGATCTATAAATTATAAAGGGGTAAATAAAAATAAAAGTTGTAATTATATAAGAAAACAACCTTGATTTGAGCCTACTTAGTAATTAAATCAGAGTCACATATCCAGTGTAATTGATAGGTACCTGATTAGTCATATAAATGGCCAAAATGACTGGTTGGTTATTGCTGTGAGACTTAACTGGCCTAAAAGGGGAGGGAACTGGAAAATTTTTTAGTACCCACAAGTGGTGGGTACTCTACATTCATTATTTCATTTTATCCTAATAAAAATTCATGGGAGGTAAGTATTACAGAAGTCACATTAAAGTGATAAGTGAGGTTCAGAGAGTTTAAGTAACTTGCCAAAACTCCCTTGGTCAGGTAGCTAGGAATTACATGGCCATTTCCAAATCACCAAGTCATACTCTTGGACTTTAAAAATTAAAACTCCCGGGCTTCCCTGGTGGCGCAGTGGTTGAGAGTCCGCCTGCCGACGCAGGGGATATGGGTTCGTGCCCCGGTCCCGGAAGATCCCACATGCTGTGCAGCGGCTGGGCCCGTGAGCCATGGCCACTGAGCCTGCGCGTCCGGAGCCTGTGCTCCGCAACTGGAGAGGTCACAACAGTGAGAGGCCCGCGTACGGAAAAAAAAAAAAAAAAAAAAAAATTAAAACTCCCTACCAGTGACTTTTAAATGTGTTAAAGACAGGTTGTCCATATAAAATGTAGATGGAAGGGATATTACAGAAGAATATGAAATATTTCATCAAAATTCATAGAAAATGAGAAAAGCCTGATACAAAAGGATACATACTCTATGATTCCATTGAGATGAAATTCTAGAACAAACAAAAGCTGTGGTGATAAAATCAAAATAGTGATTACCTCATGTGTGTTGGGTGTGGGGGGGCAGGGATTGATTGGGAAGGGGCTATAGGAACTTAATAGGGAGATACAAATCTCTTACACCTTGATAATGGGTTATATGGTGTATATATTTGTCAAAACTCATCAAACTGTATAATTAAGACCTGTGCATTTCACTGGACATAAATTGTTGTCTTAGTGTGTTCTGGCTGCTTTAAGACTGGTAGCTTATAAACTAATGAAATTTATTTCTCACAGTTCTGAAGGCTGGAAGTCCACAGTGCTAGCATAGTCGAGTTCTGATGAAGGTCTGCTTATGGGTGGCAGACTTCTGGTTATGTCCTCACATGCTGGAAGGGGCAAGGGAGCTCTCTCTGGGGTCTCTTTTATAAGGGTATTAATCTCATTCATAAGAGCTCTATGAATTTGAGGGGGGATACAAAATCTTTCAGACCATAGCAATTGCATTTTTAAGGTTTAAAGTCATAGAAAATTGATTTTTTTAGGCTTGGAACCTGAGTGAAAGGTAAAGGCACTGTTTTAAGGACTTTTATTAAACCTCAGGAAAATCCAATGATGTAGTTTGGAAATCAAACTCATCTCCAAGATGAAGAAGCTGAAACAAATAGAGTAATTTTTATGATCCACACAGTCAGGAGGGGTGGAGCTAGGATTCAAACCCTAGTGGGATGTAATTAACCCCCCACTACAGCTGTCTCTGAAGATGGCTTGTTGTGACAACAATGAAGCTGGAAAAGGGAAGTTTGGGTTTATTTTTTCCAAATACATACCAAGTCTTTAGCCTCAGCATCATGTGGATAAACAGAATACATGAATACTTAGTAGCCAGTCCAGACCTTATTCAAAGAGGTGCCTTAGTAGGAAATTACAAGGAAAAAATGATAATCTGTGACCCATAGGGATAGAAATGATTAGATTTTGTCTCTTATACTACAATACATCTTATTTGTTTCTTCATATTTTACCTTACTTAAAATTTTAAAAAACATTTAATCTTATCTTCATAGGAATAAATAAAGTAAGCATATGGCTTTGAGTTGTAACAAAGAATGAACATTATATTGAATAGCCACTGTAACCAAGATTAAAGTCATTTCAAATGAACCCCATTTAAAACTAATGTGGAAGCTTTAGCCACATTGTATCACATGGCCTATTTTCAATACACCTCCCTTTGTACAACAGCGTTGATTTAATGTGGGAGAAGAGGCAAGAATAAAAATGTCTCAGAATAGATAGGAGCCTTATGGAACATTATTTCCCTAAAGTCCCTTCCTTTAGTGACTGAATTCACTGCATCTTCCTTAGAAAGGCAAAATGGTAGGTAATTTAAATTCAAACAACCATGAAGGACATAGCCAACTTAGCAGGTCACAAAAAAGAATTCAGAGGAAGCAGGGAAGATATTAACCACCATAACGAAACAATGGAAGATAAATAATAGAATCTCACTTACCACACAGGCCTTTAACTATACGGAATAAAACTTCCTTGATAATTTTCTCAAATCAGGCATTAAACAGAAAGGCCTTGGAAGAGAAAAGCATTTATTTGGGTGAAAGAAACATAAATAAAATAGTTACATGATATAAATAATGGTAATACTAAAGAATATAACTGGTGCATGCAAGCAAAAACTTTTGCAAAAACTCTAAACTACAGTGCAGAGGAGTTCAGGTCTGTCACAAGAGGGCTTAAAACAGTGCTGTCCACAAGAACTTTCTGTGGTGGTAGAAATGTTCTTTATCTGTTCTGTCCAATGTGGTAGCTGCAAGCCACATGTGGCTAGTTGAGCACTTAAAATGTGGCTAGTGTGACTGAGGAACTGAAGTTTTAATTTTACTTAAGTTTAATTAATTTAAATTTAAATAACCAAATGTGGCTAATGGTCAGTATAGCATTGGAGAGTATAACATGGTTTCAAAGAAATAGACAAACATTTGAGACTGACCTTATCTTCAAAGAAACCCCTGATGACTCTGTCATTTCCCAAACTGATTTTTGAACGTTAATCCATCTGTATGGTTTAAAGAGTTCAATTTGTTGTAGACACCTGCTGTTCCCAGGGGTGAAACTTATAGCCATGTCTGATGAAGGTTTGCCCCATAGTGATGAAATGGATTGTGACATTCAGAAACACTCTCACTCCTCACCTTGGCTCAGAGATTCCCAGAGTATGGCCTTACACAGAGTTGATGGTAGTCCTTTACCTGATTCTTAGATTCTAAACCAAGAAAATAAAAAAAGGTCTCCGATGGGTTTCTTGGGAAGAAAATAAAATTGGTCTGACAGCCTGGCCTCTCTTCAGCAAGAGCTTTTTGCTGTTGTTAATAGATTTCTTCCATGTGGCCAGCTCTGCCACATGCTATAATGCCATAGCATTATAATCCTCTATAATCCTCTAACTTTCTATCCTCTACAAAATAAATTTAGTCCTTGGTGGAAACCACCCAAGGAGTCTGTGTGGTGAAATTACTTCAACTAACCAAAGCATTAAGCTTTTGTTACGAAGAAGATCACAAATTTAGCTAAAGATGGAATTCAGATTTCATTTAATCAACTGGTAATAACTGCCTGGAGCAGTTATTAATAATAAATTAATAATATCCCTAATCTTACATATAGAAAACCCTTAAGACTTCACCAAGAAACTATTAGAACTAATAAATGAATATAGTAAAGTTACAGGATACAAAATCAATATACAGAAGTCAGTTCCATTTCTATACAATAACAAAGAACTATCTGAAAGAGAAATAAGGAAAATCACATTTACAAGAGCATCTAACAATAAAATACTTAAGAATAAATTTAACCAAGGAGGTGAAAACTCTGTACTCCTAAATTTATAACACACTGATGAAAGAAATTGATGAAGAGGCAAGTAGATGGAAAAATACCCTATGTCCATACATCAGAATAATAGTATTATTAAATATTATTATTAATAAAATGTCCATACTACCCAAAGACATCTATAGATTCAATGCAATCCCTATCAAAATTCCAATGACATTTTTCACAGAAATAGATACATCAATCCTAAAAGTTGTGTGGAACCACAAAAGTCCCCCAGTAGCCAAAACAATCATGAGAAAGAAGAATACAGATGAAGGCATTACACTTTCTGTTTCAAACTATATTACAAAACTATGGTAATAAAAACAGTAAGTTAGTGGCATAAAAACAGACACCCAGACCAATCGAACAGAATCAAGAGTTCAGAAGTAAACCCACACATATACCATCAACTAATATTTGACAAGCCAAGAATATTCAATGGGGAAATTATATTCATATGGAGAAGAATGAATTTGGATTTGTATCTTACACAACTCAGAAAAATTAACTCAAAATGAATTAAAAACTTACATTAAGACCTGAAACCATAAAACTCCTGGAAGAAAACATAAGAAAAGCTCTTTGGCATTGGCCCTGGCAATGATTTTTTGGATATGACACAAAAACCACAAGCAACAAAAGCAATAAACAACAAGTGGGACTACATCAAACTACAAAAAGGTTCTGCACAGCAAAGGAAATAATCAACAAATTGAAAGGGCAACCTACAGAATGGGAGAAAATATTTGTAAGCCACATATCTGAGAAGGGGTTAATATCGTAATTACATGAGGAACCCATACAATTCAATAGCAATGAGACAAATAATCTGATTTTAAAGTGGACAAAGACTTGAATAGACATTTTTCCAAACAAGACACACTAACGGCTAGCAGGTATATAAAAATGTACTCAACATCACTAATCACAGGGAAATGTAAATCAAAACCACAAAGAGATATCACCTCACAATTGTTAGATTGGTTATCATCAAAAATCCAAGAGATAACAAGTGCTGTTGAGGATAAGGAGAAATCACTGTGCACGGCTCGTAGGGATGGAAACTGGTACAGTTACTACAAAAAAATATGAAGTTTCCTCAAAAAATTAAAAATATAACTACTGCCTGATCCAGAAATCTGACTTCTGGGTATATATTGGAAGGAAAAGAAATCACTATCTTGAAGGGGTATCTTCAATCCTATGTTCATTGCAGCATTAATTAATAACCAAAAAATGGAAACTATCTAAGTGTCTGTCAATGGATAGATAGATGCATAAAGAAAATGTTCTGTGTATATATATATATATATATATATATATATATATATATATATATATGCAATGGAATATTATTCAGTCATAAAAGAAGGAAACCCTAATGTTTGCTGTAATGTGAATAACACTTGAGAGCATTATGCTAAATAAGCCTAACAGAGAAAAACAAATACTGTATGATCCTTATACAGTATCCTTATAAATACTTATATGTGGAATCTAAAAAAGCTGAATTCATAGAAAAAATAGATTGATGGTTGCCAGGAGCTGGGGTGTGGGGGAAATGGGGGTATATTGGTCAAAGGGTGTAAACTTTCAGTTACATGGTAAATAAGTTCTGGGAGTTTAATGTACAGCATGGTGATTATAGTTAACAATATTGTATACTTGAAAAAAAAATGTCTGAGGTGCCTTGAAGTGCACTTAGGTTTAGTGGAAAATCATGCTGTAATCATTTAGTAATATTTTCCATGGGCTCACAAATGGGGACTTGTGGCTCCTGAGTTGTCTATCTGCCACCCCTATGTGGGCCAATGTAGTGATACACAGTTGAGGAAAACATAATCTAAACACATTTGCCACTAAATACCCAACAAGAGAGCATTATAGATATAACAGAGCACAGAGATAATATAGATCAATTGCAACGGGAAAAATTGTGGCTGGCATCATGGAAGAGGTGGCATTTGAGCTGGATTTTGAAAGATGCGTGGATTGTGAAGTGATAACGTAGGGCATTACTGGCAATAACAGACACAGGGATGCACAGCATGTCAGAGGAAGGGCAGATGTGTGACAAAGGTAGAAGGAGGCGCACTGAAAGATACTGCTGAAAAGAAAACATGGAGCTAAATCCAGAAAGGCTTTGGATGTCATGCTACAGAACTTTTTTAAAAAATAAACTTATTTATTTATTTATTTTTAGCTGTGTTGGGTCTTCTTTGCTGTGCACGGGCTTTCTCTAGTTGCGGTGAGTGGGGACTACTCTTCATTGCAGTGCGCGGGCTTCTCATTACGGTGGCTTCTCTTGTTGTGGAGAACGGGCTCTAGGCATGCAGACTTTAGTAGTTGCGGCACATGGGCTCAGTAGTTGTGTCTCACAGGCTCTAGAGTGCAGACTCAGTAGTTGTGGGGCCCAGGCTTAGTTGCTCCGCAGCATGTGGGATCTTCCCGGCCCAGGGCTCGAACTCATGTCACTGCATTAGAAGGTGGATTCTTATCCACTGTTCCACCAGGGAAGTTCCAGAACTTGTTTTGTAGTGATAGGTAGCCAGCAAAAAATTTTGAGCAAAGTTGTAGCATGGTCAGATCTGTATTTAAGAAGATAAAGACTGCCATGAGCAGGACGGGTAGGTGAAACAAGATGTCAAATGTAGCAGGACATTATTAATTTTCTGGTAATATATGCTTCAAAAATTCAGTTGAGAGGGTTTCTTATAACCATGACTGCTGGTTGCCACCCCAATGACCATTTTCTCTTCTTTATTAGTTTATAAATTCTTACTGTTACTCAGGCAGGAAAATGCACAAAGAAGTTGGGCCTTTCACCTTACTTCAGGAATTGAATCATTGTTGGTCCATAAAATTCATTGTCTTTTGCTAGAGATTTTTTTCAATAGACACAGAAAAGGCATTCAACAAAATTCAGTGTATGTGCACGATAACTTTTGGAGGTGATGGATATGTTTATTACCTTGATTGTGGTTTCACAGGTGTATGCATATGTTCAAATTCATCAAATTTTATACATTAAACGTGTGTTTTTTTGTATACCAACTATATTTCAGTAAAGTTGTTTATAAAAACTCTTGTCAAAGCAGGAATAGAAATGAATTTCCCCCATCCAATAAAAGCTGTCAACAAAAATGTGTAAATAATGTTTTCCCTAATAGTGAAATACTGAACACTTCCACACCAAGATTGGGAGCAAGGCAAACATGTCTGCTATCGCAACTTTTACTAAACATTGTCCTTAAGGTCTTAGTCATGCATTAAAGCAAGAAAATAAGTAAAAAGCATGAAGTTTAGAAAGAAGAAGTAAAACTGTCTTTATTCACAGTCAACAGGCTATATGTAAGAAATGTTTTAAATAATCTACTAAAAAACTGGTAGAACTAATAAATGAATTAACAAAGTCACAGAAAGAAAACAAGATCAATATACAAAAATCAATTTTATTTCTATTTTAGAAATAAAAATATGGAAGATAGTCTTAAAAATACCATTTAAAGTATATACCCCAAAGCATTGCAATCAGGGATTCAAACAGATATTTGTACATATATGCTCATAGCAGCACTATTCACAATAGCCAAAAAGTGGAAGAAACCCAAGTATCCATTCTAATGATAAATGAATAGAGAAATAAAATAGGACATATGCATACAATATAATATTATTAGCCTTAAAAGGAAGGAAATTCTGACACGTGTTACAACATGGATGAACCTTGAGGACATTATGCTAAGTGAGATAAGCCACTCATGGAAGGACAGATATTGTGTGAGTCCACTTACAGGAGGGACCTAGAAGAGTAGTTACAGGACTCAAATTCATAGAGACAGACAGTACAATGGTGGTTTCCAAGAGCTGGGGGATGGAGGAACTGGGGGTTATTGTGTAAAGGGTACAAAGTTTCAGTTTGGGAAGATGAAAAGAGTTCTGGAGATGGATGGTAGCAATGGATGCACAACAGTGAGAACATACTTAATACCATAGACCTGCACCTTAAAAATGGTTAAAATGATAAAATTTTGTTATGTATACTTTACCATAATTTTTTTTTTTTTTTTTTTTTTTTTTTTTTTTTTTTTTTTTTTTGTGGTACGCGGGCCTCTCACTGCTGTGGCCTCTCCAGTTGCGGAGCACAGGCTCCAGATGTGCAGGCTCAGCGGCCATGGCTCACGGGCCCAGCCGCTCTGCGGCATGTAGGATCTTCCCGGACCGGGGCACGAACCCATGTCCCCTGCATCGGCAGGCGGATTCTCAACCACTGCACCACCAGGGAAGCCCCACCATAATTTTTAACTTCCTTAAAAATATCATTAACAGGTCAAAAGGAGGGCCTCTGGAGTGTGGAGTTCTGGAGTTCGGAGGTACCCAGTGTTCTGCCTATGCCTCTGGAGGGTCTCAAGCTCAGCATTGCATCTCCTCATTCAGTTGTCTCACTATTCCCAGTGGTGTTCAAGGGTCCACACTGATTTCCACAGTGCAGTGCTAACCATGGCAGGATGTGGCCAAATTGGTCTGCTAATGACAGCCTGTCCTCATGGGTCAAGGTCCCGAATGCTCTTCCTGCTACCTTGTGCATTTTTGGATTCTTTGGAGACACCTCATAGCTGCCATTGACGACAGGATCTTGGTGTTCTCACCAGGCATCAGAGCTGGGCCTCTGAGGTGGGAGAGCCAAGTTCAGAACACTGGTCCACCAAAGACCTCCCAGCTCCATGTAATATCAAATGGCGAAAATCTCCCAGAGATCTCCATCTCAATGCCAAGACCCAGCTTCACTCAACGACCAGCAAGCTACAGTGCTGGACACCCTATGCCAAACAACTAGCAAGACAGGAACACAACCCCACCCATTAGCAGAGAGGCTGCCTAAACACATAATAGGGTCACAGACACCTCAAAACACATGACAAGACATGGACCTGCCCACCAGAAAGACAAGATCCAGCCTCATCCACCAGAACACAGGCACTACTCCCCTCCACAAGGAAGTCTACACAACCCACTAAACCAACCTTACCCACTGGAGGCAGACACCAAAAACAATGGGAAGTACGAATGTGCAGCCAGCGAAAAAGAGACCTGAAACACAGTAAGTTAAGCAAAATGAGGAGACAAAGAAACACACAGAAGATGAAGCAGCAAGGTAAAAACACACCAGACCTAACAAATGAAGAGGAAATAGGCAGTCTATCTGAAAAAGAATTCAGAATAATGACAGTAAAGATGATCCAAAATCTTGGAAATACAATAGAGAAAATACAAGAAACATTAAAAAAGGACCTAGAAGAATTAAACAGCAAACAAACAATCATGAACAACACAATAAATGAAATTTAAAATTCTGTAGAAGGGATCAATGGCAGAATAACTGAGGGAGAAGAACGGATAAGTGACCTGGAAGATAAAATAGTGGAAATAACTACTGCAGAACAGAATGAAGAAAAAAGAATGAAAACAATTGAGGACAGTCTCAGAGACCTCTGGGAGAACATTAAATGCACAAACATTCGAATTATAGGGGTTCCATAAGGAGAAAAAGAAAGGGAATGAGAAAATATTTGAAGAGATTATAGTTGAAAACGTCCCTAATATGGGAACAGAAATAGTTAATCAAGTCCAGGTAGCACAGAGAGTCCCATACAGGAAAAATCCAAGGAGAAACTAACTGACACATATTAATCAAAGTATCAAAATTAAATACAAAGAAAAAATATTAAAAACAGCAAGGGAAAAACAACAAATAACATACAAGGGAATCCCTATAAGGTTAACAGCTAATCTTTCAGCAGAAACTCTGCAAGCCACAAGGGAGTGGCAGGACATATTTTAAGTGCTGAAAAGGAAAAATCCTACAACCCAGATTACTCTACCCAGAAGGGATCTCATTTAGATTTGATGGAGAAATTAAAACCTTTACAAACAAGCAAAAACTAAGAGAATTCAGCACCACCAAACCTGCTTTACAACAAATGCTATAGAAACTTCTCTATGCAGGAAACACAAGAGAAAGAAAAGCCCTCCAATAATAAACCCCAAACAATTAAGAGAATGGTAATAGGAACATACATATCGATAATTACCTTAAATGTAAATGGATTTAATGCTCCAACCAAAAGACATGGACTGGCTGAATGGATACAAAAACAAGACCCATATATATGCTTTCTAAAAGAGATCCACTTCAGACCTAGGAACACATACAGACTGAAAGTGAAGGGATGGAAGGTATTCCATGCAAATGGAAAGCAAAATAAAGCTGGAGTAGCAATTCTCATATCAGAAAATATAGACTTTAAAACAAAGACGATTACAAGAGACAATGTGGGACACTACATAATGATCAAGGGATCAATCCAAGAAGAAGATATAACAATTGTAAATATTTATGCACCCAACATAGGAGCACCTCAATACATAAGGAAAATACTAACAGCCATAAAAGGGGAAATCAACAGTAACACAGTTATAGTAGGGGACTTTAACACCCCACTTTCACCATTGGACATATAATACAAAATGAAAATAAATAAGGAAACAGAAGTTTTAAATGATACATTAAACAAGATGGACTTAATTGATATTTAGAAGACATTCCATCCAAAAACAACAGTGTACACTTTCTTCTCAAGTGCTCATGGGACACGCACCAGGTAGATCATACCTTGGGTCACAAATCAAGCATTGGTAAATTTATTAAAATTGAAATCATATCAGGTAACTTTTCTGATCACAACACTATGAGACTAGATATCAACTACAGGGAAAAATCTGTAACAAATACAAACACATGGAGGCTAAACAATACATTACTTAAAAACCAAGAGATCACTGAAGAAATCAAAGAGGAAATCGAAAAATACCTAGAAACAAATGACAATTAAAACACGAAGACCCAAGACCTATGGGATGCAGCAAAAGCAGTTCTAAGAGGGAAGTTTATAGCAAAACAATCCTACCTTAAGAAACAGGAAACATCTCAAATAAACAACCTAACCTTACACTTAAAGCAATTAGAGAAAGAACAACAACAAACCCCCAAAGTTAGCAGAAGGAAAGAAATCATAAAGATCATATCAGAAATAAATGAAAAGGAAATGAAGAAAATGAGAGCAAAGATAAATAACACTAAAAGCTGTTTCTTTGAGAAGATACACAAAATTGATAAAGCATTAGCCAGACTCATCAAGAAAAAAAGGGAGAAGACTCAAATCAATAGAACTAGAAATGAAAAAGGAGAAGTAACAACTGACACTGCAGAAATACAAAGGATCATGAGAGATTACTACAAGCCAATAAAATGGACAACCTGGAAGAAATGGACAAATTCCTGGAAATGCACAACCTTCTGAGACTGAACCAGGAAGAAATAGAAAATATGAATAGACAAATCACAAGCACTGAATTTGAAACTGTGATTAAAAATCTTCCAACAAACAAAAGCACAGGACCAGATGGCTTCACAGGTGAATTCTATCAAACATTTAGAGAAGAGCTAAAACCTATCCTTCTCAAACTCTTCCAAAATACAGCAGAATGAGGAACACTCCCAAACTCATTCTATGAGGCCACCATCACCCTGATACCAACAGCAGACAAAGATGTCACCAAAAAAAGAAAACTACAGACCAATATCGCTGATAAACATAGATGCAGAAATCCTCAACAAAATACTAGCAAACAGTATCCAACAGCACATTAAAAGGATCATACACCATGATCAAGTGGGGTTTATCCCAGGAATGCAAGGATTCTTCAATATAAACACATCAATAAATGTGATACACCATATTAAAAAACTGAAGGAGAAAAACCAAATGATCATCTCAAGAGATGCAGAAAAATCTTTTGACAAAATTCAACACCCATTTATGATAAAAACCCTGCAGAAAGTAGGCATAGAGGAAACTTTCCTCAACATAATAAAGGCCATATAATACACTCACAGCCAACATCGTCCTCATTGGTGAAAAAATGAAACCATTTCCATTAAGATCAGGAAAGACACGGTTGCACACTCTCACCACTATTATTCAACATAGTTTTCGAAGTTTTAGTCACAGCAATAAGAGAAGAAAAAGAAATAAAAGGAATACAAATCAGAAAAGAAGAATTAAAACTGTCATTGTTTGCAGATGACATGATACTATACATAGAGAATACTAAAGATGCTACCAGAAAACTACTAGAGCTAATCAAAGAATTTTGTAAAGTAGCAGAATACAAAATTAATGCACAGAATTCTCTTGCATTACTATACACTAATGATGAAAAATCTGAAAGAGAAATTAAGAAAACACTCCCAGTTACCATTGCAACAAAAAGAATAAAATATCTAGGAATAAACCTACCTAAGGAGACAAAAGACCTGTATGCAGAAAATTATAAGACACTGATGAAAGAAATTAAAGATGATACAAATAGATGGAGAGATACACCATGTTCTTGGATTGGAAGAATCAACATTGTGAAAATGACTCTACTACCCAAAGCAAAGTACAGATTCAATGCAATTGCTATCAAATTACTACTGGCATTTTTATCAGAACGAGAACAAAAAATTTCACAATTTGTATGGTAACACAAAAGACCCCGCATAGGGAAAGCAATCTTGAGGAAAAAAAATGGAACTGGAGGAATCTGGCTCCCTGATTTCAGACTATACTACAAAGTTACAGTAATCAGGACAGTATGGCACTGGCACAGAAACAGAAATATAGATCAATGGAACAGGATAGAAAGCCCAGAGATAAACCCACACACATATGGTCACCTTATCTTTGATAAAAGAGGGAAGGATATACAGTGGAGAAAAGACAGCCTCTTCAATAAGTGGTGCTGGGAAAACTTGATAGCTACATGTAAAAGAATGAAATTAGAACATTCCCTAACACCATACACAAAAATAAACTCAAAATGGATTAAAGACCTAAATCTAAGGTGAGACACCATCAAACTCATAGAGGATAACATAGGCAGAACACTCTAGGACATAAATCACAGCAAGATCCTTTTTGACCTCCCCTCTAGAGAAATAGAAATAAAAGTAAACAAATGGGACCTAATGAAACTTAAAAGCTTTTGCAGAGCAAAGGAAACCATAAACAAGACAAAAAGACAACCCTCAGAATGGGAGAAAATATTTACAAATGAAGCAACTGACAAAGGATTAATCTCCAAAATTTACAAGCAGCTCATGCAGCTCAATATCAAGAAAAACAAACAACCCAATCCAAAAATGGGCAGAAGGCCTAAATAGACATTTCTCCAAAGAAGATATACAGATTGCCACAAACACATGAAAGAATGCTCAACATCATTAATCATTAGAGGAATGCATCATTACTACAATGAGATATCATCTCACACCGGTCAGAATGGCCATCATCAAAAAATCTACAAACAATCCTGGAGAGGGTGTGGAAAAAAGGGAACCCTCTTGCACTGTTGGTGGGAATGTAAATTGATACAGCCACTCTGGAGAATAGTATGGAGGTTCCTTAAAAAACTAAAAATAGAACTACCATAGGACCCAGCAATCCCACTGCTGGGCATATACCCTGAGAAAACCATAATTGAAAAAGAGTCATGTACCACAATGTTCATTGCAGCACTATTTACAATAACCAGGACATGGAGTCAACCTAAGTGTCCATCAACAGATGAATGGATAAAGAAGATGTGGCACATATATACAATGGAATATTACTCAGCCATAAAAAGAAATGAAGTTGAGTTATTTGTAGGGAGGTGGATGAACCTAGAGTCTCTCATACAGAGTGAAGTAAGTCAGAAAGAGAAAAACAAATACTGTATGCTAACACATATACATGGAATCTAAAAAATCATAAAAAAAGGTCATGAAGAACCTAGGGGCAAGATGGAATAAAGACACAGACCTACTAGAGAATGGACTTGAGGACATGGGGAGAGGGACGGGTACTCTGGGACAAAGTAAGAGAGTGGTAGTGTATATATGGACATATATACACTATCAAATCTAAAATAGATAGCTAGTGGGAAGCAGTCACATAGCATAGGGATATCAGCTCGTTGCTTTGTGACCAGCTAGAAGGGTGGGATAGGGAGTGTGAGAGGGAGGGAGACGCAAGAGGGAAGAGGTATGGGAACATATGTATATGTATAACTGATTCACTTTGTTATAAAGCAGAAACTAACACACCATTGTAAAGCAATTATACTCCAATAAAAATGTTTAAAAATATATCATTAACAGAAGGGCACAAACACACACACACACACACACACACACACACACACACACATAATTTAACAAACGACATGGAAGTCCTATACACCAAAACCCTATATGCAAAATATTGCTGAGCAAAATTATAGAAGTCCTAAGTAAATGGAGCAAAAAGAAAAACAATGTTGGAGACTCATCCTACCTGATTTCAAGACTTATTATAAAGGTACTATAATCAAGACAGTGTGGTATTGGTGAAGGATAAATAGACTAGTAGAACAGATTAGAAAGCCTAGAAATGGACCACACATTTATAGTCAATTGATTGGAACAAAAGAGCTAAGGCAATTCAACTGGGAGAAGGAAAGTCTTTTTAATAAAGGGTGCTGGTGCAACTGGATAAGTACACGGAAAAATATTAACATGAGATGAATTATAAACCTAAATACAACAATTTAAACCATAAAGTTTCTAGGAGACTCACATATGGTCTGCATGGTGGCCCACGAATTTGCATTTCAAACAAGTTTCCCAGATGATGTGCAGGCTGCTGGCCCAGGGACCACATTTTAACATTGTTTTTTAACAGTGTGGAGCAAGAAAAAAAATACAAGTGCTAACATTTTTTTTTTCACTCAACTCTTCCCCTTGAATAATTAGAAAGTAAAATAGTAACTTCTTAGGAATAAGTTGAAAACATTAATAATTTAGGATTAAGTAGAAATGATAGAAGCTGTGAAGAAACATCTTTTTCAGCCATGTTGAATTTAGGACTAGGAAATCACAGTTTTTTGAGAAGCCTAACTGGATACGGTATACCAAGAGAAATTTACTGCCTTAACCCAAAGAAAAATAGTCGTGCATATAATATGTACCCTTGCTTGTGTGCCCAACAGGAAGATAAGATATTCAAGTACATTTCAGCCTGGCAGCCCATTCTGCTAGGTCATGCTCCATGATGAAATGTCATTGCCATTTCCCTGGATTAGAAAAAAAGCCTTCTGTATGGAGACTTCCCTAATATTCTTCTGTGATTTGCCATTACAATCACTCTCCATGTCATGCTTCTTTTTGCTATTTTCTTTGAAGTTTTAGCTAGGCAGTTTGCAGCTAGTACATATTCCTTAGAGCAGTAAACAAGCTTCAAACAAATAGGTAGCATCAAGGAATTTTGGAGCTTTATAAAGGGCACCTTACAGATGACGATCTTACAGAGAGGATGAGAGAGTGCAAGGCTTAAGAGCATGGGCTATAGAGTTTGGCAGCTCTGAGTTAAAATCCTGCTCTACCATTTAACTAGGAAGGATTTCTAGAGCAGTTTCTTCAACCATTTAAGGTCTCAGTTTTCTCACATGTAAGAGGAGAAAATCTCTTGTGAAGATTAAATGGGACAATATGTAGAAAGTACTCAGCCCCCTTGCTTGAGCCTAGTGTGAGTAACTATTGTAAGTATAATTGGGATAGTATCTTAAACCATATAAATGTGCATTTCTCCTTTGTATTTCCATATGAAGCATCTCCTTAGCCAGTATAAAGCATTAATCTGGGGAAGAGGATGGCCAGGGAGTATGGAGTAGAAAGGGAAGGAAAAGACAATTAGGAGATTTACTGCAGAAACATAAAGAAAATTGTTAATATTCAGGTTCTAGCAGGCAACAAAAATGTTTTTGAGCACACACTGAGAGAGAGAGAGAGAGAGAGAGAGAGAGAGAGAGAGAGAGAGAGAGAGACGAAAACTGAGGTGCTGAGCATTTTATCTGAGAGACTGAGTGTTGACCTACGGGGGCCATGTGGTAGGTTTCTTGCCAAACTGATTGCTGTCATGCCTCTCTTTGTATCCAAGCCCTTTGCACCATGACTTTGCATGCCTCCATCAGGTGAATGGTCCAGCAGACTAAACAACAAGTGCAAAGACACTGAGGCAAGAAGGAGCTTGACAGTGTTCAAGAAACACAGGGAAGGCCAGTGTGGTTGGAGTGCAGGGAGAGGGACTGGGGAGTGATAGAAAGTGAAGTCAGAAAGAGGACAACACCAGATCACATACAGCCTTTGAGACTAGAAATCTCTGGCAACAGTAGAAGAAAAAGCCCAAACCACTGTGGCCTGCTTATACATGAGTACAGAAGGACCTATGGTTAAAATATCAAAATGCTTCCATTCCAGTTGGTAAATAGCCACTATGCTGATCCCCCCTAAAAGTCCCCACAGCTCTGGCCAGCCAGGCCTCTCCCTAAGGGCCATAAACCTTTAAGAATTCAGGGTAACTATAAGTCTCTAACCCTGATCTAGTGCCATGACTACAGATGCGTAACATTATCCCCAGGCAAAAGTAAGAGCATTTCTTTATATACATCTTTATGAAGTTCAAAATAAACATGTATTCATTCACTTAGTAAATATTTATTAAGTACCAACTATGGGCCAGGAGGTAGTAGAGGTGTCGAGCATGAGTGAGAGTAAACAGACCAGTTTCTGCCCTCACAAAGCTTAGAGTTTGTACTTTAGGCAAATTATTTCCTGTAGGGAGCAATTTTTAGGCAGTGGTTCTCAACCTAAACTACACAGCAGAATCACTAGAGGGTTTTTAAAAGTACTGATACCTAGGTCCCACCCCAAGAGGGTCTGATTTAATTCCTCTGAGTAGTGGCCAGAGCATTGGAAATTTCTAGAAGTCAGCCAGCTGATTCAATGTGCTACCAGAGCTGAGAACTTCTCTCCTAGAGATATAAGCCAATGTGGATGACAGAGTGGAACTGGGACATTTTAGTAAAATTTATGGTCGCAAACCTGGAGAGTTAAGTCTTCACTGCATTTTAACACATAAAGATAAATCAAGATGGAAACATGATTCTTTCAAAGGTATTTTTCAAAGTTCTGGAGGCTGTCTTTGTAGAATGGTGTCCTGACTAATGCTGCCTGGCAGTCTGACCCAATGTTAGGCAGGTCAACTCCACGTATTCTGCCAATACTCAGCAAAACTCTGGGTTTTGTGAAATAGACTTCCTGAGGAGAAGAACCTGTAAATGTGAACACTCTTACTCTTCCCTTCCCCCACCCATGACCTGTCTGCACGTCCCACCCAAAGCCAGCAGTCAGCCTGAGGAATGGGTGAACGCCCAGGACTCCATGCCACAGGTAAGGAATCCAGCCCTCGGGGTCAACAACCAAAACTTGAGATTGCTTTTCACACGGATTTATTAAAATTCGACCCAAAGGAGAGTCGAGAGGAGCTATGGAAAGGGAAACATGCACCAAATGCTGGGCTGCAGCATAAAGATTTTTCTAGATTGATTGGGTCACAGAGAAGCATCAAAGCACATTCTAGGACAATGAATGTGCTCAGGACTAGCTCTTGATTATTCCGTCCTAATGAAGGGGGACTTTGATATGAGTTTTCTGAAACAGCAGCTGATTTTAATGAGCGGTTTGGTTTTGACTCTGGAAATCACTACTAGGTAAATAAAAACGTATGCAGCATGGCTGCCCATTTTTCAGCTGGGCAGCTTGGAATGTGGCCAAGAATGTAGAAAGAAAATGGCTAGCATTTCAAAATTCATCTGAGAAAACCCACAAAACAGAAACATCTTAGTGGAAACAACAGAGCTCTAAATTATGATTTAGAAGGCAAGAATTCTTGTGTCTGGTC
This sequence comes from Kogia breviceps, assembly GCF_026419965.1. NCBI lineage: Eukaryota > Metazoa > Chordata > Mammalia > Artiodactyla > Physeteridae > Kogia > Kogia breviceps. Next base: position 21,248,661 of record NC_081314.1, read on the forward strand.
TATCCTGACCAGGTGTGTGACATGGGTAAGTAAATTCTCTTCTCTCTGTGCCTCAGTTTCCTCACTTTTAAAATGAGGGGAGTAGACTTAAGTGATCTCCAGTAGAACAGATGGGTAAAATGGAATTTAATATCTGAGAGAGAGAGAAAAAAAAATACTGATATGTGGGGCATGAAGACCACTGTCAGGGAGTAACCAAATTTGTATTTGGAGCCAAAGACACTCCTAGGAGATGAGGGCAGGAGGCGAGCAAGACACTTACACTTTTTCTTGAAAATTAAAACTAGTCAGGGCGAACTGGGGATTGCCCTGTGCTATTCTTAGAGTCAGGGAAGGGCCACAAGAACCCTAGGTAAACTCACCACCAAGGAGAAAAGATAGGACCACCAGCCCAGCTTCTGCACCAACTTAGGAGTTCAAAAGTGTAGTGCACACTGTGACCAGACCCAACCCAGGATCAGGGAGCAGGCTTAAGTTCTGGGGAAGTGGCCATGTGAGTAAGGAGCTATAATGATGGGAGTCCAAGCCAGGTTTGCCTGAAGCCCACCACTGGCTGAACTTACTCCTGAGGGCTGGGACCTTCTCTTTGGCCCCTTAAAGAAGAGCAGTGGCCCAAGCAAGCTACACTAGCGGCTTCTCCTAGAGCCACCAAACTCTGTGGAATGGCAGAGTCCTCAGTCTCAGCTGGGACTCCAGAAGTTGAAACAGAAATGACCAGGACAGCCCTGGCCTATTAGAGGAAGGGGCTCCCAGCAAAGGTCACTGTATTTCCTGTTCACTGGGCATGTGAGAGCTCCCACATTCAACTTTGGGGCCCCATCTGAGTGATGACTTATTTGCATCCCAAACTATGAATTGGGGCACTCCAGTTACAGATCTATAAGATCCCTTACAGCTCTAATATGATGTGGTTTTAGTGTACCCACACTAAAATCACAAAGACTGACTTTATTTCAGAGTTTAGCATATAACTATCCCCTTAAGTTTGTAGACATTGGGACTTTTGTCTAAAAAAAGGGAGAGGGCTTCCCTGGTGGCGCAGTGGTTGAGAGTCCGCCTGCCGATGCAAGGGACACGGGCTCGTGCCCCGGTCTGGGAGGATTCCACATGCCGCGGAGCGGCTAGGCCCATGCGCCATGGCCACTGAGCCTGCGCGTCCGGAGCCTGTGCTCCGCAATGGGAGAGGCCACAACAGTGAGAGGCCTGCGTACAACAACAACAACAAAAATAAATAAATAAATAAAAAATTTTTTAAAATTTAAAAAGGGGGAAATGGGTAAATTAGGGATCCATCTGTGACCATTACATAGCCTAAAATAAACACAAAAGGCATATCACTGCTAATGATCCATGAATTCACTCCATATGTATGCATTAGAGATTGTTAAAGTGAAAGCTGGGAATGCAAAAGATAATTATATAGTTTGAATATCTAAAAATTTTTCCTCATAGAGGGCAGATTTGTATGTATGTGTAAAATATAAGTGTATTACCCCCAAATGGAAACTGAAACACATGCTTGCTTTAGTGGAAGGTGATCATTATATTAATTTCCTGTTTCAAATGGCCTTAGACAATAACCATAAGCTTTGTAAACATGCAGACCTCTTGATCCAGCAATTTCATATGTAGAAATTTAACCTGATGAAATTTATCACCAGTATACAAAAACAAATATATATAAATGTTCATTGTCACAACATTGTTAACAATGAAAAAACTGTAAAGAATTGAAATATTCATTAATAAGGGATTAGTGAGATAAATTAGCAGGCATCCATATGCCAGGATACTCTGAAATTATTAAAAATAGTCAAATGTACTTTTATAGCAGAGAAATAATTTTATGTCAACTGAGGGAGCTGACATTTACAGTTTGTATGTTTACCCCACATTCATTCCCTGCTTCAAATCAAATCTACATTGAGGCTGAGACCTTCCTTGTGTCAGGGAAGTCTGGTTACAAAGAGTGCTGATCATAAAAAGATAATTCCTCACACAGGTCAGAATGGCCATCATCAAAAATTCTACAGACAGTAAATGCTGGGGAGGGTGTGGAGAAAGGGAACCCTCCTGCACTGTTGGTGAGAATGTAAATTGGTGCAGCCAATATGGAGAACAGTATGAAGGTTATTTAAGAAACTAAAAATAGAGCTACCATATGACCAAGCAATCCCACTCCTGGGCATATATCCAAAAAGATAGATGTACCCCAATGTTCACTGCAGCACTATTTACAATAGCCAAGACATGGAAACAACCTAAATGTCCATCGACAGATGAATAGATAAAAAAGATGTAGTATATTTATACAATGGAATATTACTCTGCCATAAAAAAGAATGAAATAATGCCATTTTCAGCAACATGAATAGACATAGAGATTATCATACTAAGAGAAGTAACCCAGGCAGAGAAAGACAAATATCATATGGTATCACTTACATGTGGAATCTAAAAAAAAAAATACAAATGAACTTATATACAAAACAGAAATAGACTCACAGCCATAACAAACTTATGGTTACTAAAGGGGAAAGGGGGGAAGGGAAAAATTAGGAGTTTGGGATTCACATAAGCACACTGTTATACATAAAACAGATAACCAACAAGGACTACTGTATAGCACAGGGAACTATACTCAATATTTTGTAATAACCTATAAGGGAAAAGAATATATATATATTTATATATACATATGTGAATTTGAATTATTTTGCTGTCCACCCGAAACTAACATTGTAAATCAACTATACTTCAATTTTTAAAAAAAAACACAAAAAGATAATTCTTAGTGCTTAGCACCAATGACAAGAGACCCAGAGAAAGGTATTCTCACCATCCCACTGGCACACTTTTGAGAATGAAAGTGAGTGATTTTAATAATGACATGGAAATAACCTGGACTGTTCTAAGGAAACAGGGACACACTACCTGGATCTTTCTCTGAAGGTTAATTCATTTTCTTATAAACCAAAGACAAATGTCATCTTTTAGTAGATAAGGCCCTTACTCTCATGGAGACTTATGTGAGGGGAGATGGCAAATAATAAAGAAAACAAAATAATGAACAAGATAGTCAGAGACTAATAAATCTGTAACAAAGGATATATTAAAATTTTTAAAAACTCACACAACTGTACACCAAAAAGAGAGAATTGTATTGAACGTAAATTTAAAAATAAATTTTAAAAAGCTTTGGGGAAGAACCATTTCTCACTAGGAATTCTGGTCTGAAGCATCGGTGCAAGGCCTCCGCCCACAGCAACCTATGAGCAAATGAAACTAGACAGAGCACAAAGGAAAACAAAAGGTACTACAGACCCACCTCTTTGTCCCGGAAGTGTGCTTGCAGCATGTTTCTCCAGGCCTTCAGTCTTGGGTATTGGACTGGAACTACACCACCAGCTTTCCTGGATCTCCAACTTTCAGAGGTATTTCTCAGCTTCCAAAATCAACTGTGTGGTTGACAGGGTCTTGTTGCTCCAGCCAGTTGTCAGGCCTGAGCCTCTGAGATGGGAGAGCCCGGATCAGGACATTGGACCACCAGAGACCTCCTGGTCCCACATAATATCAGTCGGCAAGAGCTCTGCCAGAGATCTCTGTCTCAACGCTAAGACCCAGGTCCACTCAATGATCAGCAAGCTCCAGTGTTGGACACCCCATGCCAAACAACTAGCAAGACAGGAACACAACCCCACCCATTAGCAGAGAGGCTGCCTAAAATCATAATAAGGTCACAGAGACCTCAAAACACATCACCTGACATGGTCCTGCCCACCAGAAAGACAATATCAAGACTCACCCACCAGAACACAGGCACCAGTCTTCCCCACGAGGAAGCCTAAACAACCCACTGAACCAACCTTACACACTGGAGGCAGACACCAAAAACAATAGCAACAACGAACCTGCAGCCTGTGAAAAGGAGACCCCAAACACAGTAAGTTAAGCAAAATGAGAAGACAGAGAAATACACAGCAGATGAAGGAGCAAAGTAAAAACACACCAGACCAAACAACTGAAAAGGAAATAGGCAGTCTACCTGAAAAAGAATTCAGAGTAATGATAGTAAAAATGATCCAAAATCTTGGAAATAGAATACAAAAAATACAAGAAACATTTAACAGGGACCTAGAAGAACTAAAGAGCAAACAAACAATGATGAACAACACAATAAATGAAATTAAACATTCTCTAGAAGGAATCAATGGGAGAATAACTGAGGCAGAAGAATGGATAAGAGACCAGGAAGATAAAATAGTGGAAATAACTACCACAGAGCAGAATAAAGAAAAGAGAATGAAAAGAATTGAGGACAGTCTCAGAGACTTCTGGGACAACATTAAATGCACCAACATTTGAATTATAGGGGTCCCAGAAGAAGTAGAGAAAAAGAAAGGGACTGAGAAAATATCTGAAGAGATTATAGTTGAAAACTTCCCTGATATGGGAAAGAAAATAGTCAAGTCCAGGAAGTGCAGAGAGTCCCATACAGGATAAATCCAAGGAGAAACATGCCAAGACACATATTAATCAAACTATCAAAAATTAAATACAAAGAAAAAATATTAAAAACAGCAAGGGAAAAGCAACAAATAACATACAAGGGAATCACCATAAGGTTAACAGCTGATCTTTCAGTAGAAACTAAGCAAGACAGAAGGGAGTGGCAGGACAGGTTCAAAGTGATCATAGGGAAAGACCTACAACCAAGATAACTCTACCCAACAAGGATCTCATTCAGATTCAACAGAGAAATTAAAACCTTTACAGACAAGCAAAAACTAAGAATTCAGCACCACCAAACCAGCTTTACAACAAATGCTATAGGAACTTCTCTACAGAGGAAACACAGAGAAGGAAAAGCCCTGCAATAACAAACTGAAAACAATTAAGAAAATGGTAATAGGACATACGTATCGATAATTACCTTAAATGTAAATGGATTAAATGCTCCAACCAAAAGACATAGACTGGCTGAATGGATACAAAAACAAGACCTGTATATATGCTGTGTACAAGAGACCCACTTCAGACCTAGGGACACATACAGACTGAAAGTGAAGGGATGGAAAAAGATATTCCATGCAAATGGAAATCAAAAGAAAGCTAGAGTCCAAGTGGAGCGAGTGAGCTGAGTGGTTGTGTAGTCACGTCCCAGAGACCGGTAGTGCTTGCAGCAAGGCTGAGCGACTGACTGAAGAGCAGATTGCAGAATTCAAAGAAGTTTTTTCACTATTTGACAAGCATGGTTATGGAACTATAACAACAAAGGAATTGGGAACTGTAATGAGGTCTCATGGGTAGAATCTCACAGAAGCAGACTTACAGGACATGATTAATGAAGTGGATGCTGATGGTAATGGCACAATTGACTTTCTGGAATTTCTGACAATGATGGCAAGAAAAGTGATAGACACAGACAGTTAAGAATAAATTAGAGAAGCATTCTGTGTGTCTGATAAGGATGGTAATGTCTATATTAGTGCAGCAGAGCTCTGCCACATGATGACAAACCTTGGAGAGAAGTTAACAGATGAAGAGGTTGATGAAATGATCAGGGAAGCAGATATTGATGGTGGTAGTCAAGTAAACTATGAAGAGTTGGTACAAATGATGACAGCAAAGTGAAGACATTGTACAGAGTGTGTTAAATTTCTTGTACAAAATTGTTTATTTGCCTTTTCTTTGTTTGTAACTTATCTGTAAAAGCTTTCACCCTACTGTCAAAAAAATATTCATGTAGTAGGACTTCATTCCTAATGCTTATGTTTTATTCTCTTATCTTACTGTCATTGACCTGAAACCTTATTTTAGAAAAATTGATCAAGTAACATGTTGCATGTGGCTTACTCTGGATATATCTAAGCCTTTCTGCACTTCTAAACTTAGACTGAGTTGGTCAAATTAGGGAACATGTGGGTTATGCCCTTTTTTTAAGTTGTTTTCTTTAGGAACTGTCAGCATGTTCTTCTTGAAGTGTGGAGTTGTAAATCTGTGTGGACTATGAACAGTCAAAAATATATACTTAAAAGTGGCACTATTGCAAAATGGGTGTTTTATCCGGGTACTCATACACTATCTTTTTGTACTGCTGGTCCTGTACCAGAAACAATTTCTTTTATTGTTACTTGCTTGTTGTTTTAGCCACTTAAAGAAAATCTGCTTATGGCACAATTTGCCTCAAATCCACTCCAAGTTGTATATTTGTTTTCTAATATAAAATTATAATTTACCTAACTAAAAAAAAAAAAAAAAAAAGAAAGAGAGCTGGAGTTGCAATTCTCATATCAGACAAAATAGACTTTAAAATAAAGACTATTACAAGAGACAAGGAAGGACACTACATAATGATCAAGGAATCAGTCCAAGAAGAAGATATAACAATCGCAAATATTTGCAACATAGGAGCAATTCAGTAATAAGGCAAATGCTAACAACCATCAAAGGGGAAATGAACAGTAACACAATAATAGTAGGGGACGTCAACACCCCACTTTCACAAATGGAAAAATCATGCAAAATGAAAATAAATAAGGAAACATGAGCTATAAATGACACATTAAACAAGATGGGCTTAATTGATATTTATAGGACATTCCTTCCAAAAACAACAGAATACATTTTGTTCTTAAGTGCTTATGGAGCATTCTCCAGGATAGATCATATCAAGTCATGGTAAATTTAAGAAAATTGAAATTGTATCAAGTATCTTTTCTGACCACAATGCTATGAGACTAGATATTGATTACAGGGAAAAAACTGTAAAAGATACAAACACATGGAGGCTAGACAATACACTACTAAATAACCAAGAGATCACTGAAGAAATCAAAGAGGAAATCAAAAAATACCTAGAAACAAATGACAATGAAAACACGATAACCCAAAACCTATGGGATGCAACAAAAGCAGTTCTAAAAGGGAAGCTTATAGCAATACAATTCTACTTCAAGAAACATGAAAAATCTCAAATAAACCACCTAACCTTACACCTAAAGCAATTAGAGAAAGAAGAACAAAAACCCCCAAAGTTAACAGAAGGAAAGAAATCATAAAGATCAGATCAGAAATAAATGAAAAAGAAATGAATGACACAATAGCAAAGATCAATAAAACTAAAAGCTGGTTCTTTGAGAAGATAAACAGTATTGATAAACCATTAGCCAGACTCATCAAGAAAAAAAAGGAGGAGACTCAAATCAATAGAATTAGAAATGAAAAAAGAGAAGTAACAACAGACACTGAAGAAATACAAAGGATCATGAGAGGATCAACTATATGCCAATAAAATGGACAACCTGGAAGAAACGGAACAACTCTTAGAAAAGCACAACCTTCTGAGACTGAACCAGGAAGAAATAGAAAATATAAACAGACCAATCACAAGCACTGAAATTGAAACTGTAATTTAAAATCTTCCAACAAACAAAAGCCCAGAACCAGATGGCTTCAAAGGCGAATTCTATCAAATATTTAGAGAAGAGCTAACACCAATCCTTCTCAAACAGTTCCAAAATATAGCAGAATGAGGAACAATCCCAAACTCATTCTACAAGGCCAACATCACCCTGCTACCAAAACCAGACACAGATGTCACAAAGAAAGAAAACTACAGGCCAATATCACTGATGAACATAGATGCAAAAATCCTCAACAAAATACTAGCAAGCGTGGGATGAAGTGAGACAGTGGCATGGACATATATTCACTACCAAATGTAAAAAAAGATAGCCACTGAGAAGCAGCCACATAGCGCACGGAGAACAGCTTGGTGCTTTGTGTCCAACTAGAGGGGTGGGATAGGAAGGGTGGGAGGGAGATGCAAGAGGGAGGAGATATGGGGCTATATGTATACATATAGCTGAGTCACTTTGTTATACAGCAGAAACTAACACACCATGGTAAAGCAATTATACTCCAATACAGATATCTAAAAAAATAATACTAGGAAAAAGACTCCAATAGCACATTAAAAGTATCATACACCATGATCAAGTGGGATTTATCCCAGGAATGCAAGGATTCTTCAATATACACAACTCAATCAATGTGATAAACCATATTAAAAAACTGAAGGATAAAAACCATATGATCATCTCAATAGATGCAGAGAAAGTTTTGACAAAATTCAACACCCATTTATGATAAATCCCTCCTGAAAGAAAGCATAGAGGGAACTTTCCTCAACATAATAAAGGCCATATATGACAAACCCACAGCCAACATCGTTCTCAATGCTGAAAAAATGAAACCATTTCCACTAAGACCAGGAACAAGACAACGTTTTCCCACTCTCACCAATATTATTCAACATAGTTGTGGAAGTTTTAGCCACAGCATTCAGAGAAGAAAAAGAAATAAAAGGAATCCAAATCGGAAAAGAAGTAAAGCTGTCACTCTTTGCAGATGACATGATACTATACATAGAGAATCTTAAAGATGCTACCAGAAAACTACTACAGCTAATCAATGAATTTGGTAAAGTAGCAGAATACAAAATTAATGGACAGAAATCTCTTGCATTCCTATACACTAATGATGAAAAATCTGAAAGAGAAATTAAGGAAACAGTCCCATTTACCATTGCAACAAAAATAAAATATCTAGGAATAAACCTACCTAAGGAGACAAAAGACCTCTATGCAGAAAACTATAAGACACTGATGAAGGCAATTAAAGATGATACAAACAGATGGAGAGATATACCGTGTTCTTGGATTGGAAGAATCAACATTGTGAAAATGACTCTACTACCCAAAGCAATCTACAGATTCAATGCAATCCTTATCAAACTAAGGCATTTTTCATAGAACTAGGACAAAAAATTTCACAATTTGTATGGAAACACAAAAGACCCCGAATAGCCAAAGCAATCTTGAGAAAGAAAAACGGAGCTGGAGGACTCAGGCTCCCTGACTTCAGCCTCTACTACAAAGCTACAGTAATCAAGACAGTATGGTACTGGCACAAAAACAGAAATAGAGATCAATGGAACAGGATAGAAAGCCCAGAGATAAACCCATGCACATATGGTCACCTTGTCTTTGATAAAAGAGGCAAGACTATATAATGGAGAAAAGACAGCTTCTTCAATAAGTGGTGCTGGGAAAACTGGACAGCTACCTGTAAAAGAATGAAATTAGAACACTCCCTTACACCATACACAAAAATAAACTCAAAATGGATTAAAGACCTAAAGGAAAGGCCAGACACTATAAAACTCTTAGTGGAAAACATAGACAGAACACTCTATGGCATAAATCACAGCAAGATCCTTTTTTATCCACCTCCTAGAGAAATGGAAATAAAAATAAAAATAAACAAATGGGACCTAATGAAACTTAAAAGCTTTTGCACAGCAAAGGAAACCATAAACAAGACAAAAAGACAACCCTCAGAATGGGAGAAAATATTTACAAATGAAGCAACTGACAAAGGATTAATCTCCAAAATTTACAAGCAGCTCATGCAGCTCAATATCAAGAAAAACAAAAAACCCAATCCAAAAATGGGCAGAAGGCCTAAATAGACATTTCTCCAAAGAAGATATACAGATTGCCAACAAACACATCAAAGGATGCTCAACATCACTAATCATTAGAGAAACGCAAATCAAAACTACAATGAGATATCATCTCACACCGGTCAGAATGGCCATCATCAAAAAATCTACAAACATAAATGCTGAAGAGGGTGTGGAGAAAAGGGAACCCTCTTGCACTGTTGGTGGGATGTAAATTGATAAAGCCACTATGGAGAATAGTATGGACGTTCCTTAAAAAACTAAAAATAGAACTACCATAGGACCCAGCAATCCCCCTACTGGGCATATACCCTTAGAAAACCATAATTCAAAAAGAGTCATGTGGCGGGGAGCGAGAAGATGGCGGAAGAGTAAGACGCGGGGATCACCTTCCTCCTCACAGAGACATCAGAAATACATCTACACGTGGAACTTCTCCTATAGAACACCCACCGAGCGCTGGCAGAAGACCTCAGACCTCCCAAAAGGCAAGAAACTCCCCACGTACCTGGGTAGGGCAAAAGAAAAAAGAATAAACAGAGACAAAAGAATAGGGACGGGACCTGCACCAGTGGGAGGGAGCCGTAAAGGAGGAAAGGTTCCCACACACTAGAAGCCCCTTCGCGGGCGGAGACTGCGGGTGGCAGAGGGGGAAGCTTCGGAACCGCGGAGGACAGCGCAGCCACAGGGTGCGGAGGGCAAAGTGGAGAAATTCCGCAGAGGATCGGTGCCGATCAGCACTCACCAGCCCGAGAGGCTTGTCTGCTCACCCGCCGCGGCGGGCGGGGCTGGGAACTGAGCCTCGGGCGGATCCCAGGGAAAGGTCTGGAGTTGGCAGAGCGAAAACAGCCTGAAGGGGTTAGCGCACCACGGCTGGCCGGGAGGGAGTTCGGGAAAAAGTCTGGAGCTGCCGAAGAGGCAAGAGACCTTTTCTTCCCTCTTTACCTCCTGCTGCGCGAGGAGAGGGGTTTAAGCGCGACGCTTGGAGGAGCTCCAGGGACGGGCGCAGAGCTGCCAAAGAGACAAGAGACTTTTTCTTGCCTCTTTGCTTCCTGGGGCGCGAGGAGAGGGGATTAAGGGCACCGCGTAAAGGAGCTCCAGAAACGGGCGCGAGCTGCGGCTGTCGGCACGGACAACAGAGACGGGTGTGGGACGCTAGGGTTGCTGCTGCCGCCACCAAGAGGCCTGTGTGCGAGCACAGGTCACTCTCCACACCGGCCCTCCCGGGAGCCTGTGCAGCCCGCCACCGCCAGGGTCCCGGGATCCTGGGACTGCTTCCCCGGGAAAGCGCGCGGTGCGCCTCGGGCCGGTGCAGCGTCACGCCGGCCTTTGCCGCCGTGGACTCGCCCCACATCCGTGCCCCCCCCGCCCCCAACCCCCGCCTGAGTGAGCCAGAGACCACGAATCAGCTGCTCCGTTAACGGTGCTCCTTTGACCCCGCCCTGTCTGAGCGAAGGGCAGACGCCCTTGGACGACCTGCGCGCAGAGGCGGGGCCAGGTCCAGGGCTGAGCCCCAGGAGCTGTGAGAATAAAGAGAGTGGGAGGCCCCTCCCAGCAGCCTCAGAAACAGCGGGTTAAACTCCACAGTCAGCTTGAAGTGCCCTGCATCTATGGAAAACCTGAATAGACAGCGAAATATCCCAGGTTGAGGAAGTGGACTTTGGGAGCAAGATATACTATTATTTTCCCCTTTTTTCTTTTTGTGAGTGTGTATGTGGGTGCTGCTGTGTGAGATTTTGTCTGTGTAGCTTTGTTTTCACCATTTGTCCTGGGGTTAGACTGACCATTTTTGTTTGTTTGTTTTGTTTTTTTCTTTAATAGAAATTTTTCTTCTTAATAATTATTTTGTTATTTTAATAACTATTTTACCCTACTTTATTTTGTCTTCTCCTCTTTCTTTCTTCCTTTCTTCCCTCCTTTCTTTCCTATTTCCCTCCTTCCTTCCTTCCTCCCTTCCTTCCTTTATTCCCTCCTTCCTTCCTCCCTTCCTTTCTTCCTCCCTCCCTTCCTTTCTTTACTCCATCCTTCTTTCCTCCCTCCCTTCCTTTCTTCCTTCCTTCCCTCCCTTCCTCCTTTCTTCCTTTCTTTCTTGCCTTTCTATTTTTTTCTCCCTTTTGTTTTGAGCCGTGTGGATTAAAGGCTCTTGGCACGCCAGCCAGGTGTCAAGGCTGTGTCTCTGAGGTGGGAGAACTAACCTGAGGACACTGGTCCACAAGAGACCTCTCAGCTCCACGTAATATCAAACGGCGAAAATCTCCCAGAGATCTCCATCTCAACACCAAGACCCAGCTTTACTCAAGGACCAGCAACAAACAGTGCTGGACACCCTATCCCCAACAAAGAGCAAGACAGGTCTACAGCCCCATCCATTAGCAGAGAGGCTGCCTAAAATCATAATAAGGCTACCAACATCCCCAAACACACCACCAGACGTGGACCTGCCCACCAGAAAGACAAGATCCAGCCTCATCCACCAGAACACAGGCACTAGTCCCCCCAACCAGGAAACCTGCTCAACCCACTGAACCAACCTCAGCCACTGGGGACAGCCACCAAAAATAGATAGAAATACGAACCTGCAGCCTGCAAAAGGGAGACCCCAAACACAGTAAGATAAGCAAAATGTGAAGACAGAAAAACACACAGCAGATGAAGGAACAGGATAAAAACACACCAGACCTAACAAATGAAGAGGTAATAGCCAATCTACCTGAAAGAGAATTTAGAATAATGATGGTGAAGATGATGCAAAATCTTGGAAATAGAATAGACAAATTGCAAGAAACAGTTAACAAGGACCTAGAAGAAATAAAGAGGAAGCAAGTAATGATGAGCAACACAATAAATGAAATGAAAAATACTCAAGACAGGATCAGTAGCAGAATAACTGAGGCAGAAGGATCGATAAGTGACCTGGAAGATAAAATAGTGGAAATAACTACTGCAGAGCAGAAGAAAGAAAAAAGAATGAAAAGAACTGAGGACAGTCTCAGAGATCTCTGGGACAACATTAAACGCACCAACATTCGAATCATAGGGGTCCCAGAAGAAGAAGAGAAAAAGAAAGGAACTGAGAAAATATTTGAAGAGATTATAGTTGAAAACTTCCCTAATATAGGAAAGGAAATAGTCAACCAAGTCCAGGAAGCACAGAGAGTCCCATACAGGATAAACCCAAGGATAAACACGCCGAGACACATAATAATCAAACTGTCAAAAATTAAATACAAAGAAAACATATGAAAAGCAGCAAGGGAAAAACAACAAATAACACACAAGGGAATCCCCATAAGGCTAACATCTGATCTTTCAGCAGAAACTCTACAAGCCAGAAGGGAGTGGCAGGACATATTTAAAGTGATGAAGGAAAAAAACCTACAACCAAGATTACTCTACCCAGCAAGGATCTCATTCAGATTTGATGGAGAAATTAAAACCTTTACAGACAAGCAATAGCTGAGAGAGTTCAGCACCACCAAACCAGCTTTACAACACATGCTAAAGGAACTTCTCTAATCAAGAAACATAAGAGAAGGAAAAGACCTACAAGAACAAACCGAAACAATTAAGTAAATGGTAACAGGAACGTACATATCAATAATTACCTTAAATGTAAATGGATTAAATGCTCCCACCAAAAGACACAGACTGGCTGAATGGATACAAAAACAGGACCCATATATATGCTGTCTACAAGAGACCCACTTCAGACCTAGGGACACTTACAGGCTGAAAGTGAGGGGATGGAAAAAGATATTCCATGCAAATGGAAATCAGAAGAAAGCTGGAGTAGCAATTCCCATGTCAGACAAAATAGGCTTTAAAATAAAAACTATTACAAGAGACAAAGAAGGACACTACATAATGATCAAGGGATCGATCCATGAAGAAGATATAACAATTGTAAATATTTATGCACCCAACATAGGCGCACCTCAATACATAAGGCAAATACTAACAGCCATAAAAGGGGAAATCAACAGTAACACAATCATAGTAGGGGACTTTAACACCCCACTGTCACCAATGGACAGATCATCCAAAATGAAAATAAATAAGGAAACACAAGCTTTAAATGATACATTATACAAGATGGATTTACTTGATATTTATAGGACATTCCATCCAAAAACAACAGAATACACGTTTTTCTCAAGTGCCCATGGTCGATCATATCTTGGGTCACAAATCTAGACTTGGCAAATTTAAGAAAATTGAAATCGTATCAAGTATCTTTTCTGACCACAACGCTATGAGACTAGATATCAATTACAGGAAAAGATCTGTAAAAAATACAAACACATGGAGGCTAAACAATACACTACTTAATAACGAAGTGATCACTGAAGAAATCAAAGAGGAAATCAAAAAACACCTACAAACAAATGACAATGGAGACACGACGACCCAAAACCTATGGGATACAGCAAAAGCAGTTCTAAGAGGGAAGTTTATAGCAATACAATCATACCTTAAGAAACAGGAAGCATCTCGAATAAACAACTTAACTTTGCATCTAAAGCAATTAGAGAAGGAAGAACAAAAAAAACCCAAATTTAGCAGAAGGAAAGAAATCATAAAGATCAGATCAGAAATAAATGAAAAAGAAATGAGAAATGAAGGAAACAATAGCAAAGATCAATAAAAGTAAAAGCTGGTTCTTTGAGAAGATAAATAAAATTGATAAACCATTAGCCAGACTCATCAAGAAAAAAAGGGAGAAGACTGAAATCAATAGAATTAGAAATGAAAAAGGAGATGTAACAACTGACTCTGCAGAAATACAAAAGATTATTAGAGATTACTACAAGCAACTCTATGCCAATAAAATGGACAACCTGGAAGAAATGGACAAATTCTTAGAAATGCACAACCTGCCAAGACTGAACCAGGAAGAAATAGAAAATATGAACAGACCAATCACAAGCACTGAAATTGAAACTGTGATTAAAAATCTTCCAACAAACAAAAGCCCAGGACCAGATGGCTTCACAGTCGAATTCTATCAAACATTTAGAGAAGAGCTAACACCTATCCTTCTCAAACTCTTCCAAAAGATAGCAGAGGGAGTAACACTCCCAAACTCATTCTATGAGGCCACCATCACCCTGATACCAAAACCAGACAAAGACGTCACAAAGAAAGAAAACTACAGGCCAATATCACTGATGAACATAGATGCAAAAATCCTCAACAAAATACTAGCAAACAGAATCCAACAGCACATTAAAAGGATCATACACCATGATCAAGTGGGGTTTATTCCAGGAATGCAAGGATTCTTCAATGTACGCAAATCAATCAACGTGATACACCATATCAACAAACTGAAGGAGAGAAACCATATGATCATCTCAATAGATGTAGAGAAAGCTTTTGAAAAAATTCAACACCCATTTATGATAAAAACCCTGCAGAAAGTAGACATAGAGGGAACTTTCCTCAATATAATAAAAGCAATATATGACAAACCCACAGCCAGCATTGTTCTCAATGGTGAAAAACTGAAACCATTTCCACTAAGATCAGGAACAAGACAAGGTTGCCCACTCTCACCACTCTTATTCAACATAGTTTTGGAAGTTCTAGCCACAGCAATTAGAGAAAATAAAGAAATAAAAGGAATCCAAATAGGAAAAGAAGAGGTAAAGCTGTCACTGTTTGCAGATGACATGATACTATACATAGAGAATACTAAGGATGCTACCAGAAAACTACTAGAACTAATCAATGAATTTGGTAAAGTAGCAGGATACAAAACTAATGCACAGAAATCTCTGGCATTCTTATACACTAATGATGAAAAATCTGAAAGAGAAATTAAGAAAACACTCCCAGTTACCATTGCAACAAAAAGAATAAAATATCTAGGAATAAACCTACCTAAGGAGACAAAAGACGTGTATGCAGAAAACTATAAGACACTGATGAAAGAAATTAAAGATGATACAAATAGGTGGAGAAATAGACCATGTTCTTGGATTGGAAGAATCAACATAGTGAAAATGACTCTATTACCCAAAGCAATCTACAGATTCAATGCAATCCCTATCAAATTACCCCTGGCATTTTTTACAGAACTAGAACAAAGAATTTCACAATTTGTATGGAAACACAAAAGACCCCGAATAGCCAAAGCAATCTTGAGAACGAAAAATGGAGCTGGAGGAATCAGGCTCCCTGATTTCAGACTATACTACAAGGCCACAGTAATCAAGACAGTATGGTACTGGCACAAAAACAGAAATAGAGATCAATGGAACAGGATAGAAAGCCCAGAGATAAACCCACACACATATGGTCACCTTATCTTTGATAAAGGAGGGAAGGAAACACAGTGGAGAAAAGACAGCCTCTTCAATAAGTGGTGCTGGGAAAACTGGACAGCTACCTGTAGAAGTATGAAATTAGAACACTCCCTAACACCATACACAAAAATAAACTCAAAATGGGTTAAAGACCTAAATGTAAGGCCAGACACTATCAAAGTCTTAGAGGAAAACATAGGCAGAACACTCTATGACATCAATCACAGCAAGATCCTTTTTGATCCATCTCCTAGAGAAATGGAAATAAAAACAAAAATAAACAAATGGGATCTAATGAAACTTAAAAGCTTTTGCACAGCAAAGGACACCATAAAAAAGACCAAAAAACAACCCTCAGAATGGGAGAAAATATTTGCAAATGAAGCAACTGACAAAGGATTAATATCCAAAATTTATAAGCAACTCAGGCAGCTCAATATCAAAAAAACAAACAACCCAATCCAAAAATGGGCAGAAGAACTAAATACACATTTCTCCAAAGAAGATATACAGATAGGCAACAAACACATGAAAGAATGCTCAACATCATTAATCATTAGAGAAATGCAAATCAAAATTACAATGAGATATCATCTCACACCGGCCAGATTGGCCATCATCAAAAACTCTAGAAACAATAAATGCTGGAGAGGGTGTGGAGAAAAGGGAACACTCTTGCACTGTTGGTGGGAATGTAAATTGATACAGCCACTATGGAGAACAGTATGGAGGTTCCTTAAAAAACTACAAATAGAACTACCATATGACCCAGCAATCCCACTACTGGGCATATACCCTGAGAAAACCATAATTCAAAAAGAGTCATGTACCAAAATGTTTATTGCAGCTCTATTTACGATAGCCAGGACATGGAAGCAGCCTAAGTGTCCATCAACAGATGAATGGATAAGGAAGATGTGGCACATATATACAATGGAATATTTCTCAGCCATAAAAAGAAATGAAACTGAGTTATTTGTAATGAGGTGGATAGACCTGGAATCTGTCATACAGAGTGAAGTAAGTCAGAAGGATAAAAACAAATACCGTATGCTAACACATATATATGGAATCTAAAAAAAAAAAAATGTCATGAAGAGATTAGTGGTAGGATGGGAATAAAACAGACCTACTAGAGCATGGACTTGAGGATATGGGGAGGGGGAAGGGTAAGCTGTGACGATGTGAGAGAGTGGCAGGGACATATACACACTACCAAATGTAAATTAGATAGCTAGTGGGAAGCTGCCGCATAGCACAGGGAGTTCACCTCTGTGCTTTGTGACCACCTAGAGGGGTGGGATAGGGAGGGTGGGAGGGAGGGTGACACAAGAGGGAAGAGTTATGGAAACATATGTATATGTATAACTGATTCACTTTGTTGTAAAGGAGAAACTAACACACTATTGTAAAACAGTTATACTCAAATAAAGATGTTAAAAAAAAAAAAAAAAAGAGTCATGTACCACAATGTTCACTGCAGCACTATTTACAATACCAGGACATGGAAGAAACCTAAGTGTCCATCGACAGATGAATGGATAAAGGTGTGGCACATATATACAATGGAATATTACTCAGCCTGAAAAATGAATGAAATTGCATTATTTGTAGTGAGGTGTGTGGATCGAGAATCTGTCACACACAGTGAAGTCAGAAAGAGAAAAACAAATACCGTATGGTAACACATATATATGGAATTAAAAAAAAAAAGTTCTGAAGAACGTAGGGGCAGGACAGGAATAAAGATGCAGACATAGATAATGGACTTGAGAACACGCGGAGGAGGAAGGGCAAGTTGAAAAGTGAGAGAGTGACTTATACACACTACCAAACGTAAAATAGCTAGCTAGTGGGAAGCAGCCACATAGCACAGGGAGATCAGCTCAGTGCTTTGTGACCACCTAGAGGGGTGGGATAGGGAGGGTGGGAGGGAGATGCAAGAGGGAGGGATATAGGGATATATGTATATGCATAGCTGATTCGCTTTGTTATACAGTAGAAACTAACACAACATCATAAAGCAATTATACTCCAATAAAGATGTTTAAAAAATAAATAAATAAATAAATAACCATTCTCCCCCCCTTAAAAAAAAAGGTACTACAAACAAAAGTGAGCTTTGAAAATAGGACTTATATCATATATTTACATTTGGATTTCTCTGGCTACTCTTCAAGATTTAAATAATCTTGAAGATGGACTAGAAAACGTCTTCCACTTCTGTATTTTTCTGCTACTTCTTTGTGTTTCCTGGTATTATTTTTCAGGTAAATGATAACTTATTGAGGTAATAAAGTTTCTTTACTATAAAAATAAAGCTTTGGAGGAAAAAAAAGAATTTACTTTTAATCATATTCATTACAATCACAATTTATCTCAGGCTTAGTCACTGGGAATTGAGCTGACTTGAAGCTCTAGGCAGGAGAGGTAATTTAGGTTGTTGGATTTTTCCTCTAAATGGAAATGCTCCACAGTGATGAATATTTTGCAATTCGATCTTTTCTGGACTATGTGTCATGTTCCATTGGTCCATTTTGCCAATAACACACTGTCTTGATTTATAAAGACTTTATAAAAAACTTAGTTTTAGAATAAGTCTTAAAGTCAGGCAGTGTGAATTCTCCAACTTTGTTCTTTTTCAAAATTGTTTCACCTATTGTGCAATTTCATATTTTCAAATCTCATTTTAATATTTTGTGGAAATGTTTTTATATTTATTAAATATATCTGCTTTGTTTTCTTTTATCTGGAAAAAAAGGAAAATAAAAGAAAGAAGTGCTGTCAGTAAGGGATACTTTGGGCTGAAAGTGAATCTGTCATTTCTGTGCCTTAAACAAAGAGGGGGTTTATTTTTCCCTCACATAAGAGAAGTCTGAAGATAGGTGTCTGCTAGCATTGGTTCAGTGGCTCAACAGTGTCAGGGCCAACGTCTCTGTGGTTCTCTTGACCTCTCCCTCATGGTCACAAGATGGCAGCTACACCTACTGCCATCTTGTCCATTCACGGTAGAAAAAAGTAACTTATGTCTCCCTGTCCAGAATTCTGTCAAATGCCTCCTTTGGCTTCAAGAGAGGTTGAGTATACTAACCTGAGGTGTTGGCCACCAAAGATTGAGGAGAGGTTTTAAAAAAGCTTTTCATTGAATTCTGCACCCCCGAAAAATATTAGCAAATAAAGCAGTGATTTAGAATCCAAATGAAGCCACATCACTTTCCTTCTCTGTTGCACAGGAACCACCTCAGAGCCTCCAGATCCTGCCTCTGATGATCATTAACTCTCCCCCAGCACTCACATAGGCCTTGAGAGTCAGAGACACCAGCTAGAAAAACAAACCTAGTCTATTGCTGAAGGACAAGAGTGACATTGTGACCAGGCTACAGCATAGCTCTCTTTAATAAACGTTCAGTGAAAGAATGTTGGAATTCAATGCATGTCCATGAATTGCCTGTTTTAATCCCTGAATGGGGAAAACTTGGCATTTCTTCTTTTCTCTCATTCAGTAAATATCTATAGGGCTCCTATGTGCCAGGCACTGGGTGTTTTTTTTCTTCTTCCTTTCATTATTGTTCCCTGTCCTGTTTTCTTGGATTATTATTCTCTCCAAGTGTCTATGGGGATACGTGTAAAAGTATACGACAATATGTCAAACCTGCAGAGTGCAGAGCACCATCAGGGCCGTGAGAGCACTGCTCACACCCTGGAGAAGGAAAGCCTGAGACGGCGTGAAAGAACCAGGATGCAAGAGAATACCTGTGAGGAATGGTGTTTCTTACAATACTCATGTGCTTATTCATGCATTTATTTGTTCACTAAATATTTACTGGGTCCATTTGCTAGATTCTGGAGATATTCTGGTGAATATACGGATAAGGTCTCTACCTTCATTGAGCTTAAACTTGTTGTGGGACAATATTTTTGAAATATGAACCAATGTTATTTCTCCCAATAGTTCACTTTTTCTTTCTCTGCTTCCAATCAAGTAGCTAGGCTATGCTCATTGTCTCAGGGGAGAGATGGAATAAGCAGAAAGCAGAGAAAAAAAGGAGACTTCCTATACTTTAGGGGAATAGAAATGACATTAAGCATAAAAGTATGTTAGCATGAACGGACCACACCCACACAGACATCTCACTAGAAGGCAATGATTCATCTGAGCTGGAAGAGGGAAGAGAGAGGGAGGGCAAGGGAATTGCCACAGAGGCCAGCGGGGAAAGGAAGGAGCACTCCAGACCTGAAAGGGCTGTGCATGAGCACAAGCTGTATCTCAGCCCAGGGCCAGAGTGAGGAGAATTTGTGGGCACCAAGGAAACAGATGGCAACCAGGCTGCATTTACTCAACACATAGGGAGCACCCACCACCCACACTGGGTCTATACCAACTATCCTTTCCCCAGGCATCCAAGTTCCGTGCCCGCCTCTTCTTCCTGGGCACACAGTTATGCTCTATTTCCCAGCCTCCCTTGCAAAAAGATGAAGTCATATCATGAAGCGGGGAGTTCTGGCCAACGGTCTGTGGGAAGAAGTGATATACACCATTTCCTATCCTGTCCATAAATACTTCCAATGCAATCTCCATGCTCCCTTCTTTCCTGTTCTGCCAGGTATAAATGACAGGTTACAAGGCTATAGGAAAAGGCAGAGCCAAAAGATGGAAGGAGCCTGGTTCCCCAAGTCCTTTCTTGGAAGAGTCCCTGGGTTTCTGGTCCCACTCTGACCAGAAACATCTGTGTTATGTGAACCAAAGCTAATTTTTCTTGTTAAGCCACTAAAATGTTGAAGTTTGTTACAGAAATTTTAACCTACTCTGACAAATATTCTAAGCAACACCCCCAGCTCAAGTAACACTTTCCTGTCCCTGGACTTAGTTCACTCCTTACCCAAGTTAGTCCATGAGGACAGGCACCTCACTGCAAAATACCAGGACACGTAAGCACCCTCCCCGAAAAGAAGGTGGGGCCCTCACAATCTACCATGTGGTATGATGATGAGAAAGAGAAAGGTCCTGCTCTTTTACTTGTGAAGTAAACAGAATATTCTTAAGATTTTCCCTGAGCTAGGAGAATTATTAAGTACACAAGCATCACAGTGTAGAAGGGGAAAGAAATATGCAGCAAGCAAGTATAGAGTTATATGCTGAGCTCTATGGAAGAAAAATACAAATAATCTGGAGAGAATAATAGGTGAGGATATAACTTATATTAGGGAGTGGGAATGAGTGAAGACTTCTCTGAAGAAGGAACAGTTGAACCAAAACCTAAAGGGGGAATCACAGCCAAGCAGGTTAAGAGCCAAGGGAATAGCATTCCAGGCAAAAGGAACAGAATGTGCAAAGGCCCTGAGAAAGGAAAGAGGTTGGCTTATGTGAGGATCTGAAATATGCCAGTATAGCTGTGACACAGAGAAGAGGAAAAGAGTATGATATGGGGATGGAGAAATAGGCAGAGGTAAATTCATATTGCCCCACATAGACTTGGCTCTTGATTTTGCATTTTATTACAAGAGCCTGGGAAGGTGTTGAAAAATTTTAAGGAGGGATCATGGTCAGGACTGCATTTATAAAATACCAAACTGGCCAAGATGGAGACTGGTTGGGAGGGAAGTAAAAGAAGAAGGAAAGAGCCAATGTAGGAGGCTATTTCAGCAATCCAGGCAAGAGATTAATGGTGTGTTGAATTAGAGAGGTGGCAGCATGTATGTGGAGAGAATTGGATGAGTTTAAGATATGCTTGGGAAGCTGAATAGAATGCAGCTCTTGCATTCAATATCTTTAAACTCTAGTGAGAGATGGGAGCAGGAACAAGTGGTATGAGACAGTTCTCAGCTGGGCCCTCTAAGGGTTGAGAGGAAGTGGAAAATGACAGTAACAGTAGCTTCTCCTGTCTGAACCACCATAATTTGAGCAGGGTGGTTTGGAGGAGGTTGAGTCTGAAGGGAGAGCTGGGCTTGGAATCAGAAGGTTGTAGCCCAGTTGGGTAGGTAACTGTGTGCTCACTCAGTTGTGCTGTCATGCCAGAGGGATAGAGCCCAATTAGGTAAGCAACTTGGAAACCTAACAAATAAGGCCTCTGCCTGGACATGATCTAAACACTATGGAGGAGGGTGGCACTCAAATAATTTCACGCTTTGCCCATTCTTATTAGCTAATGATAATAATAATAAGAGGAAGAATAGCTAATACTATGGAGCTCTTTGTGCCAGGCCCTGTGCTAAGGAATGTTTTACATTCTCTCATTTCAGCTCACTAGAACTTTAGTAAGATAGCTATAATCATTACCACTGTTTACTAACACTAGTGCCTAGAGCTTAGTACCTTGTCCAAGGCCATGTCTTTAGTAACTACAGTAGCATATATTCAGCTCTGTCTTGACTCCAGAGCCAGGCTTCTACCTGTATCATCTAACATGTTGAGAAGGATTCTGAAGATGCATTTCGGTTCAATGGGGCAAAGTCAGGTAGATGCAGTTTGGTCAGTCATGTATTTGCCACCTCTGTACCAGTACTGAATGCTTCCAAAAGGTATCAATCCTATTTAAATAAAAGTATAATAGATGCTAGGATTAAACCTCTCCCCCCTAGCTGTCTTACTATAAAGTGAGTGCCTTATAACCATGCTGCCTTATTCTAAAAGATAAATCAATATGGATTTCATCCAACTTAGAGTAACAAAAGAAAATTATAATTATACTTTCCAACCTTATAGAATATCATATTCTAATTTGTCTAATATGTCTAATGTCTGGTTATATTTTTCAGCCCAACTGACTGGAAAGAATATTATTTTAAGAATCCAATACACAGGGTCCTCTAGACACCTTAACACAACAATTCTAAAAACACTATGAAAGATTAAAAACCTACTTTGAGATCCTCTTCTCTTTAGAGCTCATCTGGGGAGTCACATCAGGCTAGGAAATAGTTCTGGGGCAAAGCCAAGCTTCGAGCTGTCAGGGAAAGGCTGCATTGAAACAGAACTGCATCATCTCTAGGAACTCAGTGTTAAGTGGCAAAAACCAACAATGTTGTTCGTGAATGCTCTCATGAGAAAAGAGCATTTTAAACTACTAATGTGGTTTTCTTCTCCTCACCCCCTTTCCTACCCCCAGGGGAGAAAATGTTTATTCTTCTAATATGATTTCTTTCTTCTTTATGTCACCAACTGCCTCATGATAGTATTACACTTGACAGATCTCTTATTGAGAAGTTGCCAACAACCAAAAGATAATTAGCTTAGTTTTTCAGACATATAAAAATGCCAGAGAGCAGACCGTGCACAATTAATTGTAAATAGTGTCTGACTGCTCATATCTCAATGAAATTTGCTGGGGTTGTAAACAGTTTTGTATCTTAAAGAATGCTTTGTGCAATAGGATGTTTTGCTGAAAGGAGCTTGGACCCTAACTTTTAGGGAATATAAGTGGGATAGGGCAGGGAATCAGCAGACATTCATGAAATGTCTACTTAGTCAGGCACATTGCTAAACTCTGAGGATACACAGAAGAGAATTGACAGTGTAATAAAGAAGGGAGAGAAGATCTGTACAACACCTCTTAGAGCGAGCAAAAGAGATTAGTATAGATTATTAGAGTAGTTCTCAAAGTTGTGATCCCCAGACAAAAAGCATCAGCGAGAAGCTTGTTAGAAATGCAAATTCTCTGGCCCTACATGAACCCTACTGTGAGGGTGGGCCTAGAAATCACCCTCCAGGTGATTTTAAAGCACACTAATGTCTGGTAACCACTGGTTTAGCAAAAGAAATGACAATAAAGTGTAATTGATTAGATCTTGTATGGCTTACTAGTATCCAACCAAGAAATAATGAACTTCGATGCTGGGGACTTTTGGAATGATGTAACCCAGCCTTTATGAGGCAGGTTTTGAGGTTTCAGTCATGCCAACATCTAAGGCCATTGGGTGTCCCTCCAGCTTTGATTCTTGATACATTCTTGTATTAGTTTCCTATTGCTGATGTAACAGATTACTACAAATTTAGTGACATAAAACAACAAAATTTATTATCTTTCAGTTCTGAGGGTCAGAAGTCCAAATTCAGTCTCATTGGCCTGAAGTCAAGGTATAGGCAGATCTGCTTCCTTCTGGAAGCTGGGGGAAAATCCATTTCCTTGCCTTTTCCAGCTTCAAGAGGCCACTTGCATTCCTAGCCTAATGGCTCTACATCACCTTGACCACTGCTTCC
The DNA here is from genome assembly GCF_026419965.1 of Kogia breviceps. Classification (NCBI taxonomy): domain Eukaryota; kingdom Metazoa; phylum Chordata; class Mammalia; order Artiodactyla; family Physeteridae; genus Kogia; species Kogia breviceps. Next base: position 21,272,695 of record NC_081314.1, read on the forward strand.
CTCATCACATATCCTCTGACTCTGTCCTTCCCACCATCTTCTTTATAAGGACCCTTGTGATTATACTGGGCCACCCATATAATCCAGGATAATCTCCCCATCTCAAGATGCTTACTTTAACCACATCTGCGACGCCACTTCGGCCACGTGGGTGGCATACTCACAGGTTCCTGGGATTAGGACATGGACATCTTTGAGGGGCGTTATTCAGCCTCCCACAACTTCCCCTTCAGTGTTGTTGGGAGAACAGGGGAGAGGGATGGAGCAGGGGGTATTGAGTTACAGAGTTTATAGGTGGATAGGATTAATAAGTTAGTTCATGTTAAATAAATAAATAAAGTCTGTGGGTTCTGGAAAAAAAATAAGTTATTTCAGTTGTTAGGTTGTTTCACTATGTTGGGTAGCCATTTCTCCAATAAAATCTCAGTCAAGCATGCGTGGCTTGGGGCACCCAAAAAAAGCAGAGTCAGTATGGTCAGCAAGGCCCAGCCCTCCTGAGCAGGCCTGCTTATCCCTGTGTTCACCTGTCTACTGGACATCACTTGAGCAGACCCAGAACTAAACTCTTCATTCCTCGTCCCTTTCCTGCCACCCCCACCCCAACCTGTTTTTCCTCCATAAGTCCCCAACCCAGATATCTACACCATATCTTAGGCTCCTCTTTCTCTTTCACTCCCAAACACCAACCCCCAACTCAGCCGCCCCACATCAAATCAGCCACTGAGTTCTATCAATCCCACCTCGCAGATATCTCTCTTCATCTTCCACCACCCTGACCAGGCTTGTCTCGAGGAGCTCACCATTCCTTACCCCGAGTTTTTGCAAGGGCCTCCTAACTGGTTCCCCTGGCTCTGGGAGTGCCACCTTTAACACCACTACTGGGAGAGCATTTCCAAAACATAAATCTGTCACCCTTTGTCTCTGCTGCTTAAAACTCCCTAATGCCATCTTAGAATAAAGACCAACCCCTTAACAAGGTGGTTAAGTCTCTTCAAGCTCACCCTTAACTTACCTGGTCAGCTTCATGTTAGCCATTCCCTCAACAAATTATTTACAGATCCCAGAAGGCACCTTGATCCCTCACACCTCCTACCTTTTGGACAGGCTCTTTTCTTTGCTGTAACATCCTCATTCAATTCTGTACCTGGCTGGAGTGACAACTGTTTAAGCCTTCCTCTAGGCATATTGCCCTGGCCCCTTACATATAACTTAGCACGCACTACTCACCCTGGAGGCACTTATTACCCTAAATTACAGTTGATGATTTAATTGTAATCATCTCTCAGACCATTAGACTGTGAGCTCCTTAAGTGTAAGGATTATTCCCAGGGCCCAGCACAGTGCAGGGCACACAGTAATTGTTCAAATACATTTCTTAGTTGAATTGAGATATTACATTGGGAAATGCTAGCTAAGAAAACAAAAAGGAGTGGGAGTTAGGAGGAGAGTTAGGATAGAGCCCTAAGTGCCTAGTAACTGGAGCAGATCAGAAAATTTTAGGGGACACCCATTGGGACATATACCTATGAGGACATAAAGAATAAAAAGAAAGGATTTTCAATAATGTCAGCTGTTCCTGAGCATCAAAGCCAGAGAATAGACAAGTAAGAAAGCCACCCATGCCATTCAAGACAGCAGCTTCAAGTGGAATATAGAAGGTACAGAAGAAGGTGAGGGAAGATGGTCCGGCTTACAGGGTGTTAAGTACTTTGCTGTACTTGAACTTTACTGTGCATCACAATCTGGGGAGACCTTATTCAAAATGCATATCCTGGTTCAATCAGTCTGGAGGTAGGGGCCCTCAGAATCTGCATTTTTAACAAGCGTTCTGACCAGTCACCTTGAGAAACACTTGAATATGTTGCAGTAAGATATTGACTATAAACTACATTCTAGAGAATGTTGAGATAAAAAAGGAAGAATGTGGGCAGTATATAATGAGGGTGTTAGATTAAAATGTCAAGAGGTGTGTATCAGTAACAGCCAACCACCAGGAGATGTGTGTGTGCACACACACACACACAGGGATTTGTTATGGGGATTTGAACTTACGGAATTATGGGAGCTGGACAAGCAGTCTCTGTGAGGATGTCTTTGCATCTGGAGCTGGAGCATGAAGTCCACAGGGTAAATAGAAGGGAAGATGGATGGAAAGTGGAGGAGATCAAGAGCAGTCCAGAACCCACAAACATGACCTGGAGCCCCACAAGAATGGACTGAGACGCATGTCATTTCTCGCTGCCTCGGTGTGGTGTTGTTCCAACTTCACAACTTCAGAAGTTGGAACCTTCCTAATGGAGCTAAATTCATACACCTGGCCTAGGAATGGGAGCACGGAAGGAGGGTCCAGAGGAAGGTAGGGCAGTTGCAGACCAGGCTGCTGCCTCACGGCAACCAGGGCAACTGATAAGTGGCAACATGTGCAAGCTACAAAATGGCTGCTGCTTCACTTCCACCCACCCAATATCCCACAAGAATCTCACTTTGGCCCAGATAACTAAAAATATACAGGGAGGAGAATTCTGGGAAATGCAGTTTAGCTTAGCCAAGTTAATACATTACAAACCCACCACAAGGGTGTGTGTGTGTGTGTGTGTGTGTGTGTGTGTGTGTGTGTGTGTGTGTGTGTGAGAGAGAGAGAGAGAGAGAGAGAGAGAGAGAGAAGAAAGGACAGAGATCACCAGATGGAAAGGTTGGAGTCAATTAAGACGGATAGTTGATGGAGCAATAGCCCAACAAAATAAGGAAGGCAAGGGAGGATCTGGGCTTTGATGTTTGAAAGGAGGGACATCCTTCCTCTACCATAAATAGAAAAAAGCAGGGTAACAGGAAAGGGAGGGCAGGGCTGGAGTGGGGAGGGAGTGGGGTATCTTGCACCAAAGCACACTTGTTAGAAGAAAAGGAAAGGAGGCAGACAAATTGAGACCCCATGTGGGGAGCATGGCCCTTCTTAAAGATAAAGAACAACTTGTGTCACTTTCATTCTGAGAGTCCTCACATAAGAAAACTTTCAAGAGCAACCAACTCAACGACAATCTGCAGACTTCTGGTTGTGGATACAGGATGAACAGATGTTCTTCCAAAACCCAAACTGTGACATAATTTTGAAATATGGTTATTAAGCACATCACTGTGAAGTTAAGGACGTTTACAGAGCTCACATCTTAGCATATGGTCTGTTTCTTACTGGTTGAAGTTGTTGGCAGCATAGCTGCTCACCGCTTGGTGTGCTGTACTAGCACCAGCACGAGAATTTAAGGAATGCCACGCCATGTCAGCCAGTCCATCTAAGATTTCTAACAGAGAGAGGTCCCAAGGGGAACATCATGGGGAAGGCAGAGCTCTTCTTTAAAACTTAAACGTACAGTTAAGGATGTACCCAAATACCAACAAAACTTCCCTAATCTGAGTCTGTTGTGAATGAATGGCCTAATTCACCTTCAGCCAATTTATTCTTTGTCTTCACTTCTTCTTGGGGTAGTGATTTCTCTTAGTTGACTTTCTATGCAAAATGGAACAGATCCTCTTTTTATTAACTTTAACTCTTCTGGTTTCAGGCTTCAAAGAAGCCCCCCGGCTCTAACAGACAAGATTTGATGAACAAGACCCATTCAAACTCTCCTTACTTGATTTCATGAACTTTTGGTCATGCCTCCTTGACCTTTTACTTTCTGGACTAGAAAATGTTTGTTTGGTTTTTTTTCTCCTGAAAAGAATCCATTTGGAGAAAAGAATTAGACTTGAATATAGATTATCTGGACTTCACTTGCAGTTTTCGTACTTGCTTGGGAAAATTAATCTCTGAATCAGTTTCTTCATCTTTAAATGGGGATATCAACAGGTACCTCACATGTTAATTATAAGGATTAAATGAGGAAATACATGTATTAGGGCATAAGCTAAAAAGAACCTAAAATATAGAGGCTTAAGTAAGATAGAAATCTGTTTCTTATGTAGTATTCGAAATTAGTGGCTGGTAGGTGTCTCTACATTCTCAATATACAGCTCTCATTTGTGGATGGATCATCTCCCAGCCAGCAGTGTGGAGGACAGATATAGTGGTGGCAAAGAGCTTCCTTTTTAAGGTGTGACCCAGAGACCATACACATCACGGTTGTTTATACCTCACTGGCCAGAATGTAGTCATGTGGCCACATCTAACAGCTAGGGAGGCTGGGAAATGTCTCTATATGGATGGACATATGCCCAGTTAAAATTGTGGGGAAGTGGTTTGTTATTAAAAGGAAGGATAGAATGCATATTGGGAGATAATGAGTAATTTATATTAGCTACCCTGTCACTATTACATAGATTTCTATTATGGTTTAAAAAAAACATGACCTTCTATTTCTCATCCCCCTTCCTACGGACAAAGAATCCCATATAGCCAGCAACTTGAAGGAATAGAAGATGAGTGTTTTGAAGGCAGAGAACCATGTCTTACTCATCTCTACATCTTCAGAACCTAACACAGAATTATTCTTAATAAATGTTTATCAAAGTGAACAATCATAATCATTCCTAGAGCCCTCATCTGGGTTAAACCCTTTTTGTAACATGAGGATTGTAGACTTTCTAGCTGTAATGAGCTGTATATATGCCATATATATAACACTATTGGCTTCACCTACCATATGATCCAGTAGTTTGCATAGTGAAGCACTTAATATGTTCTTGGTGTGTTCTATTTTTGAGGAGAAAAGAGTAAAATCTAAAAAAAAAAAAAAAAAAAAAAAAAAACCTAGCTCCCAAAGCAAGGTCATGTTCTCTCAAGGTGACTATTTAAATCAAACATGAGGCCATTAACTTTAAAAATGTTTACTATTCATTTTCTTGGCAATCAGAGGAAACCTAACACAGGAACAGCCACTGGGAGCCATAGTCTGGTATACTTAGCTATGTGATAATATCCTGTAGACTCCCTTTCTTCATAACTAGTCCCAGAATGGAATTGTTTTGCCTGAGGTTGGGGAAACCAGCTGAAAGTTTTCACAGAATCTCAAATCTTAGATTCTGCCAGTTATATGTAGTTGCATAAGGTGAGTAGTCTGGGGAAAAATAGACTTAGCTACATAGAGGAAGGAAATTAACCTGGAAAACGGAAAGGAGCTTAATATTATTGGGCATCTATCCCATATCTGACATTGTGCTAGAACGTTATTTAATTTAGTTCGGATAACAAGTTTAAATGAGATAGGCTTTGTTACATGAAATTTAAGGTTAAAGAAGATAAATAACTTATAAAAGATCACTGTTGCACATTGGGTTTCTAGGAAGCAGACACCGAGACAGAGATTTGTGTTCAGCAGATTTATAGAGTGTATCCTCATGATTAATACCTAGAGAAGAAAGGAAGGAAGCAGGGTTGGACAGAGGGAGGATATGGAATTCGATGCAGTCTCAGTGAGGCCTCCGCTGATACCATGGGGAGCCCTAGAGCTGTGATGGCCCTTAAGAGTTGTTCCAAGTTGGGGTGAGGGGGCCAGGATTTTATACTCCATGACAACAAGTTGGATGCAATCTATCGCACTTGCAGCAGCAGGAGAAAATAAATTCTTCAGTCCTGAATAGGGATCCGAGCAACACAACTCAAATTCCGCTATAGTTAAACAGCTTGGAAGTAACAAAGTCAGAATACAAACACAGCTCTGACACCAATGCCCATACGCTTTTCTACTGTGCTTGTCCCGATAGGCAATCAGCTAGTTGGTTACTTATACATTCTAGCATTTTAGAAAATGGTAAACAGGAAAATAATTTGTGTTCTGGTTCTGGAAATATGAACTTGGTGTCTTACATCATGAGATTTTTCCAAGTTTTATGTAAATAAATCAACCTTGGATCCACTGTTTTTTATGATTAACACCTTTAATAAGGTTATACACAAAAATTTCCTTACTTCTTAAACTAGATCCAACCAAAACAATAAGTATGCTAAAGACTTAAAACATACTCTATCTAGGCTGATTCATTTGATAACTTCCAAATGCTTCACCTTAGAATTCACTTAGAAATCGGGAATCATTGAGTAGCATAATTTGTGTCAGATGTGTGGCATTTGTTTCTAAATATATTTGATCACCTAAGGCCTAATGTTTAAGTTGATATTGGTTCAGAACTCCCATGAGAAAAAGATGTACAAGGATTCAGAAAGACAATAAAATGCATATGCCTCTCACCTTGATATGGAAGCCTGAAAAGTATAGCTAAAATTTATCAGCCATGTTCTTCAACTTGAAAGTTATCAGTACTGAGCCAAAGTAAAACCCATGGTAGATAACGCATTCATCCATTCTCTTTATTTACAGAGAACCTATGGTATACAAGGATCAGGGTTAAGTACTCTAAGCACCCTGGCCATGACGTAGCTCTTTCAGAGAAATTTGATCAGCTTTCCAGCTGCATCATAACAATATCTTCTTGCTGTCTTGTTTTAGAACAAACATTCTATGTAACAAGTGAAGCCAAATATCCTTGTCAAAGGTTTTCATGTATATACAATTATATATAATGTTTCTATATATATTTTACATATGTAATTATATCTAATGTTTAGATGGTACAAAGTTCTGCAATTTGTGATTATGGAAATCAAAAGAACTGGCATTTTTGTTACAATCTCCCTTTCAAGCTAGCATAAGAAAAAGCAAGTCATGTATTTCAAAGTATACACTGAAAAAGATTAAAATTAAGAATATCTGGAAAATTTTTCACTTGTATATGGCATTGTATTATAATTTGGTCCTGCCCTCCTACACAGTATCCCTGCCCCAGACACTGAAATGCTTTCTTTCCTCTAGTACAGTGGTTCTCATAGTGAGGTCCCTGCACCTGCAGGCAACAGCATCACGTGGGAACTTGTTAGAAATGCAAATTATTGGGTCCGTCCACACTCTCCTAAATCTGCAACTTGGGAGGTGGGGCTGAGCAATATGTGTGTTAATAAGCCCTCCAGGTGATTATGGTGCATGATCATTTCAGAACCATGGTTGTAAGATTACACATTAAACTATGTTTTTCAATTTCCACTCAATATATGTTTATTTGGAGTCATGTAATAAATGCTATACATTATTCAATCTTTGTCACTGGCACTTGTGCATCATGTTTCATTATTTTAAATACATATTTACATAATACTGCATATTATGTATGTTGGATACAATTGTGTTTTCACAAGCTCTCCAGGCAATTCTGATGCATGCTCAAGTCTGAGAGGCACTGCTCTAACTCTTTATCCTTTAGTCCTGCCCTAAACAGAAACGTGGCATGATCCACAACAATAAATATAAACGGTGTACTCATCTTTAAAGAACAAGAGGCAAGGAAAGATCTAAGAATTCTTGGCAGCACAGAGCATAATTTTACATTTCCAAGCAATGAAATGCATCAGCTAGAGTGGCAAATTCTGCATAAACATTTGGGTTTGAATCTCCATTCTTTAATCTCCTGGCTGTTGCTTCTCAGGAAATCATTTAATCCTTACAATAGTTTGTTTCCTTGGAGGGCTTTGTCTTGGGCATCTTTATGGTGCCCTCCAGCTCTTATGTTATGTAATTCCAAGCACCTCAATCAATATGTATATTATTATCATTTTCAAAGATACCCATATTTTTCCATTTCATGCTGTTACTCAAAAGCATACCAAAACTCTTAGAACTCATAACAAGAATACAATCCAGTTAAAAAGTGAGCAAAGAATCTGAATAGATATTTCTCCAAAGATACACAAATGGCCAATAAGCACATGAAAAGATGCTAAACATTATTAGCCATCAGGGAAATGCAACTCAAAACCACAATGAGATACCACTTCACACATGGCTGTTGGGAATGTAAAATGCTGTAGCAGCTTTGGAAAACAGTTTAGCAGGTTCTCAAAAGACTAACATAGACTTCCCATATGACCCAGCAATTCTACTCCTAGGTACATACCAAGAGAACTGAAAACTTATGTCTACGCAAAAAGTTGTATGCAAATGTTTATAGCAGCACAGCATAGCACAGGGAGTTCACCTCTGTACTTAGTGACCACCTAGAGGGGTGGGATAGGGAGGGTGGGAGGGAGGGTGACAAAAGAGGGAAGAGTTATGGGAACATATGTATATGTATAACTGATTCACTTTGTTGTAAAAGAGAAACTAACACACTATTGTAAAACAGTTATACTCAAATAAAGATGTTAAAAAAAAAAAAGTTTATAGCAGCATTATTCAGAATAGCCAAAAAGTGGAAACAATACAAACATCCATCGATGAATGGATAAATAAAATGTGATGTATCTATACAATGGAATATCCTCAAACAATAAAAAGGAATGAAGTAAGAATACATGTTACAGTATGGATGAAACTCAAAAATATTATATTAATTAAAAGAAGACAGTCACAAAAGACTATATATTGTATGATTTCATGCATATGACATTCCAGAATAGGCAAAACCATAAAAATCTGTAGATACAGAAAGTAGAGTCGTGGCTACCTAGGGCTGGCAAGGCTGAGGGGAAATGGGGGAGGGAGGTGACTGTTATTGAAAAAAAAAAGTTCTGAAATTGATTGTAGTGTTGGTTGCACAGCCCTGTGAATATACTGAAAACCATTGAATTGTACTCTTTAAATGGGTGAGTTGTATGGTAGGTGAATTATATCTCAATAAATCTGTTACAAAAAAATAAAAGAATATCAGAATATTCTCTCCTGGTCAATTTCCCCCCTTGTCATATCAAATGGCCATCAGTGAGACTAAACTAATGTCTGTATGAGTATAATAGTCTGGAATGAAGTACCATTCTACTGTTATTTAAGTCACTATTTGAATACTCAAGCAATGTATTAGATGCAATGTAGATTGGTCAACTCATGATAATTCTATGTTACTTTTAGTCAAACCTAAACTCCTAACAAAAGGCATTTACAAAGATAAATGCTAGAAAGCCATCTCTTTTATTATTATAATGTAAATGACCATTGCAAATTAATAGCACACTTTGAACTGGGCATAAACAAGACATCTACAGAATGAGCAAACATTTCTCAACTCTTTCTTTAATCCTTGAATTCATTCAGTGTGAATTCTAAAAGTGGATGTGAGGGGGTTGCAAAAAGGAAACTTTATCTCTTCTGAAGCTCACTGCCTTTTTAAGTTACACACACACAAATGGTGCTTTGAAAACTTCAGCTAAATTATGCACATGAAAATAAACAACAATCTAGAAAGCAAATTCCTAAAAGACTACATTGATGAGGCTAATCACAATAACAAATTGGGCTTACAGAGCATGCTGAATGTCTGTGGCAATTATCTTTACCTGTTTTATTTGCTCAAGTTTCAGGTAGACCAAAAGATATTCCTAGTGAAAGTCTCCATGACTAATTTTTCCTTAATCAAATCAGGAATGCAAATTTCCTTTCCTAATAAATAGCACAGAGCCAGAGGACATAATTTTCACTATCGAAAGGACTCTGGATACATGAGGACATTTCAGAAATCTGGGCCAAATGGTATTTTAAGACTTTAAGAGCTAATAAGAATCTGTGTTATGTTTAACTGCACATCACAGTGAAACAAAATCTTTAAGCTGTGAGAACATAAATAGTTGATTGCTGCTGGTTAATTATGGCCTAGGCTATCAGACTGACAAAAAATCACATCTTCAGAGACTGCTGTTTGTATAATTGTTAACATTTGAGGGAATGAGGAGCTGCTTTAAAAAGCTGAAATTTATATAGATTCTATCCTTATGAAAATGTAAGCAGGCATACATTTTTGCATATAACTTCATCAACATATCCCAAGAGGGTTCCATGAAACACCCTTTCATGAGTTTAAGAACCCATGAAAACTTGAAAAAAGAACCAGAGATAGCACGACACACCCATGGCTATAAAAAAAAAAAAAAAAAAAAAACTTTGACAACACCAAATGTTAGCAAGGAAATGGAAAAACTGGAATTCTCACATACTTTGGGAAACCATTTGGCAGTTTCTTAAAAAGTTAAACATGCAACTACACTGTGATTCAACAATTCCACTCTTAAGTATTTACCCAAAAGAAATGAAAACATGTGTCTATACAAAGTCTTATATGAGACTGTCCTTAGCCCATTCTTGATAGCTAAAAACTAGAAACAACTCAATGGCCATTGACAGGAGCATGGATAAATAATGTTATTTTCATACAATGGAATTCTATACAGAAAAATAAAAGAGAATGTGCTACTTATATCCACAACAATGTGGCTAACTTTCAAAAACATTATCCTGAATGAAAGAAGCCAAGCACAGGAAAGTATGAAGTTTTAGAACAGGCAAAACTAACACACTGCAATAGAAATCAGAACAATTGTTGTTTCTTAAGGGTGTGATGGACTAGAAGGGGGTACATGGGATCTTTATGGGTGTTGGAAATGTTCTATACCTTGATAGAGGTATGGGTTACATAGGTGTATGCATTTCTCAAAATTGATTGAACTGTATATTTAAGATCTATGTGTTTCAATTCATGGAAAGTATACTTTAATAAAATATTTTTTAGAAACAGAGATGAATCAGGGATCTGTAAGTATAAGTAAGAGAATTCAGAATTTTTTACTACATATTTAGGCCAGTATTAGTAAAAGCACTGGAAGAGATAGTACTCGAGAAGCACTGGAGAGAGAATATTGCTTCTTTAAATTGATTGCTCTAGTAGAAATATGACTGTATTTTGTACAGTTTATTTAGCATTTTCCTACATCTTTTATTTGATTCTAATGGCAACTCCATGGGGGAGGTAGTATGATCACCCTCCCCATTGTGCAGATGATAAAATTGAGGTTCAGAGAGGTTGAGGGTTCTGTCCAAGGTCACACAGTCCATTTGCAGCAGATCAAGGGCCAGAACCCCTATTTTCTAAAGGAGGTTTGGTGCTCATTTTACCTCTACACTTTTAGAGAGAAGAAAGTTATGATAGCCAGAGAAATATCTGAGTTAGATTCTAGAACATGGATATTACTTAGTGAATTTAAAATCCAATGAATTTGACACACATCATTAAGAGGTTCTAGCCCCTTGTTTTTAGGGTTCAATAATACTTTGTTCACTGAAAAATCATAGCTGGACCATGCCAACAACTCTCTGGGTTAGTGTGAGTTTCTCTGTTACTCACTATCAAGTTTCACTAATCATTTTAAGGATACATGTAATTAAGAGGCACAGGTGAAGCAGGGAGGAGTCCAGGATCTGGAGTCTGGTTCCCCAGGTCCTCTCTTCCTGCATCAGACATGTACTCTTTAGCCCATGGCAAAGAGATGTGTGGGTTACCTTACACAACAGGGAGACTGTAGGTTATGAATCATCTCCATTTTTACCCAAATCATTATGACTTAAATGGAATCCTCCAGGAAGCCATGATTCATAACTCAAAGACTCTAAATTAGTCTTCCATAAGAAATCCTAATCCAGGGTCGGTTTTGCTAAAAGCGTTCCATAAATGGGATGTCTCTTGCTAGTCAGTCTCATTAGTTTATTCACCAGGAGGTCGATTATCAGCATGTTCATAAAGAGATTACAGTGGGTCACTTGCTTTCTTTATCTCCCAAGAGTGTCCTCCTGGTTACATGAGATAAAGGAAGATAGGCTAGCTGCTTAACTTCTTCCCCCAGGACTGAAATCCAAGTGATACACCACAGACCACAGTCCAGTGCTCCCACCACTTATTTCTCAGAATCTTGTATCATAAGGAGGCTTTTCATGAGGGGACTGGAGGGCACAGAGCTAGTGAGGCACATGTGAGCAGAGCCATCCCAAGGACCAGGTAACTAGGCCATGATGCTGGCAGTGATTTAGAGGAGTGAGTGATGGGGGGACTAGTGTTATATTAAAAGAAAACTAAATGTTGGAGTCCACACTTTTGGTAACATCTTTATTGGAATATAATTGCCTTACAATGGTATCTTAGTTTCTGCTTTACAACAAAGTGAATCAGTTATACATATACATATGTTCCCATATTTCTTCCCTCTTGCATCTCCCTCCCTCCCACCCTCCCTATCCCACCCCTCTAGGTGGTCACAAAGCACAGAGGTGATCTCCCTGTGCTATGCAGAGGCTTCCCACCAGCTACCGATTTTACATTTGGTAGTGTATATATGCCCATGACACTCTCTCACTTTGTCACAGCTTACCCTTCCCCCTTCCCATATCCTCAAGTCCATGCTCTAGTAGGTCTGTGTTTTATTCCCATCCTACCACTAATCTCTTCATGACATTTTTTTTTTTAGATTCCATATATATGTGTTAGCATACGATATTTGTTTTTCTCTTTCTGACTTAAATCACTCTGTATGACAGACTCTAGGTCCATCCACCTGACTACAAATAACTCAATTTCATTTCTTTTTATGGCTGAGTAATATTCCATTGTATATATGTGCCACTCCTTCTTTATCCATTCATCTGTTGATGGACATGTAGGTTGCTTCCATGTCCTGGCTATTGTAAATAGAGCTTCAATGAACATTTTGGTACATGACTCTTTTTCAATTATGGTTTTCTCAGGGTATATGCCCAGCAGTGGAATTGCTGGGTCCTATGGTAGTTCTATTTGTAGTTTTTTAAGGAACCTCCATACTGTTCTCCATAGTGGCTGTATCAGCTTACACTCCCACCAACAGTGCAAGACGGTTCCCTTTTCTCCACATCGTCTCTAGCATTTATTGTTTGTAGATTTTTTGATGATGGCCATTCTGAGCGGTGTGAGATGATATCTCATTGTAGTAATGATTTGCATTTCTCTAATGATTAATGATGTTGAGCATTCCTTCATGTGTCTGTTGGCAATCTGTATATCTTCTTTGGAGAAATGTCTTTTTAGCTCTTCTGCCCATTTTTGGATTGGGTTGTTTGTTTTTCTGATATTGAGCTGCATGAGCTGCTTGTAAATTTTGGAGATTAATCCTTTGCCACTTGCTTCATTTGCAAATATATTTTCCCATTCTGAGGGTTGTCTTTTTGTCTTGTTTATGGTTTCCTTTGCTGTGCAAAAGCTTTTAAGTTTCATTAGATCCCATTTGTTTATTTTTGTTTTTATTTCCATTTCTCTAGGAGGTGGGTCAAAAAGGATCTTGCTGTGATTTATGTCATAGAGTGTTCTGCCTATGTTTTCCTCTAAGAGTTTGATCGTGTCTGGCCTTACATTTAGGTCTTTAACCCATTTTGAGTTTATTTTTGTGTGTGGTGTTAGGGAGTGTTCTAATTTCATACTTTTACAGGTAGCTGTCCAGTTTTCCCAGCACCACTTATTGAAGAGGCTGTCTTTTCTCCACTGTATATCCTTCCCTCCTTTATCAAAGATAAGGTGACCATATGTGTGTGGGTTTATCTCTGGGCTTTCTATCCTGTTCCATTGATCTATATTTCTGGTTTTGTGCCAGTACCATACTGTCTTGATTACTGTAGCTTTGTAGTAGAGGCTGAAGTCAGGGAGCCTGATTCCTCCAGCTCCATTTTTTGTTCTCAAGTTTGCTTTGGCTATTCGGGGTCTATTGTGCTTCCATACAAATTGTGAAATTTTCTGTTCTAGTTCTGCAAAAAATGTCAGTGGTAATTTAACAGGGATTGCATTGAATCTGTAGATTGCTTTGGGTAGTAGAGTCATTTTCACAATGTTGATTCTTCCAATCCAAGAACATGGTGTATCTCTCCATCTATTTGTATCATCTTTAATTTCTTTCATCAGTGTCTTATAATTTTCTGCATACAGGTCTTTTGTCTCCCTAGGCAGGTTTATTCCTAGATATTTTATTCTTTTTGTTGCAATGGTAAATGGGAGTGTTTCCTTAATTTCACTTTCAGATTTTTCATTGTTAGTGTATAGGAATACAATAGATTTCTGTGCATTAATTTTGTATCCTGCTACTTTACCAAATTCATTGATCACCTCTAGTAGTTTTCTGGTAGCATCTTTAGTATTCTCTATGTATAGGATCATGTCATCTGCAAACAGTGACAGCTTTACTTCTTCTTTTCTTTGTTTTTTAACATCTTTATTGGAGTATAATTGCTTTACAATGGTGTGTTAGTTTCTGCTTTACAGCGAAGTGAATCAGTTATACATATACATATGTTCACATATCTCTTCCCTCTTGCATCTCCCTCCCTCCCACCCTCCCTATCCCACCATTCTAGGTGGTCACAAACCACCCAGCTGATCTCCCTCTGCCATGCGGCTGCTTCCCACTAGCTATCCACCCTATGTCTGGTACTGTATATATGTCCATGCCACTCTCTCACTTCGTCACAGCTTACCCTTCCCCCTCCCCATATCCTCAGGTCCATGCTCTAGTAGGTCTGTATTTTATTCCCGTCCTACACCTAGGCTCTTCATGACCTTTTTTGTTTTTCTCAGATTCCAAATATATATGTTAGCATATGGTACTTGTTTTTCTCCTTCTGACTTAACTTCACTCTGTATGACAGACTCCTGGTCCATCCACCTCACTAAAAATAACTCTACTTCTTCTTTTCTGATTTGGGTTCCTTTAATTTCTTTTTCTTCTCTTATTGCTGTGGCTAAAGCTTCCAAAACTATGTTGAACAATAGTGGTGAGAGTTGGCAACCTTGTCTTGTTCCTGATCTTAGTGGAACTGGTTACAGTTTTTCACCATTGAGAATGATGTTGCTGTGGGTTTGTCATATATGGACTTTATTATGTTGAGGTAAGTTCCCTCTATGCCTATTTTCTGGAAGGTTTTTTATCATAAATCGGTGTTGAATTTTGTTGAAAGCATTTTCTGCATCTATTGAGATGATCATATGGTTTTGGTCCTTCAATTTGTTAATATGTTTTATCACATTGATTTGTGTATATTGAAGAATCCTTGCACTCCTGAGACAAACCCCACTTGATCAGGGTGTATGATCCTTTCAATGTGCTATTGGATTCTGCCTGCTATTATTTTGTTGAGGATTTTTGCATCTATGTTCATCAGTGTTACTGGTCTGTAGTTTTCTTGTGACATTTTTATTTGGTTTTGGTATCAGTAATGGTGGCCTCGTAGAATGAGTTTGGGAGTGATCCTCCCTTGCTATATTTTGGAAGAGTTTGAGAAGGATAGGTTTTAGCTCTTCTCTAAATGTTTGACAGAATTCCCCTGTGAAGCCATCTGGTCCTGGACTTTTGTTAGTTTGAATATTTTTAATCACAGTTTCAGTTTCAGTGCTTGTGATTGGTCTGTTTATATTTTCTATTTCTTCCTGGTTCAGTCTCAGAGGGTGTGCTTTTCTAACAATTTGTCCATTTCTTCTGGGTTGTCTATTTTACTGGCATATAGTTGCTTGTAGGAATCTCTCATGATCCTCTGTATTACTGCAGTGTCAGTTGTTACTTCTCATTTTTCATTTCTAATTCTGTTGATTTCAGTCTTCTCCCTTTTTTCTTTGATGAGTCTGGCTAATGGGTTATCAATATTGTTTACCTTCTCAAAGAACCAGCTTTTAGTTTTATTGATCTTTGCTATCATTTCCTTCATTTCTTTTTCATTTATTTCTGATCTCATCTTTATGATTTTTTTCCTTCTGCTAACTTTGGGGGCTTTTTTGTTCTTGTTTCTCTAATTGCTGTTGGTGTAAGGTTAGGTTGTTTATTTGATATTTTTCTTGTTTCTTAAGGTAGGATTGTATTGCTATAATATTTCCTCTTAGAACTGCTTTTGCTGCATCCCATTGGTTTTAGGTTGTCTTGTTTTCATTGCCATTTGTTTTTAGGTATATTTTGATTTCCTCTTTGATTTCTTCAGTGATCTCTTGGACATTAAGTAGTGTATTGTTTATCCTCCATCTGTTTGTATTTTTTACAGTTTTTTTCCTGTAATTGATATCTAGTCTCATAGCATTGTGGTTGGAAAAGATACTTGATACAATTTCAATTTTCTTAAATTTACCACTGCTTGATTTGTGACTCAAGATGAGCTATCCTACAGAATGTTCCATGAGCGCTTGTGAAGAAAGTGTATTCTGGTTTTTTTGGATGGATTGTCCTATAAATATCAATTAAGTCCATCTTGTTTAATATATCATTTATAGCTCGTGTTTCCTTATTTATTTTCATTGTGGATGATCTGTCCATTGGTGAAAATGGGGTATTAAAGTCCCCTACTATAATTGTGTTACTGTCGATTTCCCCTTTTATGGCTGTTAGCATTTGCCTTATATATTGAGGTGCTCCTATTTGGGGTGCATAAATATTTACAATGTTATATCATCTTCTTGGATTGAACCCTTGATCATTATGTAGTGTTCTTCTTTGTCTCTTGTAAGTCTTTATTTTAAAGTTTATTTTGTCTGATACGAAAAATGCTACTCCAGCTTTCTTTTGATTTCCATTTTCATGGAATATCTTTTTCCATCCCCCCACTTTCAGTCTGTATGTGTCCCTAGGTGTGAAATAAGTCTCTTGTAGACAGCATATATATGGGTCCTGTTTTTGTATCCATTCAGCCAGTCTATGTCTTTTGGTTTGAGCATTTAATCCATTTATATTTAAGGTAATTATTGATATTTATGTTCATATTACCATTATCTTAACTGTTTTGGGTTTGTTATTATAGGTCTTTTCCTTCTCTTGTGTTTCCTACCTAGAGAAGCTCCTTCAGCATTTATTGTAAAGCTGTTTTGGTGGTGCTGAATTCTCTTAGCTTTTGCTTGTCTGTAAAGCTTTTAATTTCTCCATCAAATCTGAATGAGATCCTTGCTGGGTAGAGTAATCTTGGTTGTAGGCTTTTCCCTGTCATCACTTTAAATATGTCCTGCCACTCCCTTCTGTCTTGCTGAGTTTCTGCTGGAAGATCAGCTGTTAACCTTATGGGGATTCCCTTGTATGTTATTTGTTGCTTTTTCCTTTCTGCTTTTAATACTTTTTATTTGTATTTAATTTTTGATAGTTTGATTAATATGTGTTTTGGCATGTTTCTCCTTGGATTTATCCTTTATGGGACTCTCTGAGCTTCCTGGACTTGATTGACTATTTTCTTTCCCATATCAGGGAAGTTTTCAACTATAATCTCTTCAAATATTTTCTCAGTTGATTTTTTTTTCTCTTCTTCTTCTGGGACCCCTTAATTCGAATGTTGGTGCATTTAATGTTGTCCCAGAGGTCTCTGAGGCTGTCCTTAATTCTTTTCATCCTCTTTCTTTGTTCTGCTTGTGGTAGTTATTTCCACTATTTTATCTTCCAGGTTACTTATCCGTTCTTCTGCCTCAGGTATTCTGCTATTGATCTCTTCTAGAGAATTTTTAATTTCATTTATTGTTTAATTCATCATTGGTTGTTTGCTCTTTAGTTCTTCTAGGTAATTGGTAAATGTTTCTTGTATTTTCTCCATTCTATTTCCAAGATTTTGGGTCATCTTTACTATCATTACTGTGAATTCTTTTTCAGGTAGACTGCCCTTTTCCTCTCCATTTGTTTGGTCTGGTGGGTTTTTACCTTGCTCCTTCATCTGCTGTGTGTTTCTGTCTTCTCATTTTGTTTAACTTACTGTGTTTGGAGTCTCCTTTTCGCAGGCTGCAGGTTCATAATTTCCGTTGTTTTTGGTGTCTGCGCCCAGTGTGTAAGTTTGTTTCAGTAGGTCATGTTGGATTCCTGGTGGAGGGGACCAGTGCCTGTGTTTTGGTGGATGAGGCTGGATTTGTCTTTCTGGTGGGCAGGGTCGAGTCCGGTCGTGTGTTTTGGGGTGTCTGTGAACTTATCATGATTTTAGGTAGCCACTCTGCTATTGGGTGGTGTTGTGTTCCTGTCTTGCTAGTTGTTTGGCATAGGGTGTCCAGCACTGGAGCTTGCTGGTCATTGAGTGGAGCTTGGTCTCAGCATTGAGACAGAGATCTCTGGGAGAGCTTTTCATATTTGATAGTACATGTGGCTGGGAGGTCTCTAGTGGACCAATGTCCTGAACTTGGTGTCCCACCTCAGAGGCTCAGGCCTGACACTTGGCTGGAGTACTAAGACCCTGTCAGCTACATGGCTCAGAATGAAAGGGAGAAAGAAAAGAGAAGAGAAGAGAAGAGAAGAGAAGAAAAGAAAAGAAAAGAAAAGAAAAGAAAAGAAAAGAAAAGAAAAGAAAAGAAAAGAAAAGAAAAGGAAAGAAAAGAAAAGAAGAGAAAAGAAAGGAAAATAAGAGAAGAGAGAAAGAAAGATGCAAAGAAGGAAAGAAAGAAGAAAGAAAGAAAGAAAGAAAGAAAGAAAGAAAGAAAGAAAGAAAGAAAGAAAGCAGGAAGGAAGGAAGGAAGGAAAGAAAAGAAAGAAAGAAAGAAAGAAAAGAAAGGAGGGAGGGAGGGAGGGAAGAAAGAAAAGGAAGGAAGAAAGAAAGAAAAGAAAGAAAGAAAGGGAGAAAGAAAGGAAAAAAGATAGAAAATATAAAGTTATTAAAATATAAAATAAAAAAATTATTATTAAAACTAAATAAATTAGAAAGTAATTTAAAAATGAAAGAAAGGAAGAAGAGAGCAAACAAACCAAAAAACCAATCCACCAATGATAACAAGCACTAAAAACTATACTAAAAAACAAACATACAAACAAACAAAAACAGACAGAACCCTAGGACAAATGGTAAAAGCAAAGCTATACAGACAAAATCACACAAAGCAGCATACACATACACATTCACAAAAAGAGAAAAAGGAAAAATATATTTTTTTAAAAAGTAAGAGAGTAACCAAATCAATAAACTAATCTACCAATGATAATAAGCTCTAAATACTAAACTAAGATAAACATAAAACCAGAAACAAATTAGATGCAGAAAGCAAACCCCAAGTCTACAGTTGTTCCCAAAGTCCACCTCAATTTTGGGATGATTTGTTGTCTATTCAGGTATTCCACAGATGCAGCGTACATCAAGTTAACTGTGGAGATTTAATCCACTGCTCCTGAGGCTGCTGAGAGAAATTTCCCTTTCTCTGTGTTCGCACAGCTCCTGGGGGTCAACTTTGGATTTGGCCCGGCCTCTGCATGTAGGTCACCTGAGGGTGTCTGTTCCCTGCCCAGACAGGGTGGAGTTAAATGAGTGGCTGATTAGGGGGCTCTGACTCACTCAGGCTGGGGGGAAGGGAAGGGTACGGAACGTGGAGTGAGCCTGCAGTGGCAGAGGCCAGCGTGATGTTGCAACACCCTGAGATGTGTTGTGTGTTCTCCCAGGGAAGCTGTCCCTGGATCAAGGGATGCTGGCTGTGGTGGGCTGCACAGTCTCCCAGGAGGGGAGGTGTGGATAGTGACCTGTGTTTGCACACAGGCTTCTTGGTGGCTGCAGTAGCAGCCTTAGCATCTCAATCCCGTCTCTGGGGTCTGCACTGATAGCCGCGGCTCGTGCCCATCTCTGGAGCTTGTTTAGGCAGTGCTCTGAATCCCCTCTCCTCGCACACCCCAAAACAATGGTCTCTTGCCTCTTCAGCAGCTCCAGACTTTTTCCCAGACTCCCTCCCGGCTAGCTGTAGCACACTAGTCCCTTCAGGCTGTGTTCATGCCGCCAACCTCAGTCCTCTCCCTGGGATCCAACTGAAGCCCAAGCTTCAGCTCCAGCCCCCGCCCACCCCAGCAGGTGAGCAGACAAGTTTCTCGGGCTGGTGCTGCTCGGCACTGATCCTCTGTGTGGGAATCTCTCCGCTTTGCCCTCTGCTCCCCTGTTGCTGCGCTCTCCTCCATGGTCCAAAGCTTCCCCCACCACCATCCCCCATCTCTGCCAGTGAAGGGGCTTCCTAGTGTGTAGAAACTTTTCCTCCTTCACAGCTCCCTCCCAGAGGTGCAGGTCCCATCCCTATTTTTTGTCTCTTTTTTTTTTTTTTTTTTTTTTTTTTTTTTTTTTTTTTTTTATTGTGCCCTACACAGGTACGTGAGGAGTTTCTTGCCTTTTGGGAAGTCTGAGGTTTTCTGCCAGCGTTCAGTAGGTGTTCTGTAGGAGTTGTTCCACATGTAGATGTATTTTTGATGTATTTGTGGGGAGGAAGGAAATCTCCACGTCTTACTCCTCTGCCACCTTGAAGGTCCCCAGAGGCTCTTTAAATAAAAGATGATGCTGTTGAAAAGTGGGCATCCATGAAGTGGAGTGGAAAGTAGCACATTTAGATATTTATCATACCACTTCCCTCTTGAGTCTGTCCTTTGAATCACAGACAACTTCTCAGCCAATCCACATTAACTCTGATCTTCATGAATGGGATGCAATACTTGATAGCCAAGTTCTTTTGGGGAGGAGGCAACACTACCAGCAAAAGCTTCTGTCTGTCCCTGTGAAGTGTGACCTGACCCAACTGGAAGAATGCTGCTACCAAAAAAACATGCCCAATCAATGTAACCTGGAGTCCACTTATTGAAGACTCACTACCACAAACTTATAAGGGAATATTACCTTCATTTTACTGATGTGGAGCTGAGGCTCAGAGAGGTTAAGTAACTTGCCCAAGTTCACAAAACAAGTGAGGAAAAGCCAAGATGTAAATACAAAATTGCTCGAGGCCCAATCTCAAATTCACTGTTCTCCAACCTCTATATTCACCAGGCTTTATAAGGCTGGAGCTTGGACTCTGCAAACCAACATTTCAGTTTTTCCAGCTGCTCACTTTGAGGCAACACCAATTGTGGGCACTAGAGGGAGACTGCAAAGTTGGTGGAGAGAGAAAAGGATGTGCTTTCTCCTGTTTGCTTCCTGTTACTCTAAGTGTCACCCCAGAAATGCCTCCTCACCCCAACATTAGCAGATTCTTCCTGTGGCAATAGCTGAATCTAGTTTGTAGTTTCTTTGACATGTAAAACTAGCCTCAGGAACACTTGCACCAGCCAGCCTGGGCTACCTCCTCAGAGGTCTGGGTCCCAGGCCCCAGGACCATCCTCTGAGTTTACAAGTTTTAATAATTCTAACCTCTTCCACCTGTTTCCCCCAAACCTGGGGGGGTGGCTGCATCCTGCAGTTACTGTCTCTGATACTTCAATGTTCTCTTTTTTACTTTTTCAATTATGTAGCTAACAATTCTTTAAATTTCACTCCCCACTCATGTCCTGCATTTGCCTCCATAAGGCAAAGTGAGTGGGACTGTCCCTTCCCCTTACTCAGATCCTACCAGATTAGCTTTCATTTTATTTAGGGTGTGGGGTCCTAGGAAGGAAACTGAAGTTTATTTAGTAGTGTCTGCTGGAACTTTTTGGTCACTGAGTATTCTTAATTTAATATATATTATTTTTCATCAACTCTATTGAAATATAATTTATGGAAAATAAACTATTACTTCAAAGGATACAATCCGATGCATTTTGATATATATATACATGAGAAACCATTGACACAATCAAGATTTGCCCCCAGCCAAGGTTTCCTCATGCCCTTTTACAGTCCCTCCCTCTACCTGGGACCCCAGACAACCAACAACTGACTGCTTTCTGTAGCTATAAATTAGCTTGCATTTTCTAGGATTTTATATAAATGGAATCATACTAGTATGCAGGCTTTTGTGTCTGGCTTCTTTCACTCAACATAATGATTTTGAGATTCATTCATGTTGCTGCATTTATCAATCATTCAGTTCTTTTTATTGCTAAGTAATAATCTATCGCACAGATGTACCATAGTTTGTTTATCCATTAAAGTGTTGATTCACATGTGGGTAATTTCCAGTTTGGGGTTACTATGACTAAAGCTGCTATGGATATTTATGTATAAATCTTTGTATGGTAAACACCTAGGCACAAAGATATATATATATATATATATTTTTTTTTTTTTTTTTTTTTTTTTTCGGACGTGCAGGCTCAGTGGCCATAGCTCACGGGCCCAGCTGCTCCGCAGCATGTGGGATCTTCCTGGACTGGGGCACGAACCCGTGTCCCCTGCATCGGCAGGCGGACTCTCAACCACTGCGCCACCAGGGAAGCCCAAGATATGTTATTTTTAAATTGAGGTGTAACATACATAAAATGCACAAATAATAAATATGCAGACTGACAATTTCTTATATTCATATACACCAATGTAACACCACCCAGATTGATTTAGAACATTTTCAACACACAGAATGTCCCTCTGTGTCCTTCCCAGTCATCAGACTCCTGCAGAGGTCATCACTATTCTGATTTCTGTCTCCATTGATTGCATTTTCTTGTTTTGGTACATCATATAAATGGAATTATAGAATATGTATGCACCCTTTGTGTCTGGCTTCTCTTGCTCAGCATGTGTGTGAGATTCAGTCATGATGTTAAGCATAATTGGAGTTTATTCTTTTTATTGAAGTGCTGTGTTACATTTTATGGACATACACTTATTTATTCCCTTGTTGATAGATATAGGGTTGTTCCCAGTTTTATTTCACTTATGAATATAGCTACTATGAACATCCTTGTACACACCCTTGGTGAACATATAATCTCATTTTTCTTGGCCCAGGAATGGAATTGTTGGATAATGGGGCAGGTTTATGGTTAGTTTTCCAAAGTGTTTTTATCAGTTTACACACCTACCACCAATGTATGACAACTTCAATTACTCCATATCCTCATCAATACTTGGCATTGAGATCTTTTTAATTTTAGTCATTCTAGTAGATACGTCATGCAATCTCATTGTGATTCTAATTTATATTTCCCTGATGAAAAATTATGTTGGGAACTTTTTCATGTACACATTGGTCATTTGGATATACTCTTTTGTGAAGTGTCTATTCAAGGCTTTTGCCCATTGTAATTGAGCAATTTATCTTTTTATTATTGATTTATAGGAGTTCTTTACATATTCTGAGTATAAAGCCTTTGTTACATTCATGTACAACAAATACATATATCCTAGTCTGTGGCTTCCATTTTCATTCTCTTCAGTGTATTTTGATGAACAGAATTTATTTTAAAAGTTTAATGTATCAACTTTTATGAAAAGTGCTATTTGTGTCCTCTTTACAAAATCTTTGCCTATCCCAAGGTCACTTAACATCCATTTAAGATCATTTAGCTACATAAAAGTTCAGGGTTTCAAGGGCCAGGGCTCACATACTGTGTGATAAATCTTGGGTCCTACACCCTAGTAGACAGCCCTGACATCATACATGAGGGGTGAGTGGGAGCAAGAAAAGCAATTTGGGGCAAAAAGTTAGAGACAGATCTCAGGAGAGATGAAAAGGTTATGAAGGGAGATGCAGAGATGTGGAAAGACAAGATGGAGAGAAGCAGAGAGAGGAAAAGAGAAAGAGGGTGAGGAGGGAAGGGATGTCTTCCCAGCCTGAGCAAAGTATCCCTCTGTCTCAGGAATCCCAGCACTCTGGCAAAGCAGGGACCCACCAAGTGGGCAGGACTAGAGTCAGGGGAACAGAAACAAGATCAGAAGTTCCTTCGCCAGACCTCCTAACCCTCCCTTCCCTCTCTGTGCTCAGGCTAATAAGCACTTACCCTTGAAAAACACTTTTTAAAACATCGGCTGATTTTGTTATAAGAAATCTTCATTTCCCAAGGATGTGCTGAGACATCATTACATTAAGGTGTATCTGAGCCACATCTAGGTTGTGACCAATATCCAGAAATTAACCCTGACAAAATGTGTAGTAATTATAAATGTGGACTTTGAAGTCATATAAACCTAGGTGCCTTTACTTACCCACTCCTGTCCTTGGGCAATTTCATAAACTTCCGTGAGTCTCAGTTTCCTCATCTATTAAATAAGCATTTATTTATTCATTTATTAGCAAATACTTATTGAGTACCTATTATGTGCTAGAGACTATTAATGTCCAATAAAAATTATTTACTCCCATGAAGCTTGCCTTCTAAGGGGAAGCAGACAATAAACACGATGAAACAGTATAATGTATAGTACGTTATACAGCAATAAGTAGGGAACAACTGGAAAAATGGAGTTGCTGTTACCTAGGATGGGGAAGGATGCAGGAGGTGCCAGATGAGGGGATATATCAGGGCCTCACTTTTGGGTACATTATGTTTTAGATGCCTAAGGAGATGTCAAGACACTTGATATACAAGTTCAGGGAAGAAGTGCAGATTAGAGATACATGTTTGGAAGTCATTAATGAATAAGTAGTATTCAGAGCCATAAAACTGGAGGAGATCATCCAAGGAGTGATTGTAAAGAAAGAATATGAAAATGCTGCTCCACTCACAGGGTTGGTGGTGGTGGTAGTGTGTGTGTGTGTGTGTGTGTGTGTGTGTGTGTGTGTGTGTATGAGGTTTAGTTGGATTAATACTAAGAGCTTTATTTATTGAGTGCTTAATATGCACCAGATGCTGTGCCAAGAGTTTTATATCCCTTAACTCATTTAATTTTCTAGGAAGTAAGTGATATTATTTTCTCCATTTTAAAGATGATGTTACTGAGAAAGTTTATATTTGCCCAAAGTCATGGAATTAGTAAGTGATAAAATGGGGATTTGAACCCAGAACGCATGTCCTTAATCCATATACTTCATCTCACATAATCTAATATAAAAATCTAATACCCACTGGTCATTCTACATTATAATCACTTAATTAAATGCCCCCTCCACTACATATCAGTTTGTGCCTTGGGCGATAACTTGTTTGACCATGGTTTGAGATCCTCAGTTTCAAATGGGCAAATTAATAATAATAATGACTCTTCTGCCCAACTAATAGAGCTACTGTGAGGGCCATATGAGGTAATGTCTAAAGAATTATATCTCCATACTTGTTACAGAACATCATCGCTATCACTGCAAAATAAGCCTGAGTTTTGTAAATATGATAGGATCGGATCAAATTAGTTCTGTTCATAAAATATACACTCCAGGTGCAGAAAAGCATTACACTTTAGACAAATGCTATTCTTTGCATGATATGTTTGACCTTGACTCGGGACTTCAGCAACTGGCAGCTCATAAACTGGAACATACACTGAAATACGTGCAGAAATAAAAACAGAAAATTTCCATAATGGCAAAATTTTTTTTTTAACATCTTTATTGGAGTATAATTGTTTTACAATAGTGTGTTAGTTTTCCCTCTACAACAAACTAAATCAGTTATACATACACACATGCTCCCACATCTCCTCCCTCTTGCATCACCCTCTCTCCCACCCTCCCTATCCCACCCCCCCAGGCGGTCACAAAGCACAGAGGTGATCTCCCTGTGCTATGCAGCAGCTTCCCACCAGCTATCTAATTTACATTTGATAGTGTATATATGTCCCTGCCACTCCCCCACTTCGTCACAGCCCACCCCTCCCCCTCCCCATATCCTCAAGTCCATGCTCGAGTAAGTCTGTGTTTTATTCCCGTCCTACCACTAACCTCTTCATGACATTTTTTTCCCTTAGAGTCCATATATATGTGTTAGCATACGGTATTTGTTTTTCTCCTTCTGACTTACTTCACTCTGTATGACAGACTCCAGGTCCATCCACCTCATTATAAATAACTCAGTTTCATTTCTTTTTATGGCTGAGTAATATTCCATTGTATGTTTTGAATTGTTTTTTTCAGTTACACTATTGGAATGTCTCAACATTAAATTATCTTTTTAAGTTTCTGGACTAATGTAAAAGCATTTTAGTTGGGTAAGAATTATTTGCTTCCCTGTTTCTTGATTTTAATATTAGGAAATATTTCCATACATAATACACATTCCCATAGCCAGAAGGAATTTGACCTAGGACCTCAAATGCCTGCTTCGTGCTTTTTAAGGAGCTAAAAAACAGGTAGACAAAGTGTGGAATGTGAAGTCAGAAGACGAGCATTAAGTTCTTTTTTTAAAAAAAATTTATTTATATTTTGGCTGCTTTGGGTCTTCATTGCTGTGCACAGGCTTTCTCTAGCTGTGGCGAGTGGGGGCTACTCTTCATTGCAGCACGTGGGCTTCTCATCGCAGTGGCTTCTCTTATTGTGCAGCATGGGCTCTAGGTGCACAGGCTCAGTAGTTGCATCTCACAGGCTCTAGAGAGCAGGCTCAGTAGTTGTGGTGCACGAACTTAGTTCCTTCGTGGCATGTGGGATTTTCCCAGACCAGGGACTGAACCCATGTCTCCTACATTGGCAGGCAGATTCTTAACCACTGCCCCACCAGGGAAGTCCCAAGCATTAAATTCTAATATGCTAGCTAAACCTTTACACAGCAAGTTTAAAGTATTTTTTTCTCCTCTTCACAGTGCCTGCTCACAGATATGGCATGATGTTAAGACTTGAACAGGAGATCTCCTTGATCTTGGGTTATTTCACTGACCACCAATAAGCAGAGTTTTGTTAGGAACTTTTCACTCAAAACAATATAAGATGGAAAATACAGAACTACAATTGACTAAACATCCACTGGCCCCCCAGTTATATGCTTATCGCTGTACCCCATACACTAAGGAGATAAAAAGAATAAATAAAAGTTGTGGTCCTTGCTACCTAACAGCCACACTTAGATGAAAAATAATTTTAAAGATTTATAAGCCAGATTTGAACAAAAATAAACAATATGAGAATGACCATGATTCTTAGTGTGTGGAGGAAACTCAAAATGAGGAAAAATTATTATAAAATCATCAGGAAAGAGTTCATGGAGGTTGATGGGAGATAGCTATATCCATCTGTACCATTTTATTTCCTACCAGACAATTTATTAGTTTCTGCAAGCACAGGCCTTGGGTGATTTTGATTGACATTTCATTGCTCTGTGACTTGGTTTCTTCATTTATCAAACAGAAAATCAAACTCATTTCTTATATAAATCTCAGGGTGACAGTTGGAGAACACTGAGAAATACCTCATTTTACTATTGCAGATATATTTGAGATAAAATGCAGATAAATTAAATTACATGTCATAGACACTTATAACTATGATAATTAAGAGATAGCCCAGTGAGTCAACTTACCTCTGCAGCCTAAACTTAAGATAGGTAAAAATAAAGATCTTATGACAAAGTAGATTCACACAGAATTGTGAATGAAGCTTTCAAGTTTTTAAACATTTCAATCAGCATTTTTAATGTACCAGGAGTGGGATGTTGAGAAATAAATCAGTAACATGCTTCTAACAAGGAAATAAGGGCTTTTTTTTTGAGAATTAAGTTCTTTTAAAAAATCGGGTCAAAATTAATTAACTTGATTGCTGCCAGGAGCATCTGAACCATTTATTTTTCCTGTGTTAATTGGACAGCAGAGATTTCCCCGGTGAATTCCTTAGTGAAAGGTGTAGAAGAAGTTCTTCCATCTAATTCAACCTGTGAGAAATGGCCCAGGAAATGTTTGTCAAATAAATAAATCAGTAAATGAATGAATTAATCAATCATTAAAAATAGACATTTATATGCTGAAAATGATCCTGTTCTTTTGAAGTAATGATCTGTAATTAGTACTGCTTTGTCAAGTATTTTTCTGTTCTAAAATTAAAGTTACAGGGAGTGTGGCCAAGATGGCAGAGCAGGAAGACCCTGAGTTCACCTCCTCCCACAAGCATACCAAAAATATAACTACTTCAAGAGCAAATATCTATGAGAATGACCTGATGACTAGCAGAAAAGGTTTTCCACAGTTAAAGATATAAAGAAGGAACTACCACAAGATTGGTAGGAGAAGTGAAGATGCAGTAGAGTCAAAACACACACTCCCAGGGAGGCAACTCACAAACAGAAGGATAATCACAATTGCAGGGGTTTTCCCAAAGGAGTGAGGGGTCCAAGCCCCACATCTGCCTCCCCAACTAGGGGGTCCTGCATGGGGAAGAAGAGTCCCTTGAATGGCTGCCTTTGAAGGCCAGTGGGGCTTGTATACATGAGAGCCACAGCATGTAGAAAACAGAGATTCCACTTAGAAAGGGTGCATGAAAAATCTCACATGCTCCAAGACCCATGGCAGAGGCAGTGATTTGAAAGGAGCCCGGGGCAGACCTACCTGCTGATCTTGGAGAGCCTCTGGAGAAGCAGGAGGCAATGAGAACTCCCCCTGGGGACACAGGTGCTGGCAGCAGCCATTTTGGGGATCCTATCTACCATGAAGACACTGGTACTGACAAACACCATTTGGAGTGCTCTTGCTAGCCTAATAGTGCCTGGGGGTTTACCTGCCCACCAGCAGGCCAGCACCAGTCCTGGGAACCCCCAGGCTGAGTAGACAGCCGCATAGGGACCTGGCTCCACACACCAGTAGATGGCAGCCACTGCACAAGGCAGGGCCTGGCAGCCAATCAGGCCAAGTCAGTCCCACCTATCAGCTCACCCACAGTAGTCGTCCCCACTACAACAGAAGGGCCCACACCCACACAACTCACAAAGGAAGCACCCCTAGAGCATATCGTTTTGATGACCAAAGGGGACTGTGCTGCTGGGCCCCATTAGGATGTATCCTACATAAGGTCATTTCTCCAACATCAGGGAAATGACCTACCTAATACATAGAAATAGGCACAGAGAATTAAGCACAATAAGGACAGAGAGGAACAAGTTCCAAATGAAGGAAGAAGATAAAACCTCAGGAGGAGAACTAAGTGAAGTGGTGATAAGCAATATCTGATAAAGAGTTCAAGGTAATGATCATAAAGATGTTCAACAAACTCAGGATAAGAATAGATGAACACAGTGAAAAGTTTAACAAAGAGTTTGAAAATATAAAGAAGAATGAAGCAAAACTAAAGGATACATAACTGAAATTTTAAAATACACTAGAATGAATTAATAGTAGTTTCGATAATACAGAGGAATGGATCAGCAGACTACAAGATAGAGAAATGGAAATCACTCAAGCTGAACAGAAAAAAAAGAAAAGAGAATTTTTAAAAATGAGAAGAGTTTAAGAGACCTCTTGGACAATATGAAGCATTCTAACATTGCATTATAAGGATCCCCAAAGGAGAAGGAAAGGCAGATATCTTATTTGAAGAGAAAATTGATGAAAACTTCCCTAGCATGAGAAAGGAAACAGAAATGCAGGTCCAGGAAACAGAGTCCCAAACAAGATGAACCCAGACAGGTCCACACCAAGACATATTGTAATTAAAATGGCAAAAGTTAGAAATAAAGAGAGAATTTTAAAAGCAGCAAGAGAAAAGCAACTAGTTACATACAAGTGAACTCCCATAGGACTATCAACTAAGTGTTCAGCAGAAACTTTGCAGGTCAGAAGGGGATGGCATAATATTTTCAAAGTGATGAAGAGGAAAACCTACAACCAAGAATAGCCTACCTGGGAAATTATATATATATATATATATAATTTATATATATGTATATAATATATATGTAATATGCATGTGTGTGTGTATATATACAGGCTGTTATACATGAAACTCATGGTAACCACAAACCAAAAATCTATAATACATACACACAAAAAATAGAGACAGGAATCCAAACATAAAACTAAAGATAGGCATGAAATCACAAGAAAAGAGAGCAAAAGAAGAAGAAAGGAACAGAAAGAACTAAAAAACAACCAGAAAACAAAATGGCATTAAGTATATACCTGGCAATAGTTACTTTAACTATAATTGGACTAAATATTTCAATCAAAAGACAGAGTGGTGGAATGAATACAAAAGCAAGACCTATATATATGCTGCCTGCAAGAGACTCACTTCAGATCTAAAGACACACAGAGACTGAAAGTGAGAGGATAGAAAAATATATTCCATGCAAATGAAAAGAAAGCTAGGGTATCAAACTTATATGAGACAAAATAGCCTTTAAAACAAAGACTGTAACGAGACAAGGAAGGACATTACAGTGTAAAGGGATCAAGTCAAGAAGAAGATATGACAATTGTAAATATATATGCACCAAAACAGGAGCACCTAAATACAAAATTCAAATATAACAGACATAAAGGGAGAAATTGACAGTAACACAATAATAGTAGGGAGATTTAACACCCCACTTACATCAATGGATAGATCATCCAGACAGAAAATCAATAAGGAAACAGTGGCCTTAAATGACACATTAGAGCAGATGAACTTAATAGATATATACAAGGAA
The DNA here is from genome assembly GCF_026419965.1 of Kogia breviceps. NCBI lineage: Eukaryota > Metazoa > Chordata > Mammalia > Artiodactyla > Physeteridae > Kogia > Kogia breviceps. Next base: position 21,302,636 of record NC_081314.1, read on the forward strand.
AAATACACATTCTTTTCAAGTGCACATGGAATATTCTGCAGGATAGATTACATGCTAGTCCACAAAACAGGTCTCAATAAATTTAAGAAGACTGAAATCATATCAAGCATCTTTTCCAATCACAATGGTATGAGAAGAGAAATCAACTACAAGGAAAAAAACTGCAAAAAACACAAATGCATGGAGGTTAAACAATGTGCTACTAAACAACCAATGGGTCACTGAAGAAATAAAAAAATACCTAGAGACAAATGAAAATGGAAATGCAGCAATCCTAAATCTACGGGATGCAGCAAAAGCAGTTCTAAGAGAAAAGTTCACAGCAATTCAAACCTACCTCAGGAAATAAGAAAAAAATCTCAAATAAATGATCTAAACTTACACCTAAAGGAAGTAGAAAAAGAAGAACAAACAAAACCCAAAGTTAGTAGAAGGAAAGAGATCATAAAGATCAGAGCAAAAATAAATGAAATAGAGACCAAAAAGAAAAAGACAAAGAAAAGATCAATGAAACTAAGATCTGGTTCTTTGAAAAGAAAAATAAAATTGATAAAACTTTATCCAAACTCATCAAGAAAAAAAGAGGGCCCAAATAAACAAACATAGAAATGAAAGAGAAGTTACAATCAACATCACAGAAATACAAAGGATCACAAGAGATTACTTCAAACAGTTATATGCCAATAAAATGGACAACCTAGAAGAAATGGATAAATTCCTAGCAATGTACAATCTCCTAAGACTGAATCAGGAAGAAATAGAAAATCTGAACAGACTGCTTACTAGTAAAGAAATTGAATCAATAATTTTTAAAAATCTCCCAACAAACAGAAGTCCAGGACCAGAGAGCTTCACAGGTAAATTAAACCAAACATTTAAGGAAGAGTTAATGACTATACTTTTCAAACTGTTCCAGAAAATTGAAGAGGAAGGAATGATTCCAAACTCATTCTATAAGGCCAACATTCACCAACATTCACTCTGATAACAAAACCAAACAAAAAAACCACAAAAAAAGAACATTACAGGCCAATGTCCCTGATGAACATGGATGTAAAAATCTTCAACAAAATATTAGCAAAAAGGATCAAACACCATAATCAAGTGGAATTTATCCCAGAGATGCAAGGATTATTCAATATCTGCAAATCAATCAATGTGATACACCACATTAACAAACTGAAGAACAAAGATCATATGATCATCTCAGTAGATGCAGAAAAAGCTCTTGACAAAATTGAACATCCATTCATGATAAAAGCTCAATGAAGTGAGGATAAAGGGAACATACCTCAACATAATAAAGGCCATATATGACAAGTCTATAGCCAACATCATATTCAGTGGTGAAAAGCTGAAAGCATTCCCTCTAAAATAAGGAACACACAAAGATGCCCACTCATGCCACTTTTATTCAACCTAGTATTGGAAATTCTAGCCAGAGCAATCAGACAAGAAAAAGAAATTTTAAAAATCCAAATATGGGGACTTCCTTGGTGGAGCAGTGGTTAAGAATCTGCTTGCCAACACAGGGGACATGGGGTTGAGCCCTGGTCCAGGAAGATCCCACATGCCATGGAGCAATTAAGCCCATGAGCCACAACTACTGAGTCTGCGCTCTAGAGCCTGTGTGCCTAGAGCCCATGCTCCGCAACAAGAGAAGCCACCGCAATGAGAGGCTTGTGCACCACAATGAAGAGCAGCCCCCACTTGCTGCAACTAGAGAAAGCCTGCACCCAGCAACAAAGACCCAACACAGCCAAAAAAAAAAAAAAATCCAAATTGTAAAAGAAGTAAAACTGTCACTGTTTGCAGATGGCATAATACTATATATAGAAAATCTTAAATACACCACCAAAAATCTATTAGAACTAATATTATCAAAAAGATAACAAATAACAAGTGTTGGTCAGGATGTGGAAAAAAGGGAACAGTCATGCACTGTTGGTGGAGAAGTAAATTGGTGCAGCCTCTATGGAGATTCCTCCAAAATTAAAAACAGAACTACCGTATGATTCAGCAATGACTCTTCTGGTATTTTTCTTAAAAAAAAAACAAAAGCAAAAGCCTAATTCAAAAAGATATATGCACCCTTATGTTCATTGCAGCATTATTCACAATAGCCAAGATATGGAAGCAACCAAAGCATTCATCGATAGATGAGTGGACAAAGAAGATGTGGTATATGTATACAATTGAATATTGCTCAGCCATAAAAAAGAACGAAATCTTGCCATTTGTGAAAACATGAGTGGATCTAGAGGGTATTATGCTAAGTGAAATTAGTCAGCCAGAGAAAGACAAATTCTGTATAATTTCACTTATATGTGGAATCTAAAAAAACAAAGAAATGAACAATCATAACATACAGAAACAGAGTCATAGATACAGAGAACAAACTGGTGGTTGCTGGTGACGGGAATGAATGAAATAGGTGAGGGAGATTAAGAGTTACAAACTTACAGTTATAAAATAAATAAGCCACAGGGATGAAATGTACAGCATGCAAAATATACTCAATAATATTGTAATAACTTTTTAAGGTGACATATTTTGTATGGTAACTAGACTTATCATGGTGATCATTTTGTAATGTATAAAAATATGGATCACTATGTTGTACACCTGAAACTAATATAATATTTTTAAGTCAGTTATACTTTTAAAAATAATTAATTAATAAAAATAAAATTGAAGTTACAGGATTCTAGAAATTCACTTTGAGGTAGTTATCTGAGGGACAAGTCCTCAAACAGAACTTAGGGTTATAAGCAAGCTCAAAACCTGTCAATATTCTCAGATCTTCTCATAAGCTGAGAACTTCCTGACATGAAACAGAAATTTACCATGAGGTTTACTAAACTGCTCTAGCTGAAAAAGAATGAAACAAGAAGTCTGTGCTGGAGGCAGCTGAGAAGCAACAGAAAACTGAAAGGGCCCTTGGAATAGGAGATTACCATTAAAGTCCTCTCAATTAGGCTTACACCCATACATAGTAGATAAATAGAACAGACCTAGACACATGCTGGTGAATACGGCTCAGACAGGTTGGATACGTTGGAAAGAAATGGACCAGAGGTGAGGATAGGACTTCCAGAAGTCATCTCTCCCTGTAGTAGCTCAAGGAAGAGTAAGGGAGATGATATTCCACCAGTGGGCTGGAGCTCAGCGCAGCTCCGTGTGGGGAGGAATAGATAGTCCTGTTGTAACAAAGGGGCCAGTGGAACTTCAAGGAGGAATTTAGTGCAGCCCAGGGCCAGGGAATGCAACTCCAGGATCTAAATCCAAGGTAAGTTCCTACTAAAAGTTTGTTAAAGATATTAAAATGTTCCCCAAGAGGCCAGATGTAGTAGTAGCCCAGAGTGGGGTAAGCCCTGGATGGACTCCAATACCCAAAATCTTACTTGACAGCTCCTCTCAGGGCCCTCAAATGACCTTCAAACTTAACATATCAGAAACAAAAAACTCATGAAAAACTTGTTTCCTGAAAGCCAGGTCTCAGCCCTGCTGCCCCTTCCCTCACCCTCCATATCCAACTCTTTTTGTCTGACCATTTCTTTCTGTCTCCATCACGATGCTAGTTCAAGCCACTCCCTTTGTTTGTGTGGATTTAGAAGTAGCCTCCTAAAGAATATCTCCTGAACCACTTTTGTCTCCTATAGTAATCTGTTCTCACCCGTTACCAGAGAGGGCATCTTTTCAAAATGCAGATCTAGTCATGTCATACCGTTGGTCAAAATGCTTTGAAGCCTTCTCACTGCTTTGAAGATAAAGGAGAAACTCCTTACAACAGTCTACAAAGTCCAGAATGCTCTGGCTTCTACCCACCTCTCTATAGCCTTTCTAGCTCCACACTGCCCTCAGCCATCTGTTCTGGCCATTTTGTCCTTCTTTAAGTCCTCTGCACTCACTAGATTCTGTCTAGCCAAAGGACCTCTCATCTAGGAATTCCACCTTATCCTTTCAGACTTTAGCTCAAACAGCTTCTCTCCAGGAAAGCTCTCTTGACCTCCCTGGCCAGGTTAACTCTCTCTTTTCTAGGTGACTTATACTGGGAATTGCTCTACAGTTGCAATTTAACATTGATTCACACAATTTGTTTTTATTACTATTTCTCTGTAGATTCTCTAAGCTCCATGAGTGCAAGGTAAGGGTCTGTTTATTTCTCACCACTAGACCTCAAGCTCTCAGAAAATAGCAAACAGGCCAAGCATTGTTGAAAAACAAAAGTGAATGAATGGCACAGAAATGTAAGCCAGAAAGAGCCAGGGACCACCTGAGTGTCTTTCTTCCTGTTTCTGATCTCCCTTATAGTTGACCAGTAATGATTTTAAAACATAGTTTGTCACAAAATGCTCCCCTAGTCCAGGAACTCCTTGGTGAATGTCCTAAGACCTGACTGATGCAGAGCAAGATCCCTGGTTATAACTCCATCAACAGACAAGGCTTTGGACACTGTCAAGCCAGTATCTATAAGTCTTGATGAAATTAGGATTTTTCTTCTTGCAATGTAAGTGTAATTTTAATGGCAGGTCATCTTTGAGATGTATAGAGTATAAAAATTGTGAAACCTAGGACAATGGGAAAATATTTTCATAATAGTGTTTAACATGTTAGGCTAGAAATGAAAGAGAAAAGTTATTTTTAAAGACCTTATTAATGAGATAATCTAAAAGAATCATTGCTAGAAAAAGAATTTTTAATAAAATGTAACATCTACATGTATTTTCTGATAGAGAAGAAACTCTCTTTCAAAGGCTTCCATATTAACAACTCATAAAAGATAGAACAAGTGAGGAATCATACCTTCTGATTGTTTAATTCACTTCTATTCATATGTTTCAGACCAAGACTCTCTACTTCTTCCATCAAAGTTCTCATATTTAATATATTATTTTCAAATAATCCACAGTAAATATCCATAATATGCTTCCTAGTATGACTTTAGTCATTTAAGAACTTTAGTTCTAAAGTCCACATGTTTGTTTGCTGAATGAAAAGTCTGCTCTTAATTGTTTTTAGAAATTCCAAAAGGTTCTGTTTTGAAGCACCAAGCCTAATGAAAAATAAACATGTTTTTACAGGCAAAACACACATACTCATGCACATGTGCACATAGATAGATATACCTAACATAAAAGTTTTAGAATATCATCAGCAATACTAACAGAACTCATTTACTGAGTGCTTACTATGTGCCAGCACTGGGTTGAACAATTTATAGATATTACCTCTTCCCATCCACTACAATTTTGTGAAGCGGAGTATATTTCTGTTCCCATTTTATAATTTTTAAAATTCTGATAAAATACTAAGGCTATACTAAGAGTTAAACAAATTGCTTATAGTCATATCCATTAAGTGTGATAACCTTCGTTAAATAAAACAGTCTGAAATGGAACAATTAATACATAAACAAACTAAATTGTTGACTGTTAATCAATTTTTGGCAGGGTTGCTGGGGGTCTGGCTTTCCCATACACACATCAGCATAACCTAAAATACCAAGGACTGAAAGAAGGCAATTACTACAGAACAAACAAGATGCTGATTAATATATCATCCTTTCCATTCCAAATAAAAATGTCATTCATCTCACTCACATAATTCAAAAGCTAAATAAATAACCCTGTAGAAAATACCAATTAGTAGTTTGCGGTGAATAAATGTTGACTTTGTCTCTGATTAATGCTCTGGAAATAATTAGAATTGGTTCCAATAAAGTGGTCTTTCCTGGTTGCTAAATTTCAAGGAGTGCAAATCAAAAGTTCAACATAAATAGACAAAATCTTCAGGAAATCGGGTGATAGTCACCATTCTGAATGATTATTGTCATCCTGTTTGTGTTTCTATTTCTCACAGGAGTTTTAGTTAAAATCTTAAACAGTCTCATGCTTGAAAATTTTGTCTTTCCTGGTTTAACAAGAAGCCCCATGCAGGGGCAAAATTTGCAAAGTAACTACCATGGAGTGGTCACATTATTTCAATATTTGTCAGGGACCATCTTTATCCCTGTAGAACATATGTGTCCTCATTCTACTCTTCTGCTCTGTGCCCCCAAGACCCTCGATGCTGTTCTTGATGCAGTCAACATCATTGTTTTCTTTAAGCATTATAAAGCATACTCCTAAAAAATAATTCTGTGGAATCTACTCTACTGAAGTTAATGTCAAAGCTACATTGGCAATGCACTAGAATGTTAGAATAGAGTTCATTTCTTCACTCTAATCATTATTTAAGCAATCATATTTCTGATTTTATAACTCTCTTTTGGGAGTTGTGATACATATTTCAAAAATCCCCTGAGAATTGGAATATTTCTCTCTTGACCTAGAAAAGGGAAACTATAATAGATTTTCAAAGTGAAAACACCCAGTATTACCTTTGCTTAGTGTGCTACAAAAGGAACTCATTCTTAGCATTCAGTCATTGAGGGAGCTCTGGACCAGGTGTCAGGAATTGAATTCTAGATGCTGAGCACTCCACCACTCACCTTTTCAACCTGCTAAGGGACTCGTAGGTACTCTCTGTCCAGAACCAAGCTTATTCATCTCTGAAATGGGCTCACAGTAAAAAGCCTACACCAACTCATTTATATCAGCTGCACAAAGAGTCATTGGTCCAAGTGTTCAAAAAACAAAAAATAGACACTTGATTCAATAAAATGTAAACCATAACTGCCAGTATTGGCACTGTAGTTTATTCTATGAGAATTTAATTAGAATACTTTAATGTTCTGTGGGAAAGTACAATGGGGGAAAATGGGCAACTTTGCTAAGCTAGCCTCGCTGAGTTAAATCTATTGACAGTACTTTAATAATCCTGTATTTAATATCTTATTTCCTAATTAATTTTCAGAAAGATTCTCAAAAAACTTCAGACTTCCTTATTTTCCAATATGTCTATATGGATACTTATGTGTGAAAGAAAGATATTTTCAGGGAAAGTAACTAAATTAATAGCATTTAGTTAGGTCCTTTTTTACTGATAACTAGTAGAACTATATTTTGTCCAAACAACAGTCCATCTAACTTAAAATAAATCTAGATAACAACAAGCTTTCTACAAAGGCAACAGAAAGGAGTTTACTCCACAAAGGTCAGTGGATTGGTTCCATTTGTCATGCTTTTCAGTGGTTGACAAGAGTGTAGATAAGATGTTTATCACTGTTATCACTAGAATTTTTTTTTTTTTTACTTCATCATTTCAACCACTTACTTAGTTTGCCATAACAAAGCATTAGCTTAATATGCAGCAGTTAGTTTTCCTTCTGATTTAAAAGCTGTATGCATCTCTGACAGTTATGAGCAATGCTTTTTATGGCTTTGTTTGCCTTTTTCTAAAATGAAATGACAATTCATTTTCCATAAATTAGCTGAACAGTCTTTGCAGCAGATATTTTTCCTTTGAAGTAAATTTAAAAGAGATTTTTCAGATGTGTATATATATATTTTTTTCTTAAGTTGCAAATGGAAAACACCTCCAAAAGTTTTGCCTTATGACATCTGGTAGAAAGCCTTGTAAAGCTGGATCAACTCTACAGGAAAATGACAAACCCTCTGAAAGTCATAAATTACAATTTTTTTTTGAACGCATAATTTTTCACATGTTAAGATTTGGTGGTTTCTTTCCTGTTATATTAGAAACACAATAATAAAGCCATTGCTTTAGAACAAGAAAGCCTGTTGGCTCTTGGGCTAACAGATTTTATAAAAAGTACAAATTTTGAAGTGTCCTAGTTTTCATTTGGAGGTAGCTGTGCTTTTTAAATTTTACTTACTTCCTTCCTATACTCAATGTAGAGCTATGGAAAATCTCCAGAGTAGAAGGCAAGAGACTTAAGGTTCTGGTCTGGGCCCTAGCATTAGTTTTTAAGAAACACTAGTTTTTGAGAAAAACAGTGAAACTCTTTGGGTCTCAGTTCTCACAACTATAAAACTAGGCAAGATAGTCTTCAAATCTTCCAGGTCTACAACTCTGTGAGTCTATGATTTCATAATCCAAAGGAGGCAATTTGATATAAGTAAGATGGCTTGAGTCCATAAGGAATATTTGTGAATTCTAGTATTAACTACCAAGCGGAGTAGCTGCCCATCGTAAGGTTTTAGAAAGCACAGCTGTGTCTGATAGTAAAGGGAGTGTTTAGAATGCATCTTCTCCATTAATTAAGGCTTTTCTTTCTTCCTCAATTTTCCTAGGGTATTGTATACATTGGCAATTGAATCTGCTTTACAATGACATGTCTTTTCTCTTAAGGAACTGTTTTTATTAAAAATAATAGATTTATTTTTATCATAAATATAAAATGATACACGTATTTTATTACATTCTTATCTCCTACAAATATATAAAAAGAAAGTGGATCTCTAGCCAGCACACAATATGTAAGTTAAAATAACTTACAGGCATAATACTTTGCATTTAATTATTCTATACTATCATCTAGGAGTCACATAAATTTTTAGTATTTACCATAGGTATGTGGATTATCTGTATTTTATACATAGGGAAACAGGCAGAGGATAAACATGGGACCTACTCCTGAATACATAGTAATCTCTGAGCAGGTCAAAGATGAAAGTCCTTACTCTCCCATCTCAGTGGAAGCTATTATGCTTAGCTCACCATTACTACCTTCCCCCTGCCTCTGGAATTTTATAATTCATACATTTTTAAATATCTTTATAGCACTGACAAAAAATTGACTAGAACCACTAACAACATCAAAATTCATAAGCAAAGACCACAAGCAAAAACTGGCAATAATATGAGTATAAAATGAAGCGAGACTAATACCTTTAATATATAAATTTGTGGAACAAACAGGAAATAAAGGTAAGATCCCTACTGATAAATGATGGAAATGTGAGTATATTATATGATCTGACTATTCAAAAATGAGGAAAACAAGTTTAATAAATCTAATTTAAAAGTACAAACTCATTAATAATAAAAGAAATACAAATTGACACTATAAGAGATATCTCCTTTAACATGCCAAAGGAAAAAATATTTACAGAGGGCTAATACTCATTGAGAGGATATGATGAGATCACTATTCTCATATGCTGCTAGAGGGAATTTAAGTTGTTAAATTGACTGGAAAGCAATTTGGGGATATAATGTGTATTAAGTGTCTTAAAGATGTTTCATATTTTGGGTCCAGTGATTCCCCTTCTAGGAATGCACCCAAAAGAAATAACCTAAAATGCACATATATATGCAAAAACCCCACCATTTTCACTGCAAATATTATTTATAACAGAAAACACCCTAAATGTCCCCAAATAAAGGAATAGTTAAATAAATTATGGCACATCCATAGCATAGAAAGTTATACAGCCCCTAATACTATTCATGAAGTATTTTCAGTGACATGTGAAAAGGTTGATGAAATAGAGGGGGAACAAATCGCAAAGCTATATACATAGTGTATCTCAAATATGTTAATATTTAAGGTAGATCATAGACCTAAACATAAAAATAAAACCATAAAGCCCTTCAAAGAAAAAATTGAGGATATTTTCATAACCTGAGAGTGGGCAAAGATTTCTTAGAATGTATAAAGTGGTAACCATAGAAGAAAAATTTGATAAATTAGATTTCATCAAAATTTAAAACTTGTGCTCATCAAAGGACATCAAGAAAAATAGGCAGGCCACATACTTACAGAAAATATCCACAAATCATGTCTGACAAAGGACTTATATCCAGAACATATAATGAATTACTATAACAACAACAATGACAGCATAATAATAATAAATTATTTTAAAATAAGCATACTCACAGCAGACGCTTCACAAAGGAAAATATACAAATGGCCAATAAGCACATAAAAAAAGTGTTCCACATCATTCATCATTACAGAAATACAAGCTAAAATCCCACTACACATCCACTAGAATGGCTAAAATACCAAAGACTAAAAATACCAAATGTTGGCAAGGATGCAGAGCAACCAGACTCTTATGCATACCTAGTTGGAATGTAAAATTGATACAACCACTTTAGGAAAAGGTTTGGTGGTTTCTTATGGAATTAAACATACACATATTCTTTGACCCAGCAATTCTACTCCTAAGCATTTATGAGAGAAATCAAAACTTATGTCCACAAAAAGGCTTGTACAAGAATGTAAATAGCATCTCTAGTCATAACAGCCAAAAACTGAAGTCAACTCAAGTGTCCATCACTATGGGAACAGATAAATTGTGATGTGTTCATGCAACAGAATCCTACTGAACAATGAAAAGGAATTAACTACTTTTCATACAACAACATCGATGAGTCACAGATATAATACTGAGCAAAAGAAACACAAAGAAAACATACTGAGTCATTTCACGTATAGAAATTTCTTAAACAGGTAAAACAAATATAAGGTGTTACCATGTGATACTGCAATCCCAATCCTGGGCATATATTCAGAGAAAACTCTAATTTGAAAAGATAAATGCACCCTAATGTTCACTGCAGCACTATTTACAATAGCCAAGACATGGAAGCAAGTAAACCTCCATTGACAGATGAATGGATAAAGAAGGCGTGGTATGTATACACAATGGGACATTAATCAGCCATAGAAAAGAGTGAAATAATGCCCTTTGCAGCAACATGGATGGACCTACAGATTATCATATTAAGTGAAGTAAGACAGAAAGACAAATATCATATGATATCACTTATAAGTGGAATCTTAAAAACTGATATAAATGAACTTACTTACAAAACAAATAGACTCACAGACATAGAAAACAAACTTATGGTTACCAAAGGGGATAGCGGGAGCTGGGGGGAGAGATAAATTAGGAGTTTGGGATTAACATATACACACTACTATATATAAAATAGATAAACTACAAGGACCTGCTATATAGCATAGGGAACTATATTCAATATCTTAAAATGATATATAATGGAAAAGAATCTGAAAAAGAATATTTTATATATATATAATCACTTTGCTGTACACCTGAAACTAACACAACATTGTAAATTCACTATACTTCAATTAAAAAAACAAATATAAGGTAAAGTAAAAAATGTTGTCTCAAGAATGAGAAGAAGAGCAAATAGGGACAGTCTGGAAAGAGACATAAGGGAATTTTCTGGGTAGGTTAAAATGTTCTCTATCATGGTAAGATATGTGTATTGGTCTGATAGGGCTGCCATAAGAAAACACCACAGACTGGGAGGCTTAAACAACAGAAATTTATTTCTCACAATTCTAGGGACTGAAAATTCAAGATCAAGGTGCTGGCAGGTTTAGTTTCATTCTGAAGCCTCTTCCCTTGGCTTGTAGGTGGCCATTATATCTTGCTGTGTGCTCATGTGGCCTTCTCTGGGTGCAGAGAGAGATCTCTGGTGTCTCTTCCTCTTCTTATAAGGACAGCAGTCCTATCAGATTAAGGACCCATCCTAATGACCTCACTTAACCTCATTATATCCCCTATCTCCAAATACAGGCAGGGTGGGGGTTAGGGCTTAAAATTATGAACTTTAGGGGACATAATTCAGTCCATAACAGAACAGTTACATGAATAGATCCACATGCCAACATTGCACAGTTATGATTTGTCTTTTCAATGTTCGTAAATTCTACCTCAAAAAAATTATAAATTGAGGGTTGGAGAGTGGATAAAAGAATAGATGAAACAATAATTACATGAAATAATAATTAGAATGTTGAACAATTTTGAACTTTGTTGATATGCACATAAGGATTTAGTATTCTGTCTACCTTGTGTAAATCATTCTATTTACTTTGTATATGTTTTACAGTTTTTATAATAAAAAGTCTAATAAACAAAGGAAAATGACGTGTCAATGGAAGATACTTTGTAGAGATGACAACTCTGTGTGACATTCTCCTGAGTTGAGCTCCATCTTAGGTATATTTGTATTGTGTTTCTTGGGCAGGTCATCTTCTGGGCTTGATTTACTAATCTAGAGAATGCACTCATAATATAGACTTATTGAGTGTTCATTAGGTGCAAGACACTAAGCACTATGGTGGGCTTACCTGACATTATCACCAAAGTCCTATTCAGCATTTAAATTCTATCACCATTTCATGTCATCAATGCAGATCACCCTCTCTTTTGCTACATATAATTCTCATGACTTTTAACCTTTATATCTTGTGTACCTTCCTGTAGAGATAAGATTCAATAGGCCAGTGCAGCAGTCATCTTTCAGCAGATTTGTTTTCTACTGAAATCTTTTGGTCTAGTGAGATTTCTGGAAGATACATTCAAGAAAATAGATGACACCCACAGCCAATATAATACTCAATGGTGAAAAGCTGAAAGCCTTCCCACTAAAATCTGGAACAAGACAAGGATGCCCACTCTCACCCCTTCTATTCAACATACTATTGGAGTCCTAGACACAGCAATCAGATAAGACAAAGAAATAAAAGGTGTCCAAATTGGAAGGGAAGAGGTAAATCTGTCATTATGTGCAGATGACCTGATACTCTATATAGAAAATCCTAAAGATTCCACACAAAAACTGATAAACTGATAAAAGAATTCAGCAAAGTAGCAGGATATAAGATTAACATACAGAAATCGGTTGCATTTCTTTACACTAACAATTAAATATCAGAAAAGGAATGTAAAAAAATCCTTTTAAAAAATCCTATACCATTTATCATATTTTTAATTAATTTTTTTTGGAGTAGAGTTGACTTAAAATGTTGTGTTAGTTTCTGCTGTACAGCAAAGTGAATCACTTATATATATACACATATATCCACTTTTTTTAAAGAATCTAGTCCCATATAGAGTAATTGAGTAGAGTTCCCTGTTCTATACAGTAAAACAATCCCTTTAAAAATCACATCCAGAAAAAAAAAAATATGTAGGAGTAAACCTGAGCAAGAAGGTGAAAGATTTATATGCTGAGAACTATAAAACTTTAATTAAGGAAACTGAAGGTGATCCAAAGAAATGGAAAGATATCTCATGCTCTTGGATTGGAAGAATTAATATTGTTAAAATGGCCATATTACCCAAAGCAATCTACAGATTAATGCAATCCCTATCAAATTACCAAGGATATTTTTCACAGAACTAGAACAAATAATTCTAAAATTTATATGGAACCATAAAGACCCAGAATTGTCAAAGCAATCCTGAGGAAAAACAACAAAGCAGGAGGCATAACCCTCCCAGATTCAGACAATACTACAAAGCTACAGTAATCAAAACAGCATGGTATTGGCACAAAAACAGACATGTGGCTCAATGGAACAGAATAGAGAGTGCTTAAATAAACCCACACACCTACTGTCAATTAATCTTTGACAAAGGAGGCAAGAATATACAATAGAGAAAAATTCTCTTTAGCAAATGGTATTGGGAAAGTTGGAAAATGAATGTAAATCAATGAAGCTAGAACACATCCTCATGCCATACACAAAAATAAACTCAAAATGGCTTAAAGACTTGAATATAAGAGAGGACACCATAAAACTCCTAGAAGAGAACATAGGCAAAATATTCTCTGACATAAATTGTAGCAATACTTTCTTACGTCAGTCTTCCAAGCAATAGAAATAAAAGCAATAATAAACAAATGGGACCTAATCAAACTTAGAAGCTTTTCTACAGTTAAAGGAAACCATAAACAAAATGAAAAGACAAATTACAGACTGGGGGAAAACATTTGCAAATGATAAGACTGGCAAGGGCTTAATTTCCAAACTATACAAACAGCTCATACAACTCAATAACAAAAAACAACCAACCAAATCAATAAATGGGCAGAAGACTTAGATAGACATTTCTCCATAGAGATGTAGATGTACAGAATGGACATGTGGACACAGAGGGGGAAGGGGAGGGTGGGACAAATTGGGAGATTTGGTTTGACATAGATACACTACCATGTGTAAAATGGATGGCTAGTGGGAACCTGCTGTATAGCACAGGGAGCTCAGCTCGGTGCTCTGTGACAACCTAGATGGGTGGGATGGGGGGGTGGGAGGGAGGTCTGAGAGGGAGGGGATATAGGTATACATATAGCTGATTCACTTCACTGTACAGCAGAAACTAACACAACATTGTAGAGCAATTATACTCCAATAAAAAAAAAGAAGACATATAGATGGCCAAGAGGCACTTGAAAAGATGCTCAAACTGCTAATTATTATAGAAATGTAAATCAAAACTACAATGAGGTGCCACCTCACACCAGTCAGAATGGCCATCATCAAAAAGTCTATAAATAAAAAATGCTGGATTGGGTGTGGAGAAAAGGGAACCCTCCTACACTGTTGGAGGGATGTAAGCTGGTGCAGCCACTATGGAAAACAGTATGGAGGTACCTAAAAAAAAAAACTAAAAATAGAGTTACCATATGATCCAGCAATCCCACTCTTGGGCATATATCCAGACAAAACTATAATTCAAAGAGATACATGCATCCCTATGTTCATTGCAGCCCTGTTTACAATAGCCAAGACATGGAAACAACCTAAATGTCCACCGACAGATGAATGGAAAAAGAAGATGTGGTACATATACACAATGGAATGTTACTCAGCTATAAAAAAGAGTGATATAATGCCATTTGCAACAACATGGATGGACCTAGAGATTATCATACTAAGTGAAGTAAGTCAGAAAGAGAAAGACACAAAAGAATTTATCTATGAAACAGAAGTAGACTCACAAACCTAGAGAACAGACTTGTGTTGACATGGGGGAGGGGAGGCAGGGAGGGATGGATTGGGAGTTAGGGGTTAGCAGATGCAACTATTATATATAGAATGGATAAACAACAAGGTCCTACCATATAGCACAGGGAACTATATTCAATATCCTGTGATAAACCATAATGGAAAAGAATATAGAAAAGAATGTATGTGTATGTGTGTGTGTGTGTATAACTGAATCACTCTGCTGTACAGCAGAAATTAACACAACATTGTAAATCAACTATACTTCAATTGAAAATATATAAAAAATAGAGGCTTCCTTGGTGGCGCAGTGGTTGAGAATCTGCCTGCTAGTGCAGGGGACACGGGTTCGAGCCCTGGTCTGGGAGGATCCCACATGCTGCAGAGCAACTGGGCCCGTGAGCCACAACTACTGAGCCTGCGCGTCTGGAGCCTATGCTCCTCAATAAGAGAGGCCGCGATAGTGAGAGACCCGCGCACTGCGATGAAGAGTGGCCCCTGCTTGCCACAACCAGAGAAAGCCCTCGCACAGAAACAAAGACCCAACACAGCAAAAATAAATAAATTAATTAATAAACTCCTACCCCCAACATCAAAAAAATATATATAATAAAAATTTTTTTAAAGTAGAATAACTAAAAAAAGAAAATAGATGACAATATGGAGAATTTTATGAAAGGACTGAACTCTTTTCAAGGAATTAAACTAAAATTCTAGTATAAATAAGCAAATATAGCTAAATGAATAAATATGAGAATTAAATAGATGATTCCAAAGGCAGATTAAAGTCAGTATAAGTGAGGATTAGTGAAATTGAAGATAGTTAGTATAAAACATCCAGACTGAAGTATGAGAATAAAATAATAGAAAATGTAGAAAACAGATAAGAGACATATAAGGTAAAGTGAAAATGTCAAACACACATTTAATCAAAGAACCAGAATAGGAAGAGAGAGATTTGGGCAAAAACTTTATCTGAGTCAAAGAGATTGGCTAGGATTTGTAAAAATTATCAAGCCTTCAGCTCAAGAAACTAAAATCCCAACCAGGATGCAAAAATCATAGTCAAACTGCTGAAAACGAAAGATAAAGAGAGGATCAAAAAGCAGGCATGCAAGGCAGGGGTAGGGGGGACACTATCTTCAAGGTCTCAGTAATAAGACTTATAGCTGAATGTGAAACATAGTAATGAAAGCTAGAAATCAGTGGAATGACACATTTAAAATTAAACAAAGCTGCCAGTCTAGAATTCTATATTCAGCAAAAACATCCTTCAAAAAAGAAAGTGAAATAAAGATGTTTTAACACAAACAGAAATGGAGAGTGTTTGTCACCAGCAGACTTTTCCTAAAAGAAGATTACTAAGGGAATTTTCAAGTGACCCCAGATGGAAGCAGGAGAATGCAGCAAGGAATGAAGAGCAACAGAAAGGGTAAAAAGGGCATAAATATAAATAAGCATCAACTATATAAAAAGAATTGTGTCTTATAGGATTTTAAATATATATATGAATAAAATGCATGACTACAAAAGCACAAAAGTTAAGGAGAGTATATAGAGTTTAAGTTTTTAAATTCTTGTATTATATGAGAAATGCTAAAAGTTCTAATTCATAATAAATGCTAATAAACCACAGATACATGTTGAAATGTTTATAGCAACAATGAAAAGATTAATACATAAATGTGTAACTAGCAAGCAAATATGGAGAGATGGAATAATATTTTTAAATACTTGAATCTAAATGAAGGTAAGATATAATATTTTTCCTTTTAAATGGAAGTAGAACTCCAGAATCTGTTGGATCTAAGTCTTTGATTTATTTTGAGGAAAAACGTTTTTAAAAGAAGAGGAAAAAAAAATTAAGCCATGAGTATTGACAATAAATATTGTCAATTTATATGTGGCTTCTGTAAGTATTGCATTTAAATCCACAAAGTTACTAACGAAAAATTACTCAGGACAGGAACTTGGCCACAGAGTTCAGTCATATATAGAAATTACTTCTAAGGAAAGAAAAGTAATTTCAAAAACATAGGTAGTTCTGGGGAAGCCAATTTACTCTAAGAAGTTGAAACATTCAAGATAATTTAATGTGGAGGAAAGAGTGACAAAAATTACTTTTTAGGAGATGATGAGATGCCTGATATTTTATTTCTTAAGGTAAAGAAGGATATAATTTACTCAAAGGATGTTTGTTCATAATCCAAGGAAACAGTATTTGATAGATGTGTTTTTATCCTCTGAGACCTCACTGCAGCAATGTTCTGCGAAACCATATTAGAATTAAGAATTTTTATTCCTTTAGTAACTGGGTAAATCTCCCAATGTAGAGTTCAAAGAGGATATTTTTACATGAATATATTATCTTTATAGCAAAATATTTTAAAAGAATTATATGTGTGTATGTACACACACACGCACACACAGAGGCATGAATGGAAGTAACTGACATCCACAGTTATTCTATAAACTGAAATTTCAAGATAACTTAAATTTCTTGATGAAGGGCCCCCAACATCTTTTTTAAGGAAATATATTAACTACTTACATATTATTTATTACCTACTTTTTAAAAAATGGAAATTAAAAAAGTATTACATACTTTCCAATATACTTAAAACAACTAAAAATAACATAAAATATATACTTTTATTGACAATTAAGGAATAATTATTATTGACATAGATTATTATACTATCTTACAATGTTCAAAGGGACAACAGGAATGCTAAACTCCTTTTTTAAAAATTCTACAGTACCCCCTTTAAAAAAAAATTCTCCTAATTTTTACAGTTTCCCTGCTTCCTCCTTGACTTCAGGCCACAGCTGTTGTTTTCACTACTGCAGTGTCCCTGCCCGGTAATCCACTGTAAATTTGGGAGCCAATATCTAACATCATAGTGCATAGGACCTTCATGGCAACCTCAGATCCTCTCCTGTGAATTAGGTGAATGTTGGCCATGGAAAGTGAAAGGACTTTTACAGACATCACTTTTCTCCTTTTCCATTTGTGGCTTTTGGGTGGAATTTCCCATAGGTGAGGTTTCCCTATAAGTGAACTACATGGAAGTGACAGCTATATGTTCATTGAGTTTTATTAATGATGCATATAATGTCAGACCTACTTCCATCTGAACGTCAACCTTTTAACTTATTCAGGAAATTGGTTCTATTTAGTTCCCAGATGCAAGTGGTTAGGGTGGGGTGGGAGGTGAGGGAACAAGGTGCTACCATCGACTGAGAAGGGATCATGTGAGATAAAGCTCAGTCACCCTGTGATATCAAATATAATTCTTACAGCTGGTCTATGATGCACCTATTGACAACTCTATTAAGGAAAAAAAAAAAGACTTGCAGAAAAAAGGCAAAGGTAAAGTGACTTGCCAAAAATCACATTGCTAGAAAATAGCAGAGCTGGGATTAAAACTCTGGTGTGTTTCAGTGCCTCCTTTTTTTTCCCTTCCACTACACCAAAATTTTGGAAAATCTCGGGGATTAACTGGAAAGGACGAATGCTGGAGAATGTTCTATGGTGAAAACATAGCTCCAACATTCTGAGCAATATTGTTGTGGCTCTAAAACTGCACAGAGATGAAAAAGATGGCATCAAAATCTAAAATCCTCTAAAGAAAAAGTGAACAATACTTTTTAATGTTTTAAGCATAAATTTCCTTTATTAAAATATAGTAGACATTCAGAAAAATGCAAAAATCCTAAGTTTAAATCTCAGTTAATTTTTATAAAGTGAACAACTCATGTTACTACCTCCCAGATCAAAGGGTAGAATGTATGGCACCCTAGAAGGCCCCAGGCTCTCTCTCACACACAAAGAAACTACTACTCTGACCTGTATCATCATAAATTATTTTTGTCTGCTTTGGAACATGCTATGAATGATGTCATGAAACATGAACTCTTTGGTGTCTGCTTATTTCACTCTACATTTGTGAAATGTAATTATATTGTTGCCTGTTGAAGTAATTTATTCATTTTCATTATTGTGTAGTATTCCTCTGTGACTATACCACCACATATTCATCCACTTTACTGTTGATGAGAACTTGGGTGTTATGATACTACTTTTCACATTCTGGTACATGTCTTTCAGCAAACATATGTATGCATCTCTGCAAGGTTTGTGCCTAGGACTAGTATAGCTGGTATATGCAGCTTTAAGAGATACTAGGCGACAATTTTCCAAAGTACTTGTGTCAATTTACACTCCCTCAGAGTAGAAAAGTTCCAGTTGCTCCAAATCCTTGTCCTTGCAGACACTTAAAATTGTCTATCTTTTTCATTTTATTTTAGTTGTTTGGATGGGTATGTAGTGGAGCCACATTTTTTTCCCAGCTTCATTGAGATATGATTGAAAATAGCACTGTGTAAATTTAAGGTATACAAAGTGATAATTATATATATATGTTGTGAAGTGATTACCACAATATGGTTAGTTTACACATCCATCAGCTCATGTGTTACCATTCTTTTGTGTGTGTGGTGAGAACATTTAAGATCTACTCTCTTAGCAAACTTCAAGTATATAATATTTTAACTACAGTCATCATGCTATACATTAGATCCCCAAAACTTATTCATCTTATAACTGATATTTTGACCAATATCTCTCCATCTTCTCTACCTCCCCCACCTCTGGTAATCACTATTCTACCCTCTGCTTCTATGAATTCAACTTTTTTAGATTCCACACACAAGTGAAATCTAGAAGTGTCTTTCTGTGTCTGGCTTATTTCACTTAGCATAATGCCCTCCAGGTTCATACACATTATTGCAAATCGCAAAATCCCTTCTTTCTTAGGGCTGAATAATACTCCATTGTGTATGTATACCACAGTTTCTTTATGCATTCATCCATCAATGGACATTTAAGTTGTTCGCATGTCGTGGCTATTGTGAATAATGCTGCAGTGAATATAGGGTGCACATATCTCTTTGAGATAGTGATTTAATTTTCTTTGGATATATACCCAGAAGTGGGATTGCTGGATCATATAATTGTTCCATTTTAAAATTTTTGAGGAAGCTCCACAGTGTTTTCTATAATGGTTGTATTGATTTATAGTCCCACCAACAGTGGGGCGTAATTGTTCCCTTTTCTTCATACCTTCACCAACAACTATCTTTTGTCTTTTTGATAATAGCAGTTCTCATAGGTGTGAGGTGGTATCTCATTGAGGTTTTAATTTGTATTTCCTTAATGATTAGTGATGTTGAACACCTTTTCGTGTACCTGTTGGTCATTTGTATGTCTTCTTCAGAAAAACGTCTATTCAGGTCCTTTGTCCATTTTTTAATTGGATTATTTAATTTTTAAACATTGAGTTGTATGAGTTCTTTATATATTTTGGATATTAACCTTTTATCAGATATATGGTTTAAAAATATTTTCTCCCATTCCATAGTTCACCTTTCGTTTTGTTGATTGTTTTTTGTTTGTTGTTGCTATACAGAAGCATTTTAACTTGATGTAATCCACTCATTTATTTTTGCTTCTGCTGCCAAGACCAATGTCAAGGAGATTTTCCTCTGTTTTCTTTTGAGTCTTCTTTCCTTTTTTCTTAGCCCAACTAAAGTTTTATCAGTTATGTTTATCTTTTGAAAAAAACAACTCAGTTTTGTTGATCTTTTCTATTGTTTTCCTATTCTCTGTTTCATTTACTTCTTGCTACTCTTTATCATTTCCTTCTGTAGGTGTCCTCTTCATAGTGTTTAACAGACCACAAATATGAACAGGGGTGATATCTAAGATTTCATAACCTGAGGATGGATGTATTCTTAGAAAATCCGAGTTAATATACTGAGAGCATGATTCCAGAGAATACAAAATACAATGGTATTTGAGTTGTTTTTATTCTGTGTGCTGAGCTGAAACAATACCACCTTGTCTAACATTGTTTCTTGAGAAAATATGGTTCATATACTAAATACTATTCATATATTTCTTATGAAGAAATAGTTCTTTCTTGCAACAACAGATCTCAGCTGACTCCCCAGTGTCTGACTTAAGTCAGAAAAGGCATATCCTTTCTCAATTTTATACAGTAGTGAAGAAGACTACATTTCTTCTCTGTAGGAGCTGGTTAAATCTGGCTCCTTGACTGCTTCCTGCCATGTGGGTCATAAGTGTGGGTAAGAAGTGATGTTACTAAGGAGAGTCGGAAGTGGACATTGGGTACCAGATTTGGGATGGGTGGTTCCATAAAAGAAATTAAGGTTACATTCAACTCTACAGCTGAATGTGAGTAGGGGTGGGAGGAGTGGGGAGAACAGTCCTAAACTTCGGAAACAAAGGGACATGCCTCAGCAAGCAAGAAATAAATAGTTTCTTGCATCTCAGAGGCTGCTTCTGCCCCAGAAAAATAGGCCTATTTTATTTGTTAAACAAATGTCCAAAATGTGCAGTATGCTTTAGAACCACTAGTAAATATCTTTGATAGCATATTCTTAACAAGACCCACTGCAGCTCTTTTCAATGCATGGCCTTCTATATACCCATACATTTCCTTAGTCCAAGGCAAAACAGCCCAGGGCAACCCTATCTTTAGAGAACATACTTCATGAGGAATGGATACTCCATATTTAAAATATTCTTATCCAACTTCCCTTCCACTGCATCTGTGTGTGTTGCCTTTGTTTCACCCTTGTACTCACCTAGGCATTAAACCCTTCACCTTCACCAATTTCTGCAAAAAAAATAGAATTAAATTAAAAAATCAAAAATCCAATCACAGCAAGTTTTTTGTGAGAGTGGAAGTTTACTGAAGATTTGGGACATTTTGGGGAAGTACTATACAACATTCCACCATCTCACTACATTCTTCCTTCCCCCGTTTCCATGTCTTCAATCTCTATCCCTTCCCAGTTCAAAGTAATTCAGTATGGCCCTCTATCAGGACAGGCTGGGATGTGCTGTGGTACAAAACAACCCCCAAACCAGTCACTTAATACGGGAATGAGACCTTCATTGATGTGCTTTGAAAGCACCCATAGAGATAATCTGAGCCTAAGCTCTATGTTTATATCTTTTGTACCATGGATAGTTACTTGGATACTGAAAATATTACAACATGCAGAGGAGGACCTTTTAGTTCCCTAAAAGGGGAACTTTATTTTGGCCTAATGGTTGCTAAATAAGAATTTACTTCAGAATCACGTGGGGACTTTAAAAAATTCAGATGCCTGGGCCCCATCCACAGATATTTTGATTCAGTAGATTTGATGTGCGCTCCGGGACTCTAAATTTTTAACAAGCTCCCCACGTACTTCTGAAAATTATCCAGGTTTGAAAACTACCCCTCTAGTACAGGGGTCAGCAAACTACAGCCCTTAAGCTAAAGCAAACCCTGCTATCTGTTTTTTGTAAATAAAGTTTAATAGGAATGCAGACATGCCCGTTCATTTATATATTGTGTATGGCTGTTTTCTGCTATAATGGCAGAGTTGAGTAACTGAGACAGAGACCATATGGTCCACAAAATGCAAAATATTGGGCTTCCCTGGTGGCGCAGTGGTTGAGAATCCGCCTGCCGATGCAGGGGACACGGGTTCGTGCCCCGGTCCGGGAAGATCCCGCATGCCGCAGAGCGGCTGGGCCCGTGAGCCATGGCCGCTGAGCCTGCGCGTCCGGAGCCTGTGCTCTGCAACGGGAGAGGCCACAAGAGTGAGAGGCCCGCGTACCACAAAAAAAAAAAAAAGGTTAAATTTTAACTATCTGGTCCTTTATAGAAAAAGTTCGCAAACCCTCACTCTTGTCTATTTCGTGACTAATTTCCAGAGTCATGTGATTACTTGTGATGGGAACTAAGTAAGGCAATGCAGATGATCACTACTGAAAACAATAATACCTGGACTGAATTCTTTACAATCTTCACCTTCATATGAGAAAAATGATTGTTTTTATATACAAATTACCAGCCAAAAATTTTCCTGAGTTATACTGTCCCCTAATGGTAGAAATGTTAAATCACAGATGCTTAATCAGATTAGATGTTCCCCATTGTTAATCAATTCCTGAAATCAGTCACTATAGACTTTGTAGCAAGGGACTTTAGGAATCAGTTCAGGTGGTAGAACTGAGCAGGACTAAACAGGCTCAGAGAAGGTTGGAAATTTTAATGAGAATTAGAATCCCTTCCCTCTGTAAAATTCCTTTCTCTTCAAAGACCATTACTCTTTGCATATCCAATTAGATAGCCATTTATCCCAAGGTGATACATTTCTTGGGAACATTTCGGCCATTTGTGATGCCATGTCCATCTCCAAAATTAAAGCACAATACCATCAATATGGTCAAAATCACATGTGCACTCACTATGATGAACTGTGATGTAAGGAAAAGAAAGCTTAAACAGGAATCTGGATGCATACACATATATGCCAAGATGGTTACCAAGGGGGATTGCACCCATGTTGGCAATAATGAGTCAGCAGAGGATAAAACCATTGGTTTTCTCCTTGACTAATGATTAAAATCCTCTGAGTTGCTTTTAAAACATGATGATGGCCAAATCCTGCCCCCCCCCTCCTGTCAGAATTACTTGGGACATCTGTTAAGGTGGTGCTGGACATTTGTAAGGTGGACCACACTTTGCATAGGAATGAATTAGATCATCCCTAGCCACTAGCCACAATTTTCATGCAAACTCAGTGGTTCTGAGATCTTAAAGTATGTAAGTATCACTTGGAAGCTAACTAAACATGCAAATTTGCAAGCTCCAGTCTCACAAATCAAAACTCAGTGGATCTCAATTTTTAACAAATGTCCCAAGCGATTTGAGAGTCAGTCTGGAGCCCAAACATACACTAACCTACACAAATGATATTTATTCTACAAATTACATTTTTTTAAAAGGCGGCAGCATTGTTTATTAATTTTACAAGCTACCTGACCAAATGTGGGGAAATTTTTCTCATGTTCCAGGTGTGAGAAGAAATTACCATCAAATTCATTGGCTTAAACTAACAATTTTATTACATTTCATGATTTTGTGGGTCAGGATTTGGGCAGAGGTCGGCTGGATGATTCTTCTGCTCTCCTTGTGGTGCTGATTAAAGTCACTTAGTGGTACCCAATGAGCAAATAGTTTGGCCTGAAGAGTCCAAGATGGCTTCACTTCACATGCCTTGCCTGGAAGGCTGGGCCAACCGGGACTGTTGCCTGGAATGCCTACACACAACCTCTCCAGTCTGGCAGCCTTGGCTGGAGTAGTAGTTCTCCTTACATGGCAGCTCAAGGCTCCCAGAGAGAATGTTCCAAGACACAGAAAGTGGAACAGAGTCATTTCTGCCATAGTCTACTGGTCAAAGCAGTTCCAGAGCTCAACCAGATTCAAGGGGAGGAGTCATAAACAGGCTGGAGTCATGGATGTGTGACCCTTTGAAAAACCTCAAGAGCAGCTGCATAGGAACCTGAACTCAAAAGGACTCCATGCTTGGTTTATTGCTGTCTTGAAATTCTTTATAATTTTTGAACAAAGGGCACTACATTTTCATTTTGCACTGGGTCCCACAAATTATGTAGCCTGTCCTCATCATAAACCTCACCTTTCAATGGATAGAGTATTAAAAATTTTGTAGCCATCTTTAACGGGCCATAGCTGCCTGCAAGAGACTTCATTCCTCACCATAGCTCTGTATTCAAAATTATCCTTTCAAAATGAAGACTGATGTTGTGATAAGTTTAGGATTAAGAAATGTGTTGGAAACCAACAACACTGAGTATCTGCTAGCACCCTGTAACTGGTCACCTCTGGGCTCACTCACTCAGTTATGTCACTTAGGCATTAACCAACAGTTATCCAAGGTCAGTATGTGTGCTGAATTTATACATATTGTCCTTGACGAGAAAGACAGCCAGTAATCACTATATAGAAAGGAGTCTCCATGGTCTCAGCAAACCTGGATTTGTCTTGGGGGGGCATCTGCAAAACTATGTAAAGGTTATTAGGGAAGGCAGTGACAACTCCTATGCTTTTTGAGAACCCCAGCCACATCTGATATCTCTTTGGGTCATCAGTCATTTGCACTACATTATCTTCTCAGCAGGAGTTCAATATGATTGCTGGTGATGCATCTAAGCAACAAATGGCATCATAAAAATAACAACTACCAAAACCCAAGATGAATAGAATGGGGACACAATTAATGGAGAACAAGGTCAGGAAAAGTTAAGTACAGTATTTTGCAAAAAGGCAAAGATTATTGAATTGAACATATTGATATGATAAACTCTTGAAAGGTATGATAATCCAGGGAAAGTTTCTTAGAGAAAGAAGCTAGACTTTGAAAGAAATGAGGGTTGGCAGAGTACTGAAAGGAAATAGAAACTACATTGGTATGAGGACAAGAAGAAAATCAGCCCAACTAGGGTGGAAGAACGTGGATAAAGGGATGTTACTGGATAAATTAGAGGTGAGGAAAGGAGAGTCATTGCTCCAGGGCACTGGTCCTAGGCTGCAGAATCTGAATTTACTCCACAAGCTATGGGAAGTTATTGTAGTTTGCTATTGGTTTGGAGGGAATGAGTGATGGGTTTTTATTTTAGTATGCAAGCATAATAGTGGAAGTCTCCAGCTGATGCACATTCCAAAGGAGGTATAAGACTAAGATGCAGAATTTTTCAAAGGAGGTGGTCAGAAACCTAGTGAATGATTCCCTGAACCACTGATCCACATTGAGGGTACAAGTATTAGAAGCTGGCAATCAAAAAGGACTTTAAACGAGAGGAGTTCTTGAGATACTTGATGGTGGGAATGTTTCCCCTTATCTCGGGAGACTATTTGAAGAAGTTAATATGTATCTATTGGAGTTTGAAGAACACAGTGGCCTGGTGTCTGATTCCCTCCTGAAGAAAGTTTAAAGGGTAAAAGAAGGGATGACTAGCTACTTTGATGGAGGGAGTGAGAACTGGCCTGCATTCCCAGAGTTCTTTGAGGCCAAAATGTATTTCCTGTTATGGTAGATGTTGTGATGCCTGAAAGACTTGTTCCTCCAGCCACTGGAAGTGATGCCAGCAGACAGTCCTCAACTGTCAGTCTCCTAGGGGATTGCTTTGGCTGAAGAAAGCTGATGACTGTCTGTTATGGGTGTACAAAGTCCCAGCCCCCCACCCCAATTTAGAACAACTCTGTAGAGCTATCCCAGGATCAGAACTCCCTGTAGATTGGCTAAGACCTCTGTTGAGGCTGCAGCAAAGCTCAGCCTCTCCCGCTCACCAATTTTGCTTCTTTCCCTTCCTTTCTACAGGTGTTGATGCCAAGGACACTCCCAAATAAACATCTTGCATGGTTATCTCCATTTCAGAATCTGTCTCCCAGGAAACATGACCTGTAACACCTGTCGATCACATATGGACCCCACCAGCAAGTGAACTAGCATGGATTATCTTGGGTCTGTCCAAGTGGGACCTGTAGGGAGGAATAAACATCAGCGGACAGGATCCTTAAAGTATTACTGAATTCCTTACAGCTGGGGAAGCAGTGAGCACCAGCTGGAATATAGCTGCACCAGCCCGGGTCAAGAATACTGAGGATTAAAGATTTCCAGGGCTTCCCTGGTGGCGCAGTGGTTGAGAGTCCGCCTGCCGATGCAGGGGACAAGGATTCGTGCCCCGGTCCGGGAGGATCCCACATGCCGCGGAGCGGCTGGGCCCGTGAGCCATGGCCGCTGAGCCTGTGCGTCCGGAGCCTGTGCTCCACAATGGGAGAGGCCACAACAGTGAGAGGCCCACGTACAGAAAACAAACAAACAAACAAAAAATACAAAAGATTTCCAGTTATGAGGGGGAGGGAGTCTTTGAAGAACTTACAAAACTATCTCTGAGAAGGGCCAGTTTTAACCGTTTGCCAGGTCCAAAGAGCACAAACATCCAGTTCACAGCAGTGTCAACCAAATAAAGCCTTTCCCTCCCCTCTCCTGTCCTCCTTCCCTGGGCTCCAAACTTGGAGAGGTCAGAAACCCGGCGGAGGAGCAAGACAAGATAGCATAAGAGAGAAGACGCCAACCCCACACTTTTCTTGACTTAAAAGTTTAAAACTGTTTTCCCATCTGTCTCCATTTTTCATGATATCCCTCAAATACTGTCATAGTCTATCCTTTCCTTTACTTGGTGAGATGCCCCGTATTCCAGTTAAGTCCTGTCTGCAGTGTCACTTGTTGCAAAAAGTTAAAACCTCACCTGGTCCGGAGCCCCGACGTAGCGCAGTGCTGGAACTGCGCGACCGCCACGCTGCTCCTCCCCGTACTACCCGGCTCCGCCCCGCGCGCTCCGCTCTCACTCCCAGCCCAGCCCTGCAGCCCCGCCCCATCCGTTCAGCTCCTCTGGCCCCGCCTAGCCACCCTGCCCCGCTCCGTATTACCCGGCTGCCCCGCTCAATCCCTCTCATCCTCCCACTGGCCCTCCCCTTCTCGATGCGCTCGCCCCGCCCCTTCCTGCTGCCCCGCCCCATCTCACTCGTCTGGTCCCTCCCCCTCCTGGTAACCTGGTGGCAAGGAACGGCAGCCGCCCGCGCCATGGGGACTGCCTCGTCGCTCGTGAGCCCCGCCGGCGGGGAGGTGATCGAGGACACGTACGGGGCGGGCGGCGGCGAGGCCTGCGAGATCCCGGTGGAGGTGAAGCCCAAGGCCCGCCTGCTGCGCAGCTCGTTCCGCCGGGGCGCGGGGGCGGCGGCGGGGGCCGGGCCGGGTTCGCTGCCCCGCGGGGCGGGCGGCGGCGGGCTGCTGGGGGCCAGCTTCAAGTCCACTGGCTCGTCGGTGCCCGAGCTGGAGTACGCGGCGGCCGAGTACGAGCGGCTGAAGAAGGAGTACGAGATCTTCCGGGTCAGCAAGAACCAGGAGTTGTTATCCATGGGCCGCCGCGAGGCTAAGCTGGACACGGAAAACAAGCGGCTGCGGGCAGAGCTGCAGGTAACGCCGGGCCCGGGCGCTAACCGGGGACGGCCGCGACACCCGGGAAACTGAGCCCTGGGGCCGCCTGCCCACCGCCCCGCAGCCTCTTGGCCGCACTGCCAGCTGGACCTTGGAGGCCTGACTGCCCTGCATTTTAATTTGAGGGGACACTGTCTTGGGGTCTAAACTGATTCCTTAACTAACCGCCCCCCCCTTTTCTATTTCTGGTCCATTCATTCAGATGCCTTGAAGCAATTAGCCTGAAAGTGTCCTGAAGCAACAAGTGCTAATCTCCAGAGAAGTAGGTCCAACACGGGGCACACATATACACAAAAGACTTTGGTGACATCTGTTGAGTCAACTCATCAAATCCTTCCTAGGAGTTTTTAACCTGGAAAGGTTAGAAACCCGGCGAGGGGGCAAGAATACAAGATAGCGTAAGAGAGAGAAGACGCCAACCCCACACTTCACTTGACTTAAAAGTTTAAAACTGTTTTCCCATCTGTCTCCATTTTTCATGATATCCCTCAAATACTGTCATAGTCTATCCTTTCCTTTACTTCGTAAGATGCCCCGTATTCCAGTGAAGTCCTGTCTGCAGTGTCCCTTGTTGCAAAAAGTCAAAGGCGCCCTGCCCTCCACCCCCACAAATTTACATACCTCGGAGGTGGGGCTTCTGTCTCGGTTTCTTTTTTTTTTTTTAATTTTTAAAAAATTTATTCTTAAAATATATATATATATATATATATATATATATATATATAATTTATTTACTTATTTTGGTACGCGGGCCTCTCACTGTTGTGGCCTCTCCCGTTGCGGAGCACAGGCTCCGGACGCAGCCATGGCTCACGGGCCCAGCCGCTTCGCGGCATGTGGGATCTTCCCGGACCGGGGCACGACCCGTGTCCCCTGCATCAGCAGGCGGATTCTCAACCACTGCGCCACCAGAGAAGCCGTTAAATATATTTTTAAATTTATTTATTCTTTTCTTTTTTTGGCTGCGTTGGGCCTTCCTTGCTGCGGGCGGGTTTTCTCTCGTTGAGGCGAGGGTGGGGGCTACTGTTCATCACCATGCTCAGGCTTCTCACTGCCATGGCTGCTCTTGCTGTGAAGCACGGGCTCTAGGCACGCGGGCTTCAGTAGCTGTGGCACACGGGCTTAGTTGTTCCACAGCAGGTGGGATCTTCCTGGACCAGGGCTTGAACATGTGTCCCCTGCATTGGCAGGTGGATTCTTAACCACTGCGCCACCAGGAAAACCCTGTTTTCGTTTCTTTGTGAAGTTCTATAGCTGTTGGATTTTAGTGTTCTTGAAGTTAATTTTTCTGGCAGCCCCTGATTTTCACCACCTTAACTGCTGTGGTTGAAAACGTTCCCTAGGTATAGTCAAATTTCCTTAATCCACTTGATTAAATTATTCAAGAAACAGTTATTACATGCCCTCCCTGTAATAGATGTATTTTTTTTTTTTTTTTTTTTTTTTTCCGGTACGCGGGCCTCTCACCGCTGCGGCCTCTCGCGTTGCGGAGCACAGGCTCCGGACGCGCAGGCCCAGCGGCCATGGCTCACGGGCCCAGCCACTCTGCGGCATGTGGGATCTTCCCAGACCGGGGCACGAACCCGCGTCCCCTGCATCAGCAGGCGGACTCTCAACCACTGCGCAACCAGGGAAGCCCAATAGATGTATTTTAACTGATTATTAGGAAAGTTATATTTTTGTGAGCAAAGGCGTGAGACTTTGTGTCATCAGTTTGGGGCCCGTCTGAGAGTTGTAGTTTGTTTACTCTATTTTTCTTTACTATGGAAGAGACTTCTGGACAGCCCAAGTGTTCCTGAGTTCATTACAGGAGGAATAGAATAAATACCTCAGACCTGATTTTTCTAGAAGGAAGAAGCCTTCTTCCTTCTAGACTAGTCCTTCTAGTCAATCCCTCTCCACCCCTACCCCACCCCCATTAGCTGTTGTATAATTAGCACTGTTATCTGGGAAGACATAGCAGTTTTATCTGTTGTCTTACAGATTTTCCTATTGGGCAGTCAATGCACTTGCATATATGAAATGGACATGCATTTCAGATATCTGATTTCATGCATCCAAGCCATTGTCTTGGATTCACTGCATATTGCAAAAGACTGAGGTGGAGGTAGAAAAGAAAGCCAGACCAACCAGGGTAGAGTGCACTAAGTGTTGACAAATGTCACAGTTCCAGGTTATTTCTGTTACCAATCCTGATTCCTTATGTAACCCTTTTGATTCCTTTTTCACATATCTAGACATTTTTAAAAAACCTTCTATATTTATTTAATCCATTCAGTCAGACATTTACTGGAAGCCTGCCATGTATCAGGCACTGCTAGTGCTTGGGGCTAGCAAGAGGTGTAAGACATGGAGCCAAGGAGTGCACAGTCTCACAGAAGTAATTATCCTTCAATTTCAGCCTTACAAGTTGTACTTTTTGTTCTCTTAAAGATGGGAAATCTGAGGTGTAGTGAAGATTAAGAACTAGTGCAGTATTTCAAAGAAAAAGCATTAATTTCCATTGAAAGCTTAATGTCAAATATCTTCATTTATAATTCAAACATATTTGCGTTTTTTTTTCCATTATGTGTTTGAATAGAATGGCAATATGCAGTTCTTGATAACTGTTGAAAAAGTAAGTAGATTGTTAAAATTCTAAGATATTTAATATGTATATAAGATAATGTAAAATTTGGGAGGCATGCTATTTTTGTTAGAAATAACAAGGTAAATTATTCCAGGCACTTCAGAAAACTTACCAGAAGATACTTCGGGAAAAGGAAAGTGCTTTAGAAGCAAAATATCAAGCAATGGAGAGAGCAGCTACATTTGAACATGACAGAGATAAAGTTAAGAGGCAATTTAAGGTAAATTTCATACATCTTTATCCCCAAAGTGGTATGGAATAAAAGCAGTATATTTTAAAAGTTCATATAATACTGCAATGAATAACCAGAAGTAAATGATGTAGGAGGCATGAAAGTTATAAGAACTAAACTAAAGCACTTTTTACATTTTTGAGTTGGATGAGGTAAACTTAAGGTAGTTTCAAAGAAAAGGTATAAAAATGAACATTTTAATAGGGATTTGGGGGGGGGGGGGGCGGGAAAGGAAAGTGTTTCTATTAGGGGAAAGCATTTAGAATGTTTGGGGATGTTTTCTATAGGTAAGCATTACTGGCATTAAATGGGAGGGGGACAAATTTGCTAAACATCAGGTAGCACACAAGGCAGCTCCACACTACAGACACACATCCTGCTGGAATTCCATATAAAACAGTGATGTAGAGGTACTCAGATTATTCATCCTACAAAAGGGGAGATCAGGGCCAAATGAATATTGATTTTATGAAAGAAAGAATTTTCCCTTAAAAGTTGATGATACAATTTTTGATTATGGAAAAGAGTTTCAAAATTTAAATCCTTCTTTTAAAGATTTTTAGGGAGACCAAGGAAAATGAAATTCAGGATTTATTGAGGGCCAAGCGAGAGTTGGAGAGTAAACTTCAGAGGCTACAGGTTCAGGGAATCCATGTATTTGATCCTGGAGAGTCTGATTCAGATGACAACTGTACAGATGTTACTGGTAAATTTATTTCCTATTTTTAATATTTTGAGATTTCAATATAAATATAATGATTATAGAGCCAACTTTGAATCCTTTTACTTATAAGTAATTGCTGTTACAAATAGAGTTGCACTTTCTCTTTCTCAGTTGTTATGACAGCTCATTTCTATGAAGTCTGTGATGTAGAGGCTGAGGTTCCTTCTGTCTCATTGCTCTACCAACCTTAACCCATAGCTTTTCTCTCTCTGGTTTAAGATAGCCCCTCTAAGTCCCAACATCACATCTACAATTTAGCCAGGGGGAGGGAGGGAGTACCTTACTTTCCTTGAAAGTACAATCTGAAAGATATACAGATTACTCCTACTCAAACCTCATTGGCCAGAACTCTACCTAGGAAGATGGGAAAGTGTAATCATTAGCGGGAGAGCCATGTATCCACATAAAGTTTGGGGTTGTGTCACTAAAGGAAGAAGGGGAGAATGGGTGTTGGAGGACAGTTAGTAGTCTCTGTCACATTATTTTTCCACATAATTGATATATTCTTTACAACTATCAGAATATCTGCATAATATTTCATTGAGTGGTTTCCAATGCAGTTTTGTGAAATACTTTTAAAGTTTTTGTTTTACAATTAAACATAGAAAGTGTTTTTTCTAGAAATAAAGAAAAACCTGGAATCATAGAATGAAAGGGTCCACTGTGTTCCAAGGAAATAATAATGAAGTGTGATTGATTTTGAGAAATATTCTATTTTAAATGCGGTGGAAAAATGCAGTCACTCTCCCATTTATTAAAAAATCTATAATTATATTCTTACAAACTGATGTATTTTGGAATGAAATATGGCAACTGATAATTCCCTCTTAATTTTCACTTTAGTACCATAGGAATTTGACTAGCATCCTGGGACTTTTATTACTAACTTTTGAGGAAAAAAAGTGAAGTGATTCTTAATGGCATTAGTCCTAGTGATTATTTCAGTATTGACATATGTTAAAATGTACAGGGTTTCAAAACTATTATATTCTAGTTCTCTTAGCAAGTTAATAAAAATGAGTTAATATTTCCTCATAGGTCTTTCCTCCTATTTCGATATAAACATGAAGAAGGAATGCTTGAGGGAATGTCACTCATTATTTGTCACCCACAAATAATAATCTCAGTTTTGCCAGAGATTTAGCCCAAATACCAGTTTACTTATGTTTAGTCAAGGATGCCATGAATTATTATTTATTAAAAAAAATCAACGTGTTCATAAGTACTTATTGATTCAGACATTAATTTTTTTGCTCTGAGAGGTTAAAGAAAATGTGCTCTTTACATCCTTAGCTTACATCCTAATGAATTACCAATATTAATTACTGGTGTGCCAGTAATAGTCTTCCTTTGAAGTTCTTTCCTTCACATTTTACACTGATATCTATATCACATAGTTAGGAATGTTTTTTAGAATTCTTTTGTTGGGGGGTGTTTTTAACTCCTCTCTGTTATTATAATTCTTTTGGTTATTGTATTCCTAATTTCTTTTCATCTTTCTCTTTTTAATCCCCTTTTTAAGTTTGAGGTGATAACCAGAATTATGTTCACCACCACCTTAGAACTTGCCAGAAATTGGTGGCAAAGTACTTTCAAAATCATTGTTTTGATTTCAAAATCAAAGTTTGAATATCTGTTGTATTTATAATATTGTAGTATTTTTTGCATTAGAAAGCCATTGAATATATATGATAAGTTTTTCAAATTCCAATATAATTTGGTTTTCATCAGATGAAATATCTTGCTTTTACAGCTGCTGGACCCCAGTGCGAGTATTGGACTGGTGGAGCCTTGGGAAGTGAGCCCTCCATAGGGAGTATGATTCAGCTTCAGCAGTCTTTCCGGGGCCCTGAGTTTGCCCATAGTTCTATAGATATAGAAGGACCCTTTGCTAACGTCAACAGAGGTAACACACACCATTTGCCAATTACCTTGGTTAATGGTAGTGACTGTTTGTGTACTATAATCTTGTGCAGGGAAAACTGCCATCAGCAGAGCATGAGACTTGTGTCCTGGGTGTCTTCCACTGTCAAACCATCATGTACTGGTGCTTGTCACTGACCAGGAATGATGAAGTTACCTAATTCACATCAGGATCAGATGGTACCTCCCGGCCAGACTGGCCAATAGGTTCTAATAACTGAATTTCTGGTCTGAGTTCTCAGATATTTTAGTTGAGTGGTGAGAGCCTAATGTAGATTACCTGAAAAACAGTAGTGTTTAGGCTATCCCTCTGCATCTTTGATGGTGTTGAAGGTTAGAGAAGTTGTGGAGTAGAGTACAAAACTTCAGTTATATAATATAGTATTCTTATTCATTATCTTTTATATAATTTGGTATCCAAAACAGCTCTTAAGATCTGTTCAGAATTTCAATACCACCTCAGATCTGAAATGTTATAAGTAGCTCCACTCTTTTCTTAAAACTTTGAAATATACGGACTTCCCTGGTGGCACAGTGGTTGGGAGTCCACCTGCCAATGCAGGGGACACGGGTTTAAAAGCCCTGGTCCGGGAGGATCCCACCTGCTGTGGAACAACTAAAGCCATGGCTGCTGAGCCTGTGCTCTAGAGCCCACGAGCCACAACTACTGAGCCCATGTGCTACAACTACTGAGGCCCATGCACCTGGAGCCCGTGCTCCACGACAGAGACAGGCCACTGCAGTGAGAAACCCGCGCACCACAAAGAGTGGCCCCTGCTCTCTGCAACTAGAGAGAGCCTTGCATAGTGGCCAAGACCCAATGCAGCCAAAGATAAATAAATGAATAAATAAATTTTAAAAAAACAAACAAAAACCCCCTGAAATTATTTATCTATTAGCAAAATGAAAATTATTTTTTTAATTATGCATTTTGAATTAGTCAAATATGTCTTAAAATATGCATTCTCACTAACTGTCTTTTCGTTATTTTTTGTTTTGTACCGTTCTTGAACTTTCTTTTTGACTCAATGTATTTCAAGAATAATAAGTAGGTAAAACTATAGGCCAGCCTGGGAACGTAGGCTCTTCTCAAGTAGCAAACTAATTGAACAGCCCATGTTGCCTAGTTCCCTGACATTTGACTGGAGCCATGGGTACCCCAGCAAAGACCACTGGTGACATTGATTGCTTTAAGCCCCAGGATAGAATTTGAGGTTAGAGAACTGATTGCCTTCTAATATCTTATTCTAGAAGCTTTGTTGGCATTACAAGTGAGATCAGATGATGCCTGTTGTTTTCTTTCAGATTTTGGGGGAATCATCTTGTCAAATGTTTTCTAATAATTTGTTTTCGGGAACTTATGAGAAATTTTATTTTCAGATGACTGGGATATTGCTGTAGCTAGTTTATTACAAGTTACCCCCTTGTTTTCACATTCTCTGTGGAGTAACACTGTCAGGTGTTACCTCATTTATACAGATGAAACCCAGCCTGAAATGGATCTTTTCCTTAAGGTGAGGACATTTATAAATTCTGTATTCACTGATTTAAAATAAAGTTAATATTGTGTCCTGGTTATGATACTATTGATTGCCTGAACCAAGTAGTTTACTACCCACTAATTTATGTCTTAAAGAGTAGGAAGCATCTTGGGCTTTTCTTAAGAAAACGTCTTACTCAGTATTTTCAGTATATTCAAATTAAGGCCTTGGAACTTGATGCTTTTGAATACTTCATTACACATTCTCCACAGTGTTTATGGCCCTTACTGATGGTGGCTGCTATACTTAATACCTGCCAGCTCTATTCTTGAGTCTGTTTCAGATTATGGCAAAATTTAATCCTTGTCATGGTTTTAAATTTTTCAAGGCAGACATTGGGGTTAATCTAAGGCAGGGGTCAGCAAACTACAGCCTGTGGGCCAAATCTGGCCTGCAGCCTGTCTGTGTATGACCTAGAGCTAAGATTGGTTTTTAAAGTTTTAAACAGTTGAAAAATATCAAAAGAAGAATAATATTTTGACATGAAAATTATATGAAATTCAAATTTTGGGTCTATAAATAAAGTTATATTGGAACACAGCCACGCGCAATGTATTGTCTCAGGTTGCTTCTCACCAATGGCAGAATAAATTATGATGGAGACGAAATGGACCACAGAAACCTCTGCCAAAACAGCCAAGTTCTTAAGCTGTTATTAATTTGCCTTCTGGCTCTTTACAGAAAAGTTTAGCAACTACTGTTCTAACTGAATTTAAATAAATATGCATGTCACATGCTATACCTGCTATATTAACATCATCCAGATTGTTGATTAATAAGTTGATTTAGCTTTCCTTTTTGATAATACTCAATTTTGGTAAAAAGACAAAGTATTTTGAAAACCAAAGCTTCTACTCACTGACTATAGGCTGTTCCCAAACACATGTTGAGGGAATTACTAATTTATTGCATAATAATCATCATCATTACTAAGTACCTTTATTTGTTATAGACCAACATATTTTTTTATCTGTTTGCTTTAGTGTTCTAATATATCACGGTGGACACTTTTTACTATATAAATCTATGGATTTACATTTTTCACCCTGTAACAATAAACAGAAGTCATTTGTAATAATAATAATAAAAATAAATAACTACCAAAGCAAAATAGCCTAATACTTCTGTTGTTTTAGGTTTATTATGAGATAAATCATTTTCTGAGCTAGGAAACAAGAAAGTTGCTAAGCTATTACTATTTTTATTTTATAGAGAAACTTGCCTTTTCTCTTAAAGATTTTCTTTAAGATGTGATCATATATTTTTTAAAGTTTTAAATCAGAGAATATCCATTATAACCTTTTTGATTTT
The DNA here is from genome assembly GCF_026419965.1 of Kogia breviceps. Taxonomy (NCBI): domain Eukaryota; kingdom Metazoa; phylum Chordata; class Mammalia; order Artiodactyla; family Physeteridae; genus Kogia; species Kogia breviceps. The sequence continues at coordinate 21,338,630 of NC_081314.1, forward strand.
AAGTAGTATGAAGCTGACTAGATCTTTAGTTAAATGAGCTGTGCTTTCTTATGTTTTAATTTGTTTTTAGGACTATTCACCTAAACTTAAAAGAATGTGTGAGACAATGGGATATTTTTTCCATGCTGTGTATTTTCCAATTGATATTGAAAATCAGTACCTCACTGTAAGAAAATGGGAAATTGAGAAGAGTTCATTAGTTATCTTATTCATTCATTTAACCTTACCAAGGTAAGCTGAAAATTCTATAATTTATTATAGAAGTTAAACTCATAAATAGAATTGAGATTACCAGATGAACTTGAAAGATAAGTTCTAATTGCATTCTTATAAGCAAAAACAATCCATGAAATTCAATAAATTCTATGACTTTTAATATGTGAATAAAATAAAAAATTAAAAGTTTCACACTGTTAGGCTTTTTTAATAGGTTATAAGATTAACATCATTAATGTAAAGATCATTTTAATCAGAGGTCAGCAACCTATGGCCCTCAAGTCAAATCCGGTCAGCCACCTGTTTTTATAAATAAAGTTTTATTGGAGCACAGGTATGTTCATTCATTTATGTATTGTCTACAGCTGCTTTCACACTACAACAGCAGAGTTCAGTATTTCAGCAGAGATTGTACGGCCCGCAAAGCCCGAAGTGTTTACTAGCTGACCCTTTACAGAAAAAGGTGGTGACCCCTGATTTCAATAATCAGCATTAACCTTCATTATTTTCTTTCTTCAGATACAGATTGAGAGGCACTTGAACACTTGCATAGGTGTTAAATCATATTTTTAATTCTCTGAGGAGCTAACTACTTAAATCCAGTAAAGTGAGCAGTTTTCTTATAATGTGAAATACAATCACACCAATGAATCTAGTCTGCAAATGAAGCTTTTTTGTTGTTACCAGTTAGATATATAGATAGAAGATAAAATAAGATAGGAGGTTAAGTAAGAAGTTAATTTTTCTTTCTATATTTTCTATCTGATTGGATTTAATCCTTCCAAAGCATTTTTCTCTTTTTATTGAGGACCACCTCTGACTTTAACTGTGTTTGGAAGTGTTTGGAGCCCTAAGCTTTATGAGAGTCCCTGCAATATAACCTATCATTGATCCTTAAGACTCTATCCAGAGGCCAGGTGGCCAGGGAGCAACGTGGTCAAGGAAGCTTTTCCCAAAATAAGTTTAAGGATTCCTCCAACTTGATTTCCTTTACCTCCCCTTCCCTCTTTTATTTTCCTGTTTTGTTTTTATATTAAGAATATATCCTGTTTTATTCTTTAATATCTAGGTAGTATTTTATCTTAGATGATAGTATATGTCACTTGTTTTTCTCTTGTTAATTCTTTAATCCTTAAAACCGTGTTGTTTTTTCTTTCTGTTTTCTTCTTTTTGCTTTTTTTTTCTGTTTCGTATTGGGGCTGGTATTAGTTTTTTATGCAAATTCTGAATCATATAATGGCTTTCCCCTGTATACACACACTAATTTGCCTTTCTAGACAAACTTTCATTGAATGCTTTTTAGAAAGGAGAATTGTTTAGTTTTCCTTGTGGTGTAGAAAACACTAGTAGGTTATTTCAAGATTTTTCTGGAATTTAAATAGGAATAATACAAACTGTAGTTAGGGTACATTGAGCATAGTTAGAATTTTTTTTAACCTTTACCACAGTCAAGATTTTAATAGCTATCTAACCTTCCCCATCTGCCTCTGGATCTTTCTTACAGTGTATCTGGGGTATAAGGGTTCAGATCATTTATTGAATGAGTAAAGGCTAAAGGATTAGAGAAGAGAAAAATCTTGAAACCTTGAGGCTGATGATATTTGTGTTTTAACTTGAAATTATATAATTGTGAATAGAATTAGGCTTTCCATTGAAAAAAGTCTCATGAGTATGGACCATTATTTTGAGCAATGTTTATCAGTATTTTTGAGAAGTTTTTTTTAAAATTAGATTTTTAAAAATTAAAATTATGTATGCTTTAAAATTTAATTTATTGTACCTACTCTCATTGTCTGCTAGTGAATATATTATACTTTAATATTGACACTAAGCTAGAACAGAGCTATAAAAACATCCATTTTTAGAAAGTTTCACTTATTCTGTAGCAGGGCCTTTTCTGGCCACTTGTCATTGTAGTAAATCCCCCTTCTTGGCACTTAGGTTAATTGACTAACTGTGTGCTGCCACAGTGCAGTGTAGCACAAGAAATACTGATTTCCAATCTAGCCTGTTATTGGAAGACTGTGAAGAAGCTTTTCTGAAAAACCCTGAAGGCAAACCACGATTAATTTATCATCGTTTGGAGGATGGGAAAGTCAGTTCTGACTCTGTCCAGCACCTGATTGATCAAGTGTCTAACCTGAACAAGACCAGCAAAGCCAAGGTAAAATTCATAGGTTGTTTTTAAGAACATGCTTGGTGCAGAGAGGTGCTGGCATGTTTGGGGAGAGGAAGGAAGCCACGGGGCTGGAGCAGAGCGAGTGAGGGGACATGAGTAGGAGCGGTCACGGGGGCCGATGCTGAAGAAACTTGTTTTTTTTACTTAGAGTGAGGTAGGGAGCCATTGAAGGATTTAACCAAAGAGGAAGAAATGCTATTTTGACCAGACTTTCCTGGGCTGCTGTGTTGAGAATTGACTGTGGTTTGGAGGGAAGGTAGTGGGGTAGGGCAGAGGTGGAGAGCTGTTGCCGTCATCCAAGTGAGAGATGCTGGTGGCTTAGACCAGGGTGGTGGTAGAGGATGTGATAAAAAGCAGTAGGATTCTGTATAAATTTTGACAGAGCCAATAGATTTCCTAACAGATTAGTTGTGGACTATGAGAGAAAGAGAGACATCAACAGCAATATGTGCCTAAAAAGTGTATGACCTGTAAGTGGATAAATCAGAATCTTTCCTGTGCTTTTTTCCCAAGCACAGTCCTTCTATCTATTATTGACCAAAGATTAGTGTAAGGAGGAGCCTTTCATGGTAACCTTTCCTGAAAGCATTGGGAAAAGCCAAAAACTGATGAGGAGTAGAAGGATTTGATCATCCCTAGATGCGTGGTGGGATATATTTTAGAATAGAGATTACAGGCTTTGCATTACTGCATGCTGAGATAACTTGGTAAATGTTTATAGTTAGTGTTAAGAATACAATCAAAAACAACTCTAGGATTTTGATGAAGTTTCTGTTTCTCTATGCCTAGCCAGAAAATAAGATCAAATATGAATACAGCCATTTTTCTTGAGGCCAGCATAACACAGTGAAGAGTCTAAGACAAGAGTATATTTTTATTACAGTTAATCTCCAGAGCCATTTCATTCTTTGTTTGAATTATGTTAGTACCAGCCTAGTTCACTAGGTGCCATGATGAAAGATATTAATCTTTATCTTTTTTCTATTTATTCTATAAATATTGCTTTTAAAAATTAGTATACTAGAGGATGAATTTTTTAATATAGAAGTCAAATAAGATCTCTCTATTATGATTATAAATTTAAATGTAGGATAAACTTCTTTGCTTTATTGGCATAAAGATGGATTTTGAAGGTTATGTGTATTGAATGGTACAGAAGATGAAATTAAAGTAGCTGTTTAACTCGTGTGTGTGTCAATGTGTAGGCATGCATATGTGTGTGTACACATGTGTATGTGTGAATATGGGTATGTGTGTCTGTGTGTTTACAAAAAAAAAATGACCTTTATTCAGGACATCAAGAGAAGGGACACTCAGCAGAGTGATTAAAACAATAAAGGCTGGTGTTGGGCTTTTCCCAGCTTTGGAATGTTCATACCCCAAAAGGTGAATTGATTAGCAAGGTATCCACAAGTTCTTACCTGAAGCAGAAGCGTGAGAATTCAGCCATTGGTATTTTCCTGAAAAAAGACCATTCCTTTCACCCTGGGCCAAGCCCCCCAGCCAAGCAGGGGAGGAACTGAGAGTGACAGTGGGGGGTGGGGGTTGCCTTGTCCTCTGTACCAGCTCCCCGACCTGACCCCCAAGTGAGAAGAAGCCCTCAGCCTTGGCACATGGCTCCTCCCCCCACCACTCCTCTGGATCATTCCATAAGTAACCCACAGATTTGCTGAGCACCTACAGTGTGCCAGACCCCAGCCCACAGGGGAAAGTAGAGGGGGCCCCATTGTCTCCTACGAATGAAAGGTTGGTTCCCTCTGACCACTACAGCCTGGGACCCCAACCCTTCCATGTTTCCTCAGGTTACCCTGGTTACCCTTCTGAAACAAACAGGCAGAAAGCAAGCACTATTCAGGGAGAGCTTTTATATGAACCTACATGTTCAGGTTATAGGACAAGAAGAAAAAAACAAAAACTATTTCCTCCAAGGCTGTGAGCTGAAAAGAATCAAGCCAAACTTAGAATATTTTCCACACTCTCTGCTCCACATGATAAAATTTACTTCTGTTTGCATCCAAGTGCTGGCAGGGACAAAGGCTCCACGGTCTCACTACGCACCATGGGGGTGCAGACGCTGCTACCAGGGCCCCAGCACACACCATCCCACCTATCTGGTTCCTTAACAGGTTCCTGCTGTCACATGTCAAAATGGGCAGGTGTGTGCATCATCCAGACCAAAGTGGACTTTCAGTGGTGACACCAGATCCTGGACAGAGTTTTGGTATCACCAACTCCAGTCACTTTTTCAGATGGACACATAAGCATAAAAGAAAGCATACTTTTTGTTTTATTTGCAACATTGTCCACACTAAATCCCTTGTGTGACCTTAGATGAGTTTTTTAACTTGCCTCAGTTTCCTCTTCTATGAAATGGAGAGAATAACAGTGTCTCCCTCATAGGGTTGTGAGGGTAAATGAGCTAATATACGCAAAGTACTTAGAACAGTTCCTAACATATAAGCACTCTAAAAGTGTTTACCGCCCCCTCCTCCTCCTGTTAGTCTTGTTTTTTCCTTGTTGTTAAACTTCTTTTTTCCCCCCCAGATCATTGATCACTCAGGAGATCCTGCAGAAGGAGTCTATAAAACCTATATTTATGTAGAAAAGATTATTAAACAGGTAAATGTGCATTCCCTGTAAGATTTCTTTTCAAATATCTGAAGAGTGATTTCAAAAAAATTGGGTTTTCCAGAGAAAGTCACTTGTTTGGTTTTTTTTGAAAACAATACCGGGGTAAAGTGCCCTCTTTTCTGGCACGAGTCCATCTGGTGGTATTATTGTGTTATTCCCAGTACCATGTATCTGTATCTCTCAGTTGTCTCACAAACAATTTGATGTTTTAATATCCGTTAAGTATAAAATGGATTACAAAAGTGGTAGGTAAAAAGGAAGTATATGAGGGATAATGTTCATCCTATTCAACAGAGTCTCCTTAGATTCTGTGTGCACCTTGAGTTTTTGTATATTAGAAAAATCTGTCTTGAATTTTTCTACCACATTATCCCCCTAGCAATAGAGAGGGGTGAAAACATACCTCTAGGTGTCTGAGATCATGGATCACAGAGGTGTCTCAAACTGAAAGTTTCTATGATGTCTCAGTATTATCTTGAAACTTGATGTGAATTATATATTCTGCTTGATGTTTATGTGTCTTTTTTAAATATTAAAAATCAGTTAAAATTATGTATCATCAAATATTCTAATAATGATAAGAAAAAGAATTCCCTATCTTCAAGTAAAATGGGCACCAGATGTTTAGCTTGTGTTTATCCTTACCTGCTGGCCCCTCCCTCAGGGTACCAGGGACCCTATTTGAGAAGTAAGGGATTAAATTACTTTTTTAAATTAACTTGTGTTACAAGTATGCAGATTTGTTATCAGAGAAAAAGAGTGAACCCCAAAATAAGACGAATTGAACAGAGTAAATGGCAGTAAGTGAAAATGGACATATTGACCAACTTTACCATTTGTAGGACAACATATTTTCAGTGATTAATATAAAGACTAGACATCATAGCAGAGATATTTGATATCAAGAAACCCCATCTTAGTAATTAAATGCTTGTAAAAATGTAAAGCAGCATATTTCTTAGGCATTAGCATGGTCTTTAAAATTGTTCACCAGCCAGATATAACCAAAGATATTGTGTAACATTTTTCAGAAACCAGGTTCCCTCTAACTTTATTTTTAATGAATGAGAGTGGTGTTTGTTTTTATTATTTTAATATTTCTTTACTTATTTTCTTTATTTTTAAACTATTGCTTATTTTTATAGTTATAAATAGATCCCTGGAGGTACCATACAAAGGCCATAGGTTTGGGCTTGCCCTCCGAGGTAGGTGAGGGCCACCTTAGGCCTGTGTGCTGACAATACCGTACAAGGTCTTCACTTCCTTTGTTTGCTTTTGTGTGCTTGCTCTTGGTGTTCAGGACATCCTGGGCTTTGAAAATACAGACCTGGAAACTAAGGATTTGGCCAGTGAAGATTCTATTCCAGAAGAAGATGATTTTGGTGATGTTCTATGGGACATACATGATGAACAAGAGCAAATGGAAGCTTTTCAGCAGGCTTCAAATTCAGCCCATGAGTTGGGATTCGAGAAAGTAAGCATTTGGAGTATTGTTCCAACAAAGATCAGTTGCTGCTTAAAGGCTGTATCATAATTGTGGTTTCATCTAATTATAGTCAAGGTTAAGGATTGTGTTAGTATTATGCCCTCATGGCTTAATTATCCATGTTGAGACATGTGCTTAAGTTTGTATCACGAAAGATGTGTGAGATTCAAATATACTTATAAATATCAAACATGTTTAGTTACAGATTAGGATTTATCAACTACATGTTTATTATGCTACCATCTGCAATTCACCAGACCAAGTTTAGGATACCTAGGAAACTTGATAAAAATAGTAAGGCTCTCTATTGTTCCAATTCTTGGAGGAATCAAAATATCAAACATTCAGAAAACAAAGCAGAATAGTTAATGCAGTAGGCAGGTCAGTCCTTCAGCATCCTTAAATATCTAAGCAAATAAACAAAACTAGAAGTGCACAAAGAATCTGTGTTCAAGTTCAAAAATACGTAATAATATTTTAAAATTAATATAAGAACTAATATCTTAAAGAATATTACAGTAGCTGTCACTAACAGCTGTATTTTTATAGGATTTTTAATGACTTTCATAATTTAGACTGTCAGTATTTATGTCCTGGGTCCACCATTTCCTCACTATGGATTTTGATCAAGTTACTTAGCTCTAAACTTTGACTTTCTTGTCTGTAAAATGAGGATAACTAATAATACCTATCTCACATGGTTGTTTGAGGGACTAAATCAGGTCATGCACATAAAGCACTTGCCATGGTACCTGGCATATGATAAATGTTAAACTGTTGTCATTTTATAAGAGAGGAATTGCTATCACTATTTTATTATATAAATGAAGAACCTAAGGTTCAGATTATAGTTTGCCTAAGAGCATACAGGGTGTAGATTGCAGATGTGAGATTTTAACCTAGGTCTTCTGGCTCCAAATCCTATGCTTTCTTCTATGGCAAGGGGTCTTAATGTGAGAAACATGGGTCTATAAATGGGCTTTAGTTGGGACCATGAACCAAATTGTTAGGATTTACAAGGTCATAAATCAATTAAGCCCTTTTCTTCTTGAGAAGTATCATTTCTATGAGAAATATTTGAATTCCTGGGGAATATGATATGACAAACAGAAAAATTGATTGAAAAACTATACTAAGTAATTATTTATTGTAGTTGCTGGAAATTTCTGCTACCCTAAAGCTCGCATAAACTACTTATTTATTACACATTCTTTTGATTCCTCATCAGCTATCATTTAGACCACTGGTACACTTAATAAACATCCTAACCCCCAAGATGACTTTGGAAACTCCTTTATAACAACTGAGATATTTCAGTTTTCTGAGCATGTCCTTTTCAGCTCTGAACGAGGTTTTCCTATCTGGGGAAAGCCTAGGAAATAGGAGTTCTCAGACTGCATGGAACACATGCAGTTTCAGAAAGATCTCAGGTGTCCTAGCTTGGTTCTCAGTAGCATGTTGGGAGACTCCAAGGCCCCAGACAAGACCCTCTCTTGTTTCTCTGGAAACTGAGATGGTCTCCAGGACAGGTGTTCTTCTGACCAGGAGATATAGGATGCCTGCTGGTACCCTCAAGGCCACCTGTGGTACTTTCCATGGTTCAGGAACTTGGGGTAATGAAGTAGTCTCCCCACAGCATTCTGCAGGACATCTGAATAGTGCAAAGCCCCATGGGGATCTGAAAGGTTGCCCCTCATCCATTAATACTATGGTAGGAGAAATTGGGGCCCATTCTTAGTTTACTACTTTGGGCATACTTAACCAGCCATAAAAATAAGCAATTATGAGGGTGCTATTGATTAAAAGTAGATTTCATTTTTTCATGCAGCTTTTCTCCACTGATTTCAGAGGATAATCAGAAATTGACTCTATTTAGTATTGTAAGAGGCATGTTCTTCTTCACAATTTAAATTCATTTTTATTTCTAGTATTACCAACGCCTTAATGATCTAGTGGCAGCACCAGCACCAATTCCACCCCTTCTTGTATCTGGAGGACCAGGCTCTGGAAAGTCCCTTCTTTTATCAAAGTGGTATGATTCAGTGCAATTAAATTGTTATCGTTGTCATCATTTGAATTACTGAAGTCGTTCAACAAAATGAATTATTGAATGTCTACCTTGCTGCAGGGCCTGTACTGAACATTAAAAAAGCAAAAGGAGTAATATAACAGACTCATGCCCTGAGATATATACAATTTGAAAGTTAGAGAGAAGATACAGAATGAGAAAGAAATAGGAAATGTGAGCATTTGTGATTGTGTACATAAATTATGTAGGTCAGAGCTAAGGGAGTGGTTACTGTGGCATGGAGTTAGGTGAATTATAGAGGGCATGTGCCTTTATTTTCAATTACTGGCTTCATCTTAAAAGTTTCATTGGGATTTTAAATATATGAAACAAGACAAAGACTGACTATTTAGAGTGGAATAAATCATAAAGAATATCAAAATAAAGGATAATCTTTACTCTGAATGCAAACTAGTTCTTCAAATTATGGACGAAGGTTCATATAAGCTAATAAACTCTTAGTTTTATTTTAGTTCATCAATTGAAAAACAAGTGGTAAGACCATTTTTCTTTCACTCATAGTTATTATTTACATTGAGGAGTTAGTGTATGTTGTTTCCTTTTTATTGCCCTTTTATTCAGAGTTATGTTTGGAAATACTGTTTTTGTACTAAACAAAGAAACTTCCTTTTTCCTTTAATAACATACTTGTAATTAAAGGTTAATGCTCATTTTACTAATACTTTAACCTCAAATGTATAGTGTTTTGGTTTACATTAGTAACACCAATTTGTAATTAAAATGAAGCTATAATTTTTAATGGTTTATTTAAAAGATTCTAAAAGTGGTGTAAAATGGAAATTTCCCATATTAATTCAAAATTGACTGACCATGTAATTACTAGCAGGTAGCATTTGATGCTTAATGCATTGTGAATTCTTTTTTTGTTGACCGTAAAGGAGCTTCATCAGTCTTATAAAAGGTCTTTTTCTTTCAGGATCCAGTTACAACAGAAGAATTCCCCTAACACACTAATTCTTTCTCATTTTGTGGGGAGGCCCATGTCAACCAGCTCAGAATCTTCCTTGATTATTAAACGACTGACTCTAAAGGTAGAAAAATGCACCGTCTTTTGGAGTTACCAGAATTTTTATTTAGATTCTGAAGTCATCAGGCCTGAGTACCTGATGATAAACCAATTTTCAGTATTACACATTTGTTTTGGTTTTGCATAAGGTTAAAAATTATACTCAATGCAGTTGGGTCCTTTTGGTGACAATTTTGGTTTAAAATGCAGAGACAGAAATATTTCTCACCAGTTGTGATACAGTGTAGCTACTTTAATTTGCATGTGTTCTCACCTTGTAGTTGATGCAGCATTCTTGGTCAGTATCTGCGCTGACATTGGATCCTGCTAAGCTTCTGGAAGAATTTCCACATTGGCTGGAAAAACTCTCTGCCCGTCACCAAGGCAGCATCATCATCATTATTGATTCTATAGATCAAATTCAGGTATGTTTTCACTTTTTAACCTATTGATATACTCAGAAAGAGACAAAAATATTAGTAGTGACTATAGCAAACATTTAAATCATATGTTTGTGAGAAGAAAATGTTGATGTTGTTTCTTTTATTTCTGCTTAATTTCTAGAGAGGAAGCATGTGGATAAAAAATATATATGTATATATGCCAGTAGATGCTAGTATCTTATTGGGAAGGACCGACTGTATTTTCACAATTAGCAACTATTGTTCATTTTGACATGGTTTTAGGGCCTTGACATTTCCTTACATGCCCAGAATTCAGATCAGTGATAGTAGTGTCTTGCCACTTATTCTTCTAATATTCTGAGATAAATCATCCAAAAAATAAGATTTTATCCTTAATAATAATGAGAAATTTAATGACAATTTCATTTTACTTGGGGAGCCGTTATTGGGTTGCTATTGAAATATTTTGAATTAATAGATGGAATTTTGTTTTTATATTTTTAAGCAAGTTGAAAAACACATGAAATGGCTGATAGATCCACTACCAGTGAATGTAAGAGTAATTGTTTCTGTGAATGTGGAAACATGCCCTCCAGCATGGAGGTAAGTGCTAAATTTAATTCTTTCAGATTACATGAAATTTTTAAAGTATAAACAAAGGAAGGCTTTTGATATGTGTATTTCTCATATTTTTCATATGATGTCAGTGAGGATGGGGAGAAGTGGACAAATTCAAGAAAAGGATGCAATCTATAGGATTTGGTGGGAGGTTAGATCAAAGATGTGAGGAAGAAAGCTAGGATAGCTCCCAGGTTTCTGGCTTGAGAAATTAAGTAAACTGTGGTTCCATGAACTGAGATGGGAAACACAAAGGATTGGGCAGATTTGTGGAGCAAAGGTCATGAATTTTGTCTTTGTTGTTGTTGTTTTTTTTTTTAACATCTTTATTTGAGTATAACTGTTTTACAATAGTGTGTTAGTTTCTCCTTTACAACAAAGTGAATCCGTTATACATATACATATGTTCCCATATCTCTTCCCTCTTGCATCACCCTCCCTCCCACCCTCCCTATCCCACCCCTCTAGATGGTCACAAAGCACAGAGGTGAACTCCCTGTGCTATGCGGCAGCTTCCCACTAGCTATCTAATTTACATTTGGTAGTGTGTATATGTCCCTGCCACTCTCTCACATCGTCACCGCTTACCCTTACCCCTCCCCGTATCCTCAAGTCCATGCTCTAGTAGGTCTGTGTTTTATTCCCGTCCTACCACTAATCTCTTCATGACATTTTTTTTTCTTAGATTCCATATATATGTGTTAGCATACGGTATTTGTTTTTATCCTTCTGACTTACTTCACTCTGTATGACAGACTCCAGGTGTATCCACCTCATTACAAATAACTCAGTTTCATTTCTTTTTATGGCTGAGTAATATTCCACGGTATATATGTGCCACATCTTCCTTATCCATTCATCTGTTGATGGACACTTAGGTTGCTTCCATGTCCTGGCTATCGTAAATAGAGCTGCAGTAAACATTTTGGTACATGACTCTTTTTGAACTATGGTTTTCTCAGGGTATATGCCCAGTAGTGGGATTGCTGGGTCATATGGTAATTCTATTTGTAGTTTTTTAAGGAACCTCCATACTGTTCTCCATAGTGGCTGTATCAATTTACATTCCCACCAGCAGTGCAAGAGTGTTCCCTTTTCTCCACACCCTCTCCAGCATTTATTGTTTCTAGAGTTTTTGATGATGGCCAATCTGACCGGTGTGAGATGATATCTCATTGTAGTTTTGATTTGCATTTCTCGAATGATTAATGATGTTGAGCATTCTTTCATGTGTTTGTTGGCAATCTGTATATCTTCTTTGGAGAAATGTCTATTTAGTTCTTCTGCCCATTTTTGGATTGGGTTGTTTGTTTTTTTGTTATTGAGCTGCCTGAGTTGCTTATAAAATTTGGATATTAATCCTTTGTCAGTTGCTTCATTTGCAAATATTTTCTCCCATTCTGAGGGTTCTCTTTTGGTCTTGTTTATGCTATCCTTTGCTGTGCAAAAGCTTTTAAGTTTCATTAGATCCCATTTGTTTATTTTTGTTTTTATTTCCATTTCTCTAGGAGATGGGTCAAAAAGGATCTTGCTGTGATTGATGTCATAGAGTGTTCTGCCTATGTTTTCCTCTAAGAGTTTGATAGTGTCTGGCCTTACATTTAGGTCTTTAACCCATTTTGAGTTTATTTTTGTGTGTGGTGTTAGGGAGTGTTCTAATTTCATACTTTTACAGGTAGCTGTCCAGTTTTCCCAGCACCACTTATTGAAGAGGCTGTCTTTTTTCCACTGTATTTCCTTCCCTCCTTTATCAAAGATAAGGTGACCATATGTGTGTGGGTTTATCTCTGGGCTTTCTATCCTGTTCCATTGATCTATATTTCTGTTTTTGTGCCAGTACCATACTGTGTTGATTACTGTGGCCTTGTAGTATAGTCTGAATGACTTTTGTCTTTGGACATGGTTTGTTTGAGTTGCCAATTGTAGCTCCAACTGGTGATGTCTAGTAGGCAGTTATATTTATGGGTGAGGAAAATGGGGAAGGCTAGGCTAGGAAAAATAGACTAGAGACCTGTGGTCCTGAGATAAAAGCTCAACTTAACAGTCCTCAAGAAGTGATACAGTGGTTGAGTTATATAAGGCAGTGTTTCTTGACCTATTTTTGCCTCCCCACCCTAGGAGCCCTTTAGTGATTTTCTTCCTAATCACCTGCCAAGAAATGTTAATACCGTACATACATCATATATCGATTCATGAATATAAACAGATATGTGTGTATATTTGTGCTTTATGCATAAAGAGAGTAAGATTTCCTCTCCCCAACAAACAGTTTTCACCACCCCACTGAGAATGGATGTTGTAGGGTGTAAATTCTAATTGGATTACAAGTATTATGTGGACGAAGACTGTCTGACACTATTCCTCACAGGCACTAATACCTGTGTTGTTTTACTGATGGTATAGAACATAGAACTGGAAATGTTATACACTTCATGTATAAGCTATTTATAACAGGTTTGTTGTGATTAATTGCTAAAAAATGAAATACTATTAATATGATTAACAGAGATTAATTTTGTTTATTTTATGAAGGCAGTATAAAAATTTAATTCTTGTAATGGACTTTGACTTGTCTTGTGGGTAGATTACAGCTTTGTTGTATTATTAAAAGAGAATTTCATTTTTCTTTTCTTTAAATAAAAGGTTGTGGCCTACACTTCATCTTGACCCTTTAAATCCGAAAGATGCAAAATCTATTATAATCGCAGAATGCCACTCTGTAGACATTAAATTGAGTAAAGAGCAGGTAAGTATTTTTAATTTTGCTGCTTTCTTTTACTCTCTATAGCTTTCCTTATAAAAACACCTTATACGGGACTTAAAATTCAATATAGGTACTCTATATGGTTCTAAGGAAAATTGGAACTTAGTAATAATTACTTTCTTAAATGCATTTACTCTTAAACTAATAACAGATATAGAAGAAGCAATAAAAAAGACTTTGGTCTTAAGGTTTACTTTACTATATTATATTAAGCAGTATTTTAAAAGCAAAAAAGCATTTGCATGTTGATGGCATCTGTGGTCCAGTACCACACGGCAGTGATGCCGCTGATGAGGTGGCAGGAGCCATGTTATTTCTGCAGGGATATTTGTTGATGGCTTGGTTGTAAAGACCACTTAATTCCAGGGTGGTTTTGTATTTCTGTTTTGTTTTTTGGTAAACTGGTGCAGGAGAAGAAGCTAGAACGACACTGTCGTTCTGCTACAACCTGCAATGCCCTTTATGTCACTCTTTTCGGCAAAATGATTGCATGGTAAGTGGTGGTTATTTTATGTCATCTTCAGCATGTTTGTGTTTGCTGCAGAACGCTTCTTCACCGTGTGAAACTGAAAACTGATCATTATGACAATCTCTTGGGCCACTAAGATTCTGTTTATTCTAACAGTGATACTAACAACCGTGAGAATGTGACTTATGACTGAAGACTGCTACTAGTCCTTGAATATCAGAACTTGTTGGATATATCTGTCTGGTGTTCATCACAATAACCTTCTCCTGACTGCAGGTTGCAAAAGAAGGCCATCTTTGGCCTCAATTTGGGGCCCACCCAGGAGTGCTCATTGTCACCTCCTTGGGGCCCCTAGCTTTGAGAAAGTGAGGAGACAACTGAGGCATAAAAATGTTATTTCAGGTGTCTTTCACTATCAGTAGGTAGGTATGTAGGTAGGAATTTTTAATTGTCTCTGTTCCCACGTCCTGATAAACCTTTCATCTTACAATTGGTCTTCTATTTTAGAAATCCATTCATAATTTGCCTTTAGGTAAGCAGTAGAGAGTTTTACTACTTTTACTTCTTCTTCAGTACAGCCTCACCTACTTTGTCTGTTTGCAACCAGAGGTAAAAAAGATCAACACTTGTTTTGGTATTCATCATTAGGTTGCAATCCTAGCACAACTCATATTCTAGACACTAAATCTAGTACTCTTGTCTCTTAATTCCACATTCTCACCTGAAGTACCAAATTTGAAATGAAAAAAATCTTCTGAAACTTTGAATTGTCCATGATATTTTCGCTGTCCCCAGAGTTGTGGTGGTACATCTGTGAACATCAGTGGCTTGCATAAGTACAGTTCAAGAGTCATGCATTTCATAATAGTTATTGAAATTATCTCTTTTAAGAGGGACTATGAACCATTTTTCTGTTTTTTCCTTATTCTTTGCATATCTTTGTATTTAAAAAAGACAATACTGGTAAATATTGTGTAATATTTTAAAACAAATCCCAGTTACTGATTTTCTTTAGCCTGATGTTTTCCAAATTCTGGTTCTATTTTTTTTTTAATTTAATTTGCATGGCTAACTAATAATACTTATTTATAATTATTTTCCTGCTTCCTATATGTGGGCGGCATGCCTCTAGGTGATAAGAACCATGTCTTACTCATTTTTATGTTCCATAATGTATAGTAATTACTTGACACATAGTTAAGTCCCAGCATATGTTTATTGAATTGACTTAAATGGTTATACACTAAAGTAACTGTGATGAATCTAGCAGCCCCATAAAACTAATGTTTTCCTGTGTCATGTTTTATTGAATTCCTGTTGTTATCAGTTAAATAGTACAACACATAGAGGTAAAATAGAGCACTGTTTTTATTTACCCCAAATTTTTCACAGATGTTGGCAGACTGTAAGAAATTAAATCTGTTCTCAATTCCAACAGTGCTGGGAGAGCAGGCAATTTAGATAAAATCCTTCTTCAGTGTTTCCAGTGTCAAGATACTCTTTCATTATATAAACTTGTTCTTCGATCTATCCAGGAGTCCATGACAAATGATATGGATAAAGAACTAATGAAACAGGTAAAGTGTAATAAACTTATAAAGGGAAGATTATTTTGCCTTGTTTGTAATTGTGTGTGAATTGAAGTAAACAGTAAATCCTTGTAATGCTAAATGTGTTTAGAGCATATACTATACCCACTACCATAGTGTGCTGTGGCCAGAAGTGATATCTCAGGGAATTTGCATTTTCCTGATTATCATGGAGATTTTTCATCTTTTCATGCTTCTTGGTTATTCTTGTTTCCTCTTAGGTGAATTGCTTGTTCAAGTCCTTTACCCATTTTTTTTTTTTTCATTTTTTTTTTTTTTTTTTTTTTTGGTACGCGGGCCTCTCACTGTTGTGGCCTCTCCCTTTGCAGAGTGCAGGCTCCGGATGCACAAGCTCAGCGGCCATGGCTCACGGGCCCAGCCGCTCCGTGGTATGTGGGATCTTCCCAGACCGGGGCACGAACCCGTGTCCCCTGCATCGGCAGGCGGATTCTCAACCACTGCGCCACCAGGGAAGCCCTACCCATTTTTTAATGGAGTTGACTTTTTCTTGTTGATCTGTTAGGAGTTTTTAAATGATCTGCATAGTGAATACAAATCCTTTGTTATAGAATTTGCAAATCAGTGTCTTTTTCCTGTTCTTGTCTTTTAACTTCGTGGTGTCATTATACAAAGTTTTATTTTAATAAAGTCAGATTTATCAACAGTTTCTTTCATGGCTTATGCCTGTTGTATCTTATTTTTTTTAATCCTTTGCTATCACAGAAGTATTCTTATATTTTTTTCCCTTCAAAATATTTTATAATGTTCTTCATGTGTGAGTCCTTAACTCATATGATATATTTTTATTTATTGTGTGAGGAAGGAATCTACTTTTTTTTTTTTTTTTTGGCTACGTGACTTGAGGGATCTTAATTCCCTGACCAGGGATTGAACCTGGGCCACTGCAGGGAATTCCCAGGAACCTACTTCTCAATCTTTTATTTATTTATTTTTTTGTTTGTTTTGTTTTTTTGCGGTACGCGGGCCTCTCACTGTTGTGGCCTCTCCCGTTGCGGAGCACAGGCTCCCGGCGCGCAGGCTCAGTGGCCATGGCTCACGGGCCCAGCTGCTCCGCGGCATGTGGGATCTTCCCGGACCGGGGCACGAACCCGTGTCCCCTGCATCGGCAGGCGGACTCTCAACCACTGCGCCACCAGGGAAGCCCTCAATCTTTTAAAATACAGCTAGTTAATTGTTCATTTTACTTCATACATCTTTTCTACTGATTTGGAACGCCATCTGTCAAGTATCAAGCTCACATATAAACATGAGTCTGTTTCTAGGCTCTTCTGTTCCAATTTACTATTCCTTGTCAATACCGCTGTCTTAACTATTAGAATTTTAACGTAAGCTTTGATATTTGGTTAGGCAAACCCCCTCTTAATATTTTCCACAGTTGTCTTGGCTCATTTCCCACATGTATTTTTAGAATTGGCTCAGCAAGTGCCATGGAAATTCAGTATGCAATTTTAATTGTAGTTGCATTGGATTTAGAGGCTAAGTTGGGGGAAATTATATAAGTCTTCTCCTTCATGGAAAGCTAAATAGCTCTCCATTTATTTAGTCATCTTCTTGAATGATGATTATCAATAACATTTTATCTTCTTCCCCATAAAAGTCTTAAACATTTTTTGTTAAAATTTGTTTCTAAGGATTCTATAGTTAATAACATTTTAAAATTGTTTGTTGCTGGTTATTCAATTTAATTTTTGTAAATTTACTAGCAATCTTGCGGAACTCTTATAGTTCTAACCTGGATCCATTTTTATGTCGATTTCTCAGGTTGGGGGTTCCCCTGGGTTTGACTTTTCATTCTGCCTCTAAGCCCACAGTCTTCTGTCTGTTGGCTGTTTCCCTGAGGCATTCAGTCACTAAGGGGACAGCCTTTGAAAGGTCCCTGTGCTGACAAGCATTATATCATAGTTCCAGCTCCTTGCTTCACAGAACTTAAAGTCTCCCCTTCCATCGTGACTGTGGGTGTGAAAACCCAAGCTAAGTTATGGACTGCTGCTTATCCTGTCTTCCCACTTCACACAGGGACAGCAGCTCCAGCACTTAGCCCTCTAATTTTCAGTTTCCTATTTATTTGGGATACTTGGGGGATTTCCCTTTCTTTTCTGCAAGTTCAGTTGTGCTTTTGGAAATGTTTTGTTACATGTTATCTGACATTAACAGGCATTTGTAGTAGGAGGACTGTTTTCTTCTGCCATCTTCCCAGAATCAGAACTCTGTCATTAGTTTTAATAATACATTTCCTGCAGTTTTAATTTTCACTAAACTTTTTCTATATGTGTGTTATCTTTGGTGTGCTAGACTTTATATGTACCTTTTGGAAAGTATGTTTTATTTTAAGAAATCTGTTTCTTGGTTTATTAAATCACTTGAATGATAAATTCAAATAAGTTAATAAGTTTAAAAGAATTGTGGAAATT
This sequence comes from Kogia breviceps, assembly GCF_026419965.1. NCBI lineage: Eukaryota > Metazoa > Chordata > Mammalia > Artiodactyla > Physeteridae > Kogia > Kogia breviceps. Next base: position 21,356,513 of record NC_081314.1, read on the forward strand.
TTATTGGTTGTTAGTTACTAATAGAGGGGCTTTATAATCATTGTTAATTCATTTTTCTCCCTAGATTCTCTGCCTTGTAAATGTTAGTCACAATGGTGTGAGTGAATCAGAATTGATGGAACTCTATCCTGAGCTGTCCTGGGCTGTCTTGACCTCCCTTATTCACAGTTTACACAAAATGTGTTTGTTGACTTACGGTTGTGGTTTGCTCAAGTTTCAACATCTACAGGTAAATGTTATCTGAAAAATAAGGTTTTTTCATTTATTGAAATGTCTACATATCATCGCATATGTATTATGCTATATAATACCACATCATTTCAAATATTTCGATTACAAGACAAAACTGAAATCTCAAATTTGGCATTATAAAAATTTTTTCCGGGGCTTCCCTGGTGGTGCAGTGGTTGAGAGTCCGCCTGCCGATGCAGGGGACACGGGTTCATGCCCCGGTCCGGGAAGATCCCACATGCCGCGGAGCGGCTGGGCCCGTGAGCCATGGCCGCTGAGCCTGCGCGTCCGGAGCCTGTGCCCCGCAACGGGAGAGGCCACAGCAGTGAGAGGTCCGCGTACTGCAAAAAAAAAAAAAAAAAAAAAAAAAAAAAAAAAAAAAAAAAAAAAAAATTTTCCAGTGATTTTAGGTTAGATACAAAATTTGGCTAATATTATTCTTATGAAGTAAATACCTTTGTGAAATGGCTATTACTTTAAAAGGTAGTTTTTTCAATTTTATGTTTCATTGAATTGCTGGTATATTATATATGTTTTAAGAACTTGGGCTCTGTAAATCACTCTGCCTCAATTCACAGCCCAGCTCTTCACAGCTTAATGTAACCTTGGGCAAGTTCTCTGAGCCTTGGGCAGATGTTTGCAGCTTACCTGAGGGATTGTAAAGATAATTAATTGATCCTGGTGAGGTCCTAGACATGATGTCTAGCACATAGTAAATAATGACTAATATAACTTTTTTTTTTCCATATACTAGTTTGCATTTGCTAATACCAAACTCCCGATCCTTCCCTCCCCCACTCCCCTTCCCCTTGGAAACCACAAATCTGTTTTCTGTGTCTGTGAATCTGTTTCTGTTTCACAGATATGTTCATTTTTGTCATATTTCAGATTCCACATACAGTATTTGTCTTTCACTTAGTATGATAATCACTAGGTCCATCCATGCTGCAAATGGCATTATTTCATTCTTTTTCATGAATGTCCATCTGTCAATGGACATTTAGATTTTTTCCATGTCTTGGCTATTGTAAATAGTGCTGTTGTGAACATAGGGGTGCATATATCTTTTTGAATTATAGTTTTGTCTAGAAATATGCCTAGGAGTAAGATTGCTGGATCATATGATAATTCTATTTTTAGTTTTTTAAGGAACCTCCATACTGTTTTCTACAGTAGCTGCACCAACTTACATTCTCACCAACAGTGTAGGAGGGTTCCCTTTTCTCCACACCCTCTCCAGTATTTGTTATTTGTAGACTTTTTAATGATGGCCATCTGACTCATGTGAGGTGGTACCTGATTGTAGTTTGATTTGCATTTCTCTCATAATTAATGATGATGAGATAATTTCATGTGCCTATTGGCTATCTGTATGTCTTCTTTGGAGAAATGTCTATTTAGGTCTTCCACCCATTTTTTGATTCAGTTGTTTGTTTTTTTCTTATTGAGTTGTATGAGCTGTTTGTATATTTTGGAAATTAAGCCCTTGTTGGTCGCATCATTGGCAAATATTTTCTCCCAGTCTATAGGTTGTCTTTTTGGTTTTTGTATGGTTTTCCTTACTGTACAGAAGCTTGCAAGTTTGATTAGGTCCTGTTTGTTTATTTTTGCTTTTATTTCTATTGCCTTGGGAGACTGACCTAAGAAAATATTGGTACGATTTATGTCAGAGAATGTCTTGCCTATGTTATCTTCCAGGAGTTTTATGGTATCATGTCTTTTATATTTAAATCTTTAAGCCATTTTGAGTTTATTTTTGTGTATGGTGTGAGGGTGTGTTCTAACTTCATTGACTTACATGTGGCCGTCCAACTTTTACAACACCACTTGCTGAAGAGACTGTCTTTTCCCCATTGTATGTTCTTGCCTCCTTTGTTGAAGATTAATTGACCGTGGGTGTCTGGGTTTATTTCTGGGCTCTCTGTTCTGCTCCAATGATCCATATGTCTGTTTCTGTGCGAATACCATGCTTTTGATTGCTATAGCTTTGTAGTATTGTCTGATGTCTGGGAGGGTTTGTTCTTTTTCCTAAGGATTGCTTTGGCAATTCTGGGTCTTTTATGGTTCCATATACATTTTAGGATTACTTGTTCTAGTTCTTTGAAAAATGTCATGAGTAATTTGATTAGAATCACATTAAATCTGTAGATTGCTTTTGGTAGTATGGCCATTTTAACAATATAAATTTTCCAATCTAAGAGCATGGGATATCTTTCCATTTCTTTGAATAATCTTCAGTTTCCTTTATTAATGTTTTGTAGTTCTCAGCATAAAAGTCTTTCACCTCCTGGGTCAGGTTTATTCCTCCATATTTAATTTTTTTGGATGTGATTTTAAAAGGGATTGTTTGGGGTTTTTTTTTTACATTCTCTTTCTGATGTTTCATTATTAATATAAAGAAATGCAATGGATTTCTGTATGTTAATCTTGTATCCTATTACCTTACTGAATTTGTTCATCAGTTCTAGTAGTTTTTGTGTGGAGTCTTTAAGGTTTTCTATATGTAGTATCATGTCATGTGCATATAATGACAATTTTAACTCTTCCCTAACAATTTGAATACATTTTACTTTTTTTCTTGTCTGACTTCTGTGGCTAGGACTTCCAATACTATGTTGAAGAGAAGTGGTGAGAGTGGTCATCCTTGTCTTCTTCCAGATTTTAGCAGGAAAGCTTCTATCTTTTCACCATTGAGTATTATATTGGCTGTTGGTTTGTCATAAATAGCTTTTATTATGTTGAAATATGTTCCCTCTATACCCACTTTGGTAAGAGTTTTTATCATGATTGGATATTGAATTTTCTCAAATGCTTTTTCTGCATCTATTGAGATGACCATGTGATGTTTGTCTTTTCTTTTGTTGATGTGGTGTATCATATTGATTCATTTGCATATGTTGAACCATCCTTGTGACCCTGGGATGAATCCAACATGATTGTGGTATATGATCTTTTTTATGTGTTGTTGGATTCAGTTTGTTAATATTTTGTTGAGAATTTTTGCATCTATAGCCATCAAAGATATTGACCTGTAATTTTCTTTTTTGGTAGTGTCTTTGTCTGGTTTTCATATCAGGGTGATGGTGGCTTCACAGAGTGTCTTTGGGAGTATTCCTTCCTCTTCAGTCTTTTAGAAGAGTTTGAAAAGGATAGGTATAAGTTCTTCCTTGTACGTTCAGTACAATTCCCCTGTGAAGCCATCTGACCCTGGACTTTTGTTTGTAGGGAGTTTTTAAATTACAGATTCTATTTCACTTCTAGTTATCAGTCTGTTCAAGTTATTTATTTCTTCTTGATTCAGTTTTAATGGGTTGTATGTTTCTAGAAAGTTGTCCATTTCTTCTAGGTTGTTGAATTTGTTGGCATGTAATTGTTCATAGTATTCTCTTATGGCCTTGCACCAAAAAATATTAAACCCACACAGCCTACTCAGGGATGCTGCCATGTAAAAATAGCCCTCCAAGACCACAGTAGAAAATTGTTTCTCCTAAACTCATAGAGCAAGAGAAATATAAGTAAAATGAATCAGAGGAACCACTCCCAATTAAAAGATCAAGAGAATTCCTCTGAAAGAACAAACAATGAAACAGACCTCTTCAGTCTAATAGACACTGAGTTCAAAAAAGAGATAATGAAAATACTGAAGGAATTAAGAAGGACTATTGATAGAAGTACAGATTACTGTAAAAAGGAACTAGAAACTATAAGGAAGAGCCAAGAAAAATTAGAAAATTCACTTGCTGAAATGAAAACTGAGCTAAAGACAATGAATAGCAGAATGAATAATGCAGGAGAATGAATAAGTGATCTGGAAGATAGAATAATGGAAATCACCCTATCAGAACAGCAGACAGAAAGCCAAATGAAAAACAAAACATGAAAGCAATATAAGAGACCTATGGGATAATATAAAGCATGCCAATCTATGCATAATAGGGATCCAAGAAGGAGAAGAATGAGTAAAGGGGATTGAAAATGTATTTGAAGAAATTATGGCTGAAAACTTTCCTTCCTAAAGAAGGAAACAGATATCCAGGTTCAGGAAGCACAGAGGGTCCCAAACAAGATAAACCCAAACAGACCTACACCAAGACATATTATAATAAAAATGACAAAAGTTAAACATAAAGAGAGGATTCTAAAGGCAGCAAGAGAAAAACAAAGAGTTGATTACAAGGGAACCTCCATAAGGCTATCAGCTGATTTCTCTACAGGAGTGTTGCAAGCCAGAAGGAGTGACAAGATATATTCAAAGTTCTGAAAGGGAAAAACCTGCAACCTAGGAAATTCCACCCACCCAGATTATCATTTAGAATAGAAGGAGAGATAAAGAATTTTTCAGACAAGCAAAAACTAAACCTATACTAAAGGAAATATTGAAAGATCTTATCTAAATAGAAAAGAAGTAAGAATCTAGGGAAGAGAAAACCACAATTGGAAAGTAAATCACTTAAATAAGCCAGTACACAGATTTAAAAAAAAAATCTGTGAGAGTGATGATTCACAGAATCAAACATGAACCACAACAAACAGCAAAAGGACAAACATGAAGATGTAAAAGAGGACATCAAAATCATAAAATGTGAGAGGAGAGCATAAGAAAATGTAGATTTTTTTTCCTAGAATGTGTTTGAGCCTATGTAACTACCAGTCTAAGGCAAGTAGATATAGGAAGAGGTTAACATACTTGAAAAACAGGGTAACCATAAATCAAAAACATACAATAGATTAACAAAAAACAAAAAGAAGAGAACATAAGCATAATACACAAGAAAATCATCAAACCATGAAAGGAAAAACAAAAAGAAAAACAAAGGGACAAAGAAGAAATATAAAATCAATGGGAAAACAAGGTTTAAAATGGCAATAAATACTATCTATCAATAATTACCTCAGCTGTCAATGGACTAGATGCTCCAGTCAAAAGACACAGTGGCAGATTGGAGAAAAAAACAAGAGCTGACAATATGCTGCCTACAATAGACCCATTTTAGGGCAAAGGACACACACAGATTGAAAGTGAGGGGATAGAAAAAGATATTTCATGTAAATGGAAATGACAAGAAAGTTGCGTTGCAATACTCATATCAGACAAAATAGACTTTAAAACAAAGGCTATAAAGAAAGATAAAGAAGGACACTATATAATGATATAAGGATCAATACAAGGAGAGGATATTACACTCACCAACATATATGCACCCAATATAGGAGCACCCAAATACATAAAATAAATACTAACAGACATAAAGGGAGAAATTGATGGGAATACAATAATGGTAGGAGATTTTAACACCCTACTCACATCAGTGGACAGATCTTTGAGACAGAAAATCAATAAGGCAACAGAGATCCTAAATGATTCAATAGAACAGTTAGACTTAATTGATATTTTCAAGACATTACATCCCAAATAAAGCAGAATACACATTCTTTTCAAGTGCACATGGAACATTCTCTAGGATTGACCATGTACTAGGGCACAAAACAAGTCTCAACAAATTTAAAAGTATAGAAATTATTTCAAGCATCTTTTCTGACCATAATGGCATGAAACTAGAAATCAACCACAGAAAAAGAAATGAGAAAAAAAAACCAATTACATGGAGACTAAGCAACATACTACTGAAAAACCAGTGGGTCAATGATGAAATCAAAGAAGAAATTTAAAAATACCTTGAGGCAAATGACAATCAAAACACAACCATACAAAATCTATGGGATGCAGCAAAAGCAGTTCTTAGAGGGAAGTTCATACAGATAAGAAAAATCTCAAATAAACAACCTAACCCACCACCTAAAAGAATTAGAAATAGAACAAACAAAACCTAAGGTCAGCAGAAGGAAGGAGATAATAAAGATCAAAGAGGAAATAAATAAAATAGAGATTTAAAAAACAATAGAACAAAATCAATAATACCAAGAACTGGTTCTTTGAAAGGGTAAACAGTGGTTAAGAATCCACCTGCCAATGCAGGGGACATGGGTTCAAGCCCTGGTCTGGGGAGATCCCACGTGCCGCAGAGCAACTAAGCCACTGTGCCACAGTGACTGAGTCTGCACTCTAGAGCCTGTGAGCCACAACTACTGAGCCCGTGTGCCACAACTATTGAAGCCTGTGCACCTAGAACCCATGCTTCACAACAAGAGAAGCCACCGCAATGAGAAGCCCACGCACTGCCACGAAGAGTAGCTCCCACTCACAACTAGAGAAAGCCCGCGTGCAGCAACGAACACCCAATACAGCCAAAAATAAAAATAAATAAATAAATTAATTAATTTAAAACATTGGCAAACCTCTGGCCAGAGTCACCAAGAAGAAAAGAGAGAAGACCCAAATAAACAAAACAAGAAATGAAAGAGGAGAAATCACAACAGATACCACCAAAATACCAATGTAATTCTTATCATCTGCAATGCCATGGTTGATTTATACATGTAAACAAATGTAAATGAAGTCTTTTATTTGAGTATGCTGTGTTATATATGCAGGTGTGGAATGTTTGTAATTTCACAGGCTTATCTTTCTCCTTTATTGTATATCACTTATATAATTTGCTCTTTTTAGTACTTTTACAAAATACATTTCAGATTTTTAATGTATTTACTAAAAGTTTGAATTGAATTATATTTTGAGTTACAGGAATTCTCATGTCAGTTTATCACATAAATATATACCAAATTTTAAAGTATTCTAATGCTCTTTCTCTTATACAACTATAAAATTGAAATAATTGTAAATTTCTTTTTACAAATTCATTGTTAGATTGTACAGTGACTTACAGAAAATAGACTGTAATGTTTTTTCTTTTTCTCCATAGGCTTGGGAAACAGTGAGACTAGAGTACATGGAAGGTCCCACCATTATTTCTTCATATAGGCAAAAGCTAACCAACTATTTCACCATGCAGCTAAGGTATTGTAAATGTCCATGTTGTTTTTCTGTAGCTTCTGCAACACGCTCTACCTCTGTGTCCTTATTTCTCTTTCTTGCGTAACTTAATGCATAAAAATTTCCTTATTATTTTAAAAGGTTAAGTCCTCTCCTATTCTGTTAATGCCAAAAGAACAAAAGATGATTATGTAAGTCAGTCTTTTAATATTATGCTGAAGATTTAAACTTAAGTGATATCAATGCAGGATCATTTTATTATTTTTATTTTATTCTAGTTAAATAGTTTAGTTTAAAAATATGTGTGTGTCTGTTTATATCTGTGTGTGTGTATTTGTGTCTATTGATGTTTTTTTTAATAGTTCAATTTTAGGAAAATAAACTTTAGAGTTTGGTCAGTGGTCCTGAATATCACTTTATTTTTATAGTTAGATTGGTCAAGTTTCTGACTTTGACCTAGTTTTCTCAGCATTAGATTATACTCAGAGTCAGGGATATATCTCAAATGTCTCTCTCCTCCTTTAGCATTTGTCTGTAGCCTTTTGAAGTGATCTCATTGTAGCAATGTATTATTGACTGTTGTCCCTTCTCTTCTAATAGTCAGGACCGAGTGACTTGGAGGAGTGCAGATGAACTGCCTTGGCTATTCCAGCAGCAGGGAAGTAAACAGAAGCTGCATGATTGCCTTCTTAACCTCTTTGTGTCTCAAAACCTCTATAAAAGGTAAGAAACTTATTTGTATATATCTTTTTTTCCCAGAAAAACAGATTTAAACAGTTGTTCAGTGGAACAAAGAAAAATGGCATTCTTCATTTAAAAATTAGTCCAGTTTCAGTGGTAACTGAAGTATAAAATGGTGTGGGAGAAATTTTAATACAGTTTGCAAATTGCCACAACATCTACTTTTTCCAAGAGGTAAACAAGAAAGATAGAGTATTGCAGTTTTCATAAAATCAGACCTGGAATACTCTTGAGATAGCTTTGTATCTTAATCTTTCACTGAAGCAGGTTTAAATCCAGACCACCCAGAGAGGCGGTTCATGATGTCTGCCTCTCAGGGTATTCAAATATTTCAAAGTATAGCCTTCAAAACAGACTCTGGGCTCTACAGAGAATTTGACTGGTGTCAGAATTTAAAGAAAAGATTACCCTTTTTCATAAATGCCTTTTTTTTTAAGTTTTTATTTTGTCTTTTTGTCTGTGCCCTGTGGCATGTGGGATCTTATTTCCCTGACTAGGGATTGAACCCGTGCCCCCCGCAATGGAAGCATTGAGTCTTAACCACTGGACTGCCAGGGAAGTCCTTCATAAATGTCTTATTGTCTCTCCTGGTGTGTTTGAATTTGCCTCTGGCAGAACCACCTTTTTATGAGACAACCTTCTGACCTCTAAGCCCTATGAGGAGGTTTTTCTGTCTCACCTGGAAATTTACTCACTTCTCATAATTTAGATGCATAATTTGTTTTGTTTCTTAGTGAACTCTCTCAAATTTCTTTGTTGCACCTTATAGATTATTTCTGATCTCCATCTCAGTTTTTCATGATTTCATTTGAAATCGGATTCATCTTTTAGTTTACCAGCTCTCCCATCTTACTTAATACCATCAACAGATGAATAAGCTTACTTTTATCATTCAATTCCTTGATGAAAATACAAAGGAGATATTCTGACAGTTTGCCTGTGTTTCATTAGTTGCTTCTGTTCTGATTTGTATCATTTAAAATAATTTTTGGGAGAACTCAGCAGTTGACTGCATATCATGAAATGTTTAAACAGGATTATGATAGGTTTCCATTGGTGAGTAACCATAATGATATTAATGGTAGCAGCCAACACTGTGGAGTACTTGCTACAGGCCATAATCTCCTTACAGTAACACCTGAGGCAAGTGGTGTCGGTGTGCCCCTTCTGCAGATGAGGATGATGAGGTGTAAGAGAGCACACAGCTAGGCTGCTGTGGACTCAGATGGCAGTCCCAGTCTACACCCTTACTTAACTACACTGGACTAGTCTACTAATAAACTATCAATAGCTTGATATGAATTGTGGCATCTTCACTCAATAGTGGGGTTTAATGTTTCTTTTTCATTAAATTACTGTTATTTGTTGGAACAGAGGACACTTTGCTGAGTTGCTGAGTTACTGGCAGTTTGTTGGCAAAGACAAAAGCGCAATGGCAGCAGAATACTTTGATTCATTGAAGCAGTATGAGAAAAACTGTGAAGGCGAGGAGAGCATGATTTGCTTAGCTGATCTTTATGAAACCCTGGGGCGATTTCTCAAGGATCTAGGCCTTCTCAGTCAGGTAACTTCAGCAGGGAGTTAGAGACTGTGTGGGTTTTCATGTTTACTCTTCTCTCCTTCCTAGGAGTTAATGCAGCTTTTATTTGTTGTGCTAATCAGATCTTACAGCATTTCACTCACCTTAATTGGCCTTTAACCTTTTTCTTCCCCCAGGCTGTGGTGCCTCTGCAGAGGTCTCTAGAAATTCGAGAAACAGCTTTAGATCCAGATCACCCACAAGTAGCTCAGTCCCTCCACCAACTAGCGAGTGTGTACGTGCAGTGGAAGAAATTTGGCAATGCTGAACAACTATATAAACAGGCATTGGAAATCTCAGAAAATGCCTATGGTGCGGAGCATCCACATATTGCTCGTGAACTTGAAGCACTTGCAACTTTGTACCAGAAACAAAATAAGTAAGATTTCAATTGGTAATTCTCTGGTTTTATGACAGGGAGTTACAGTTCTTAATGTACTTACGTGGGAAGCTTTGTTTTGTGGCTGTGTATTTTTCCTTATCCCATATTTTCCTTATCCTATATTCTTTTGAATCCACCATGTTCACATATTATTCTTGGTCTGGGGGGTGAACAAAAAATCAGAACTACAAGGTTCATCTGTGTTTCAAGATGTGCAAAGGATAGATAGAGCATGGACTTTGGAGTCATATAGTTAGGTTTGAAACCGGACTTCTTCACTAACTCTGTAACATTGAGTGTACTACTAATACAGGGGGCAGCAAACTGTCGCCCACATGCCAAGTCCAGAAGGTCCCCTGTTTGGGATGTAGAGTTGTAGTGTAACACAGCCACATTTTTTTCATTTACATATTGTCTGTGGTTGCTTCCATGCTTCAACAGCAGTTTTGTAGTTGCAACAGAGACCACGGGACCCACAAAGCCTAAAATGTTTACTATCTAGCCCTTTACAGAAGTTTGCTGATCCCTAGTATAATAAGCCCTCCAAATGATATCTCTTCCTCTATCTGAAATCATTTGTTTTGCTCAATCATAAGTGATACATATTGGAATTTTTTCTTTTAACTTCTAGAAGTATTGTTTCACACAGATTTTGTGTGATTTTCACATTTTTATTTGACAAATTAACCTGTGTGGAAGTTGATAATAGCAAACTAAAATTTTGGATTTTCATTTAGTTAGATCACCCTTTAGAGATTCAAAACGAGTTTAATCAGTTAAAAACAGTTAAATGTCGGCTACTTGGAGGACTAGATTTGTTTTGTTCGATTTTGTTTTATGAAAGTTTTTGTTAAAGATTTTTAATTCCATATGACTATCACTTCTAGAAATAATGCTGTATTTAATTAGCCAAAAAAACTTTACACTGGTGGTTTCATTTTCATATGACACTTTGGACATATGTTTCCTTTGTTTGACTTTTTTTTTTTTTTTTTAAAGATATGAACAAGCTGAACATTTTAGAAAAAAATCTTTTAAAATTCGTCAGAAAGCTACAAGGAGAAAAGGCAACTTGGTAATGCAGATTTCTTTTGTGTTGTGTTTTGAACAAGGAAAAGAACATCTCTGAATATCATAATGTAGATGCATAAACCTCACATATTTAAGAACTTTAGATTTTAAAGTGACTTCTATGGAAGTATTAACATTTTCTTATTTATAATATATGTTTAAATATTAGTATCACTGAGAAGTACAAATTAGTAGACTTTTAAAAAGTGGAACTATGTATTGTAGTAATTGTTTTACAGTACATACATATCATGATGTTTTACACTTTAAACTTACACAATGTTATATGTCAATTATATCTCAATAAATCTGGGGATTTTTTTTTTAATTTTTAAAAAGTAGAACTATTCAGTTAATTTAAAGTTAATTTAGATTTTAGAAGATGGACGTAAAAGCTGTTTCAATTCTTTAAAGGGTTGGAAAACAGAATAAAAGAAATTTAGTAAACATTTTATGTTAGATTCAAATGCCAAGAAATTATTACCCTTGAGTGCAAAAAATTTTTCATTTTTCTAAGCTGCTAATAAAATCTAAATATAGCATATTTGTTTGTTTTAACTTAAAATGTTATGTGCAATTTTTTAAATGGAAATATATTTGACATCTAACATTGTGTAAATTTAAGATGTACAACATGCTTATCTGATGCATTTATATATTGTAATATGATTATTACCATAGCGTTAGCTAACACCTCTATCACATCACATAATTATCATTTCTTTTTTGTGGTGGGAATAATTAAGACCTAGTCTCTTAGCAAGTTTGATGATTTTAATACAGTATTTTTGCTTATATTCGCTATGCTGTACATTTGGGCTCCAGGACTTGTCTTCTAGTTGCAAATGCTATGTGCAATTTTAAGTACCCGATATTTAAATGTTTAGTAATAGGGTTAATGAATATATGCATGTTAATTCTGTTTCCTAATCTTTTTGAAGCACTTTGGGATTCAGCTCATTTTGCTAAAATAATCTCATAATTATTTTCACAAAATAGTTTTTTAATGAATTTAAGAATGTGATGCTACATGGAAGTATATATATTTTCATAAATCATTAGATTAATTCAGTATGATACTTAAAGTAATTGTAGTCTACTTTAAAGGGAAAAAAAAGAGAAAGGATTTTTTCAGAACCCTGGTATATTGCTTCAGAATCAAAGATTGCACTTTCTTGGTGATTGTTGTGAATTTCTTGTGTTTGCTACAGTATGGATTTGCCCTTTTACGTAGACGGGCCCTACAGTTAGAAGAGCTCACGTTAGGTAAGGATACACCTGACAATGCTCGGACCCTCAATGAACTGGGTGTGCTCTACTATCTTCAGAACAACCTGGAGTGAGTACCATGATGTTAATAATGAAAACAGGTATCCATTTTGTCTCTTAGATACAAAGCTGTTATACATTTCTATCAAGCTAAGCTAGAAAAACTTGATAGAAACCATGCCAAATTTCATGTATGATATGTTATGAACATGGCCACACTTAACAAAGACCATGACATTTTCTCTACTGTTTCCTTTTACATTGTTTCTTTAGTAACTCAAAAGTTACTCTCTAGCTTCCCTAGTATGTTTTATATGTTTATGAAAAGTGAGTTTATGTAGATGTTGTACATAAGATCTCACATAAGAACAAACTTGGGACTAAAGAATGTAGATGGCTGCTAGTTTTATTCTTCAGTTTATTTGAGCATAGAGACTCACAAAGGCATTAATATTTATGACAAAGAGGTGTTTTTGGACTTCTTTGTATGTCAGAAAAATATAACAAATTTGACACTTTGGATACCAGAAAAACACAACAAATATTTAGCCCACTTCACAAAGGGTTCTTTTATTAAAAATTATTTAGTACTACAAAGGGAGAAAGAAAGAATACCAAAATGTTTTGAGTTTGGCCTAGTAATTTTTAAGATATAAAAAATTTGTTTTGGAAACTATTTATGGGTTTGTCTTTTAGAAGTGAAGTGGAGAATTGAGACAATCGTCCAGATACTTTAGGCTTTCACACTACCAGGAAAGCATTTTTAGTTTTTGGAAAAGGGCAGGAAGAGATGAGGGGGTGGGAAAGAGGGGGAGAGGATTTTGAGCTGAATCCGTCATTTTAACTATCTTGGATTTAAGAAAAGTGCTTCAGTTCTCTACCTAACTATGGCTAGGGATTCTCACTTCTAGAGAATAAATTGTTTAAACCATTTGTGGCTTTTGTTCATAGAACAGCTGACCAGTTTCTGAAGCGGTCCTTGGAGATGAGGGAGCGAGTTCTAGGACCAGATCACCCTGACTGTGCCCAGTCTTTGAATAATCTGGCAGCTCTATGCAACGAAAAGAAACAGTATGATAAAGCAGAAGAACTTTATGAAAGAGCCTTAGACATTCGGAGACGAGCATTAGCTCCTGATCACCCTTCTTTGGCTTATACAGTGAAGCATCTTGCAGTCTTGTATAAGAAAATGGTAAGTAATCCTTGGCATGCCTACATGTGTTTTATAATATACCAATTAAGACATAATTGCTATTAGCAAAATAATTTATCTTCTGATGGATAGATTATTTCTATTAGCTTTTAAATCATAGTGATTTAATTTTTTAACAAGTAGCTGAGTAAAACATTTAAAAATATTATTTCATCAAAGACAACACAAACAGATGGAGAGATATACCATGTACTTGGATGGGAAGAATCAATATTGTGAAAATGACTATACTACCCAAAGCAATCTACAGATTCAATGCAATCCCTATCAAATTACCAATGGCATTTTTCACAGAATTAGAACAACAAATTTTACAATTTGTATGGAGACACAAAGGACCCCAAATAACCAAAGCAATCTTGAGAAAGAAAACCGGAGCTGGAGAAATCAGGCTCCCTGACTTCAGACTATACTACAAAGCTACAGTAATCAGGACAGTATGACACTGGCACAAAAACAGAAATATAGATTAATGGAACAGGATAGAAAACCCAGAGATAAACCCACACACCTATGGTCACCTAATCTATGACAAAGGAGGCAAGAATATACAATGGAGAAAAGACAGCCTCTTCAGTAAGTGGTGCTGGGAAAACTGGACAGGTACATGTAAAAGAATGAAATTAGAACACTCCCTTACACCACACACAAATATAAACTCAAAATGGATTAAAGACCAAAATGTAAGGCCAGACACTATAAAACTCTTAGAGGAAAACATAGTCAGAACATTCTTTGACATAAATCACAGCAAAATCTTTTATGATCCACCTCCTAGATTAATGAAAATAAAAACAAAAATAAGCAAATGGGACCTGATTAAACTTAAAAGCTATTGCACAGCAAAGGAAACCATAAAAAAACAAAAAGATAACCCTCAGAATGGGAGAAAATATTTGCAAACAAAGCAAATGACAAGGGATTAATCTCCAAAATATACAGATAGCTCATGCAGCTCAATAACAAAAAAACAAACAACCCAATCAAAAAATGGACAGAAGACCTAAACAGACATTTCTCCAAAGAAGACATACAGATGACCAACAAACACATGAAAAGATGCTCAACGTCACTAGTTATTAGAGAAATGCGTATCAAAACTACAATGAGGCATCACCTCACCCAGGTCAGAATGGCCATCATCAAAAAATCTACAAACAAATGCTGGAGAGGGTGTGGAGAAAAGGGAACCCTCTGGCACTGTTGGTGGGAATATAAATTGGTACAGCCACTATGGAGAACAGTATGGTGGTTCCTTAAAAAACTAAAAAGACAACTACCATATGACCCAGCAATCCCACTCCTGGCATATATCCAGAGCAAACCATAATTCGAAAGGAGGCACGCACCCCGATGTTCATTGCAGCACTATTTACAATAGCCAGGACACAGAAGCAACCTAAATGCCCATCAACAGAGAAATAGGTAAAGAAGATGTGATACATATATACAATGGAATATTACTCAGCCATAAAAGGGAATGAAATAGTGCCATTTGTAGAGATGTGGATGGACCTAGAGATTGTCATACAGAGTGAAGTAAGTTGGAAAGAGAAAAACAAATATCGTACAATACCACTTTTATGTGGAATCTAGAAAAATGGTACAGATGAACTTACTGGCAAAGCAGAAATAGAGGCACAGATGTAGAGAATAAACTTACGGTTACCAAGGGGGAAAGGGGAGAGTGGGACAAATTGGGAGATTGGGATTGACATATATACACCACTATGTATAAAATAGGTAACTAATGAGAACCTACTGTTTAGCACAGGGAACCCTACTCAGTGATCTGTGGTGACCTAAATGGGAAGGAAGTCTAAAAAAGAGGGGATATATGTATATGTATAACTGATTCACTTTGCTGTACAGCAGAAACTAACACAACATTGTAAAGCAACTATACTCAAATAAAAATTAATTTTAAAAAATAAATTAAAATATTATTTCAGACTCAACTGGTTTAGTTTTTAAAAATACATTCTAAACACAAATGCATGTGTCAGCACTGTAATTAGAACTTATTCTTCTATTACATTTCAGAAGTTCTAAAATTCAACCAGGATTAGGTTTGCTTTGTTAAGCTACCAGAAACATAACGAATCACCCAATTGTTAGGGCTGAAGGAGGAGTCTCTTGTAGCTGGTTAAATGACCATTTTAATTGCATTCTTTCTTTTCTTTGGTTGCAATTAAATGTAACCATTCTTTACCATAGGGTTCTAGCCTGAGTGATATTTGGAGTGTTTATAACTGTTCTCAAAAAAAAAAAAGAGAGAGAGAGAGAAGAAAGAGAAGTCTGCTTTCATTTAGCACAGTTACAGAGTTAGACTGTATTTAGACTTTATTTGTGGGACCCTTGCTGGTCCTCCTGGTACTGAAGTTGATGTTTTAGTATGAAGGATCCATAGTTGCTATTTCTGCCTAACTTTCAAGTAAAAAAGAAATAATTAGAATAATCTGGAAAGGATTTGGTGGAAAACAAGTTTTTATTTTGATGCTATCTCTAAATTATGTATAGTAGCAAACATACTTTTTACTTCATCAGAAATTGTAATAATGGATGATCCTAAAGGACTTTCTGAGTTATCAAAGAAAATGTTTTCATATTCAATGTAGCTGTACTTACATGTTCTATTAGATGTCAGTTATCTATAAACTTAACCATTAAACTGGGAGGAAATGCTTCTGAACTTTTTTCCTCAAAATGACTTTTTAATATAAAATTATATTTATGGAACAAGCTCTGATCAGAAAGTATTTATTGCTTTAATATTTTTGTTAGATTTCACTTTTGTTTTTTAGGGGAAACTTGACAAAGCTGTACCTTTGTATGAGCTGGCTGTTGAAATCCGGCAGAAATCCTTTGGCCCAAAGCACCCTAGTGTAGCTACTGCCTTGGTGAACTTAGCTGTTCTTTATAGCCAAATGGTAAGTTCCCACACTGTAGTCCTTTATAAGTGAATGGTTTTAACGTATGAAATATAGGTAAACATGTATTAGATATGGCACAGTAAAAGTAATTAAAGGAAATTTAAGGTTATCTACTAATGTTCCCTTTAATACATGAGAAATATTTGAAGTTATATTTGTAAGATAGTCCCTTCCTCTTAGTGTAAAACACTGAGTGTTTAATTCATTGCATAGGCTTAGTTTTTTTAAATTCTGGAGACTCCCTACATCTCTATATTTAATATTGTTCTTAAGCTCTATCATTTGCCTGTGATGAGTTAAAAACAGGTATGGTACCCTGTATAAGCAAAAACAGGTTTGTGCTTATATAATTGGATTAATGTCATTGGTTACCAAGCAGAG
This sequence comes from Kogia breviceps, assembly GCF_026419965.1. Lineage (NCBI taxonomy): Eukaryota > Metazoa > Chordata > Mammalia > Artiodactyla > Physeteridae > Kogia > Kogia breviceps. Next base: position 21,373,205 of record NC_081314.1, read on the forward strand.
TCTAAAACTGAAGTTTCTGAGTTTTTATTATACTGCTTCTCCCATTATTATTCCTAAATTAATCTGTTTATCCACATCTTATAGGAGGATATTAACTTTTTTAAAGTGCTTACCCAAGTAGGTCAGCTTAGTCTAGAATACCTTAATAGTAATTTCAGAAATGCAGTGTGTTCAAGTGAGCATTGTTTCTTTTTTAATAAGAAAAAACACATTGAGGCCTTGCCGTTGTATGAAAGAGCATTAAAGATTTATGAGGACAGCCTGGGTCGGATGCATCCTCGAGTTGGAGAAACATTAAAAAATTTAGCTGTGCTTAGGTAAGAATTTTTCACTTTCCTCATGCAGCCAAAATCCCTTTTAAAACATCTTTAACTCATCATAGAGCACCACAAAATATTTATTGCTAATATGCTTTTTCTTGTAGTGGGAGGGGATGTTTTGGGTTGATCTATATACTTCAAGAGATACTGAAGTAATATCCAGAGTGGAGTGAAGGTGACATGATCTATTTTGTAGAGGAGTGTATCACGGCAAATAGAGAAGGACAGTTTACATTTGCAGCTAACTGGCTCTAGGGTAATCTGGGCAATTTGCTGTCCTCAAAGCTGGTTTACCATTAAGTACACGTTGATTTTTGCGTTATGTTTATCTCAGGGTGCTAACTTCCCTTAGTAGTTTCACTGCATCCATTACAACATAGTCTTAATGGTGCCCCTATGAGACACTTAACAGCACAAGACAGAAAGGAGAAGAGTTTGGGTATTGTTTTATTGGTCTGCCTGAATGAAATGAATGCACTGGAAAAAATGAGCAATTATTAACAACTTGTTTTTCTGTATCCTATAAGATCATCTAGAATTGTTAAAAGGTTATATTCTCATTTTGAGAATTTTTTTTGTCTCAAAGCTATGAAGAAGGGGATTTCGAAAAAGCTGCTGAACTATACAGAAGGGCAATGGAAATAAAGGAAGCAGAAACGTCTCTTTTGGGTGGAAAAGCTCCTTCCCGATATTCATCGAGTGGAGATACAGTTAGCTTAAAAACAACCCATTCTCCTAATGTTTTCCTTCATCAAGGACAGAGGTAATAGCAGCAACTGCAATTCACTGCAAATGCAACTTAGGATAAAATAATTAAGAAACATTTGGAACATTAGAATTTAAAACTTATAAAAATAGTTTTTAAGAAAACTTATTTTTGTGTGATTTAACTGATATTTGTATGAAATTGTATTGGACTACATTGAAGTTTGAGTCATGATTGTTTTGATTTTAGTTCTTTAAAAGAATTAATTTTCCTATTGTGTGGGAACCAAGGATGTAGACACATTAGAATCCTAAGATGACATGAAGAGTTGATCATGGAGAGTAGACTGGTCTCTGTTCTACAAGAGCTGGCAAAGCAGCTAAGACAAGGGGTTCAAGAATTCCGTGATTCTTCTCCTCTCTCAAGTTACTTTAGCCGCATCGTTCCTCATCTTGCTTTTCAGCAGCAGTCTGGCCCAGTTCTCTACCTCAAAGAAGTTTCAAGGAGTAAAGGGATAATGTTGACAGAAAGTATGAATTGTCTTCTGTAAAACGAACTAGTAATAGGAATCTGACTGCTACATTTTTTTATTCTACCTTTTCATTCAGCAGATTGAGCCAAGCCCTCTGCTTTCCATGCTCTCTACACTGTATATTGTTTTTACTGTGTAGAATGTACCTGCACAATCTGAAGTCATTAATGCAGTAACAGGTCAAGCTCTTTGGCATTCTTTGACCTTTCCCAAAATATGGACATGACCTTCTTTCTTAAATGGCCTAAATCTATCTCTTCATTTATCTTGGACTCAAATTAGTTGGCCATTTTATACTGAAAATTCAATATTTTTTTATAGATTTTATAAATACTGCCAATTTGGGATAATGTTTTGTACCATTTATGTATTTATATATAAATAAAATCTTCAATTTTAATACTTGTAAGATTCCAACATGTATTAATTGTAAAGGTGAAAGATGTAATAACCGTATTTCACTGTTTTAGAATAAAAGTGGAATTCCAAGTTCTCTTTTTCCCACTCCAGTTTATATTGGGTTGGCCAAAAGTTTCGTTCGTCTTTTTCCCGTAAGATGGATCTAACAGCACTTAGTTGTCTTTAACTTCGTTCGTAACAATGTTGTTAGATTGTATGTGACAGCTATCATATCAGTGTGCATTTAAAAAAAGATTTATCAAAATTGGTGAGTTTTTGTGTAGCCATTTTAATATTGAAGATGGAAGAAAAAAAGCAACATTTTCAGCATATTATGCTTTATTATTTCAAGAAAGGTAAAAACGCAACCAAAACGCAAAAAGGATTTGTGCAGTGTATGGAGGTGCTGTGACTGTTTGAACGTGTCAAAGTAACTTGCAAAGTTTCATGCTGGAGATTTCTCAGTGGACTATGCTCCACGTTTGGGAAGACCAGTTGAAGTTGACAGAGATCAAATCGAGACATTAACTGAGGACAATCAATCACATTATACCACGCGGGAGATAGCCGATATACTCAAAATATCCAGATCAAGCACTGAAAATCATTTGCACCAGCTTGGTTATGTTAATTGCTTTGATGTTTAGGTTCCACATAAGTTAAGTGAAAAAAACCTTCTTGACCGTATTTTTGCATGTGATTCTCTACTTAAACGTAATGAAAACGTTCCATTTTTAAAACTAATTGTGACAGGAGATGAAAAGTGGATACTGTACAATAATGTGGAATGGAAGAGATTGTGGGGCAAGTGAAATGCACCACCACCAACCACACCAAAGGCCAATCTTCATCGAAAGAAGGTGATGTTGTATACATGGTGGGATTGGAAGGGAGTTCTCTATTATGAGCTCCTTCCAGAAAACCACACAATTAATTCCAACAAGTACTGCTCCCAGTTAGACCAACTGAAAGCAGCACTCTATCAAAAGCATCCAGAATTAGTCAACAGAAAACACATTATCTTCCATCAGAATAATGCATGTTTCTTTGATGACCAGACAAAAACTGTTACAGCTTGGCTGGGAAGTTCTGATTCATCCACCGTATTCGCCAGACATCGCACCTTCGGATTTCCATTTATTTCAGTCTTTACAAAATTCTCATAATGGAAAAAATTTCAGTTCCCTGGAAGACTGTAAAAGGCACCTGCAACAGTTCTTTCCTCAAAAACATAAAAAGTTTTGGGAAGATGGAATTATGAAGTTGCCTGAAAAATGGCAGAAGGTAGTGGAACAAAAGGGTGAATACGTTGTTCAATAAAGTTCTTGGTGAAAATGAAAAATGTGTCTTTTTTTATAACATAGTAATACAAGAGGATTATATCTATATAATTAAGAAAAATGTTGAACATTACAAAAGAGACTAGAATATTGTCAATATTCACTGAGTAGTTTGCTCAACTTGAGCTTCAGTGACTCTGTAGGATTTTGGTTAATGTTCTCTAAGGCTTGGCTACTCAAGGTGGCCTGTGAACCAGGATCATCAGTGCCACCTGGGAGCTTATTAATTCAGACAGCCTCTCCCCAGATTCATATGTACATATGTTTGAGAAACAGTGGTCTAATTCTAAGGGACTAGAGTGGTGACTTAAGAGAAATGAGGTAGGATCTTACAAAATGAGCATTCTTCCCCCGTCTGGGAGAAATTCAAGAGGGAAAAAAGATAAATATAACCATAACACATCTTTCTGGTTATGGCCAGCTGTGAAAGGCACAAAGTAATTGAATTCAAATATACCAGACACTGATTTTAGAATTAATCTTTTAGAGTTTAAAATTTGATTATTTAGTGGTATAAGAAATTTAACACACTATAAGTAATATATTAAATTTAAATGCCTTAAACTTTAGGAAATAATCTGAGATTAATATTTTAGAAGAACCCTGAAAAAAGGAAAAACTAACAAAAGAATAATATGCATTTTTTTCTTTGTTCCTATAAAATTTGGACTTGAAAAATATACAAAAAGTGAAAACTTATATTATTCAAAGTGACTTTATGGTAAGTTTGTTGGGGGATGATGACTACTTCAAAAGGTTTAAGTTTAAATATAATTTTTAAGACTATATTTTTTAAAAAGGACTATATTTTGATCTTACTAATTATACTATCAACTCAAATGTTTTCATGTAGAATGCCTACTTAAAAAGATAAAAATAGCTGAGACAGTCATTTCTTTGTATTTGAGGTACTCAAATAGGATAATTATGTGTACATTAATATACACCTTTCACAATGAAAAATGTAGCTTTCAGACATTTATAAATCGGAATTGGTAGGCTCCAAACTATGGTAGTTATAATTAATTTTCATTCATTAATACTTTACAGAAAGAAAAATATTAAAAAAGCATGTGATGGGGTGGTCAAAGCTTCATTAATATTATTAAATGTTTATTACCTTTTTGGGTTGGTCGGTGTGTTTAGAGGCATTCAGGGAGTAATTTTACATAAAGAAACCTGTACTACATTATATTTTTTTACTATTTACATAAAACATTTGGGGAGTACCACAAATTAACTTCCCACTAATAATTAAAAAGTGATTAAAGTTGAACATATTGTTTGTTTTACTGTAATTTAGAGCCTTTGTGCTAAGGCAATTTGGGGAGTGTTTCCATCTTTCACACTAGAAACAATAGTGTTATAAATCTGGTCAAGCACTATGGGTTTATTTAGTAATGTAAAATCCAGTGATGATTAATTTTTCATAGCTGCCTACATATACAAGTTTTCATGGCATACAGATTGTCAAGAGATCTCTCTAGGTTACAAAAGATACCTGTTACCAGACTTTTTCTGCTAAAATAATAACTTTAATGGAAGATATAAGACAAAGAATTAGATAAGATTTGGTACAGTATAAGACACCAGCAGGGTACAGTGCCAAATTAAGAACAGAAAAAAGGTATTTAGAAGATAGCAGGTTCTAATATGTATAACTGTTTCAATTTGTGTACACCTGAAACTAACACATATTGTAAATCAACTATACTCCAATAAAAATTTTTTAAAAAAAGGATAGTAGGTTCTAGCTATTTATCAAACTATATAAACTTATAAGTAAAAGCCTTACCAAATTAGTGTACCAGAGGTACCAAATTAGTATACCAAAGGAATGGGACTTAGAAAGACTGCATTTCTTTTTTGAAATTCAAAGCATCTCTAGGAACTAGAAAAGTTATTTTACAGATGACTACGCTAAAATTTTAAACAACAACAAATGACCTACTAAGGCAACGTAAATATGTTTCAAGGCTAGAAAAACTATCCCCATACTTTCTTGACATCACTCTATAAACATAAGATTCGCAGTATGTTAAAATCTCAAAGCTAATATATTAAACATATTTGATATTGGGGGCTTTCTGAAATTATTTTTAGAATTTCACTTTACAAGTGGGAAATGCACACTTAATTTTTCAATGACGTTTTCCTCCTAGAGATAGAATTTAGACATTTATATCTTTTCAGAGCAAAAAAGTCATCAAAATAGGAGACTAGCATAGTACCGGCCTACAGATAATGGTTACACATGCATGTGTCTTTATTGGTCTCCAAACCATTAGAATTTATTTCAAACAAGGTTCCCTAAGCCTTCATTATTTGTATGCAAAATCCAGAGAAAACCAGTTTATCAAATTACGATTTAGTGGTCACGATCAGGGAAAATGATACTCTTCCCTGTGAAGAAATACATGTCAGTCGTTGCAGAGGCAATTTAGACCTCTGTCTGTTATCCAGGACAAACCTTTGCCAATATCTAATTACCCACGGAATCAAATTTAAATAAAGTATTAGAAGGTAGCCCATATGATGGGTATAATTTAGATGATCTTAGCCTAAATTTATCTTTTGCTCCTCAGTAAAGCACACTGACTCAGATATATGTTCCACAGATGATACGTTTTTTCTTAATCAGTGCAGAAATATAATTTTTACATCCTGAAAATATCTTTATCTATCATGAAGAAAGCTTCCTCTTATTTGCCTGTCTTGTTTTGAATATATAATTCAGAGGTTTACAAACTTTTCCAATGACTGTATTTCAGCTTGTTTCATCAGGAAACATTTGAAAGGATTTTTTTATTTTATAGGTTTACTATTTGAAATTCACTGTTGCTCAAGTTAGTAGTAGTGGGCAGTTTTCCTGTAGAAAGCAATTCCAAACACAATGAGTAGGTGCCTGCTGGCTCTAATCAATAGGTTGTACCTCTTATCCTTTTCCTATATTTGACCACACACTATTCTGTTGTCCATGGCCTCAGGCAAATCAAATTGGTCCTTTCTTCCCACCCCTCCCAAAAGGCCAAAACAGTTCAATGGCTAAGTTATAAATAAGATTTATAACTGCCTGCAATAATCCTTTGAAGTTTTCTTACTAGAACAAAACATGAGTTTTAGGAGAGTTTCTGATTTAGTTGAAGAGGGGGAGGGGAGGAGTAACAAGCAATAGTCACAGTATTTTTATAAACAGTATAACAATTCAGTGAAGATTATACATCAACTGATGTTGCCCTAAGTTTTCTCAGTTTTAAATGATTTTCTTTTTAATTGCTAGGGAACAGGTTTAGACATGGGAAATAAAATACAGGCCAGTCCATTATTTACATGTTCTTCATCTTGGCCATGAGGTCTTCCAAGCTTTCACCAGAATCTTCCACTGTTACCGCAGGTACAGAATCTTCTTGCTATCCATAAATGAGGGAAACATGGTGAAAAAATAACCAATTAAAGTTCTTAATGCTTAGTAACATATAAACAGTACGCCTTAACCATGTTCAACAAGTTTACAAAGTAAACTTTCTTTAATAAATATGCCTTCTAATTTTTAGGAGAGACAAAATCCACCAGTCTTTTTATTTGCAAGGCAGGAATTTCAATGTTCTTGAGATCTCTATAGAAGTGGTATTTTTAAATGATATTGTGGCTAAAACTCATCAATATACAAAAAAAAGGGTATTGTCATTTAATCAAAATCTATTTCACTTGATCCACCAATGAGTGAGCGAAACTATTTTACATCTATGTTTTCAAACAGTTTAAACTGTGCTGTGGGCTTCCCTGCTGGCGCAGTGGTTGAGAATCCACCTGCTGATGCAGGGGGCACGGGTTCGTGCCCCGGTCCAGGAAGATCCCACATGCCGCGGAGCGGCTGGGCCCGTAAGCCATGGCCGCTGAGCCTGTGCTCCGCAACTGGAGAGACCACAACAGTGAGAGGCCCGCCTAGCACACAAAAAAATGAAAATAAAAATAAAAATAAACTGTGCTGTGCCTGTATTTCCATATTAACACTGAATACCTCTCTCTTTCACAAATCTTAATACCTATAATGTAAAACACCTAAAATAGGAAATACTGCATTGGCATTATAAAATAGGTTGAAGATGAAAGAAGATAGACATTTTCTCTTATATTTACTTATGGTAAACAGATTTTAGATGTACCTTTTGGGGAACTGTATATGCCACTGTAATTCCTTCAGGTAAGTCAGGAATTGGACCTGAAGAATTTTTCAGTTCCTCTTCTGAAACCTCAGATACCAACTCAATACCTGTAAGGTTAAACTTGATCTTAAAACAGTTTTTAAGGAACTTAATGAGCAATAATCATTCAAAACTTGTATATCTTAATTATAATCATTTTCCCTCCCATAAAAGATTGTTTTATGCTGCCATTTCAATTTATGAAACAATTCTTACCCCACTCATTGTCGTCATGTATTATTTCTTCCTCTTCTTGAACAACCTCCTGTGTGGGCAGTGCTGCTACCTTTTTCTGTAGAAATCAAACAGTATCAGTGTTTTTACTCATTTTCAGTTCTCTGAAGCATCAGTCAGAATTGATCAGAACCAAGAATTCAGATGGGCTTTTTTCTAAGGAAGACATACAGATAGTCAACAGACACATATCACTAATCATCAGGGAAATGCAAATCAAAACCAAAATGAGGTAACACCTGTCAGAATGACTATTATCAAAAAGACAACAAATAACAAGTGTTGGCGAGGATATGGAGAAAAGGGAAAACTTGTGCACTGTTGCTGGGATTGTAAATTGTTGCAGCCACTAAAGAAAAGAGTATGGAGGTGCCTCAAAAACTAAAAAATACAACTACCATGTGATACAGCAATTTCACTTCTGGGTTTTTTTTTTTAAGAAAACAAAAACACTAACTCAAAAGATACATAGGGCTTCCCTGGTGGCGCAGTGGCTGAGAGTCTGCCTGCCGATGCAGGGGACACAGGTTCATGCCCCGGTCCAGGAAGATCCCACATGCCGCGGAGCGGCTGGGCCTGTGAGCCATGGCCGCTGAACCTGCGCGTCTGGAGCCTGTGCTCCGCTGCTCCGCAACAGGAGAGGCCACAGCAGTGAGAGGCCCGCATACCGGAAAAAAAAAAAAAAGATATATGCACTCCAATGTTCACTGCAGCACTATTTATAACAGCCAAGACATGGAAGCAACCTAAATGTCCATCAACAGATAAATGGATAAAGAAAATGTGGTACATATATACAATGGAATATTATTCAGCCATAAAAAAGAATCTTTACTATTTGCGACAACATGGATGGAACTAGAAGGTATTATGCTAAATGAAATAAGTCAGACAAAGATAAATACCATATGATCTCACTTAAATGTGGGATCTAAAAACAAAACGAAATGAAAAGAGACTCACAGATACAGAAAACAAATGATGTTGCCATAGGGGAGGTGGGGGGTGAAATAGGTAAAAGGGATAAAGAGGTATAAACCTATAATTATATAATAATAAGTCATGGAGATAAAATTTACAACATAAGGAATATGGTCAATAATATTGTAATAACTTTGTATGGGGACTGATGATAACTGGACTTATCATGGTGCTTATTTCATAATGTATGCAAATGTCAAATCACTATTTGGTACACCTGAAACTAACATAATATTGTATCAATACATCAAGTATATTTTAGTTTAAAAAAATTAAAATTAAAAAAAAAATTTTTTTATGAATTCAGACAGGTTTTTTGTCTTACCAAAAGCAAGAAAGGACTTTGAACAGAATTTTCATGTTAAAGCATGGTGAATAAATTAAACCATTAAAAATCCAGAATCCATTTACCTTGTATTCCAAATCTAAATAATTTTTTCTTCTTTTTTAAGTTATTGTCCTATGCAATATGATCTCTCATGCATTGTGACACATTGACATATACCTTATATTCTTCCTGTTGCTTCCTACAATTTCTGTCATCACACTGAGGATTTGGCTTCATGGACATAGTGGGGAAAAAATCCTGCATTGCATTGTATCCAAGGTAAAAACTAACAGTACCAAAATTTAACAGAAACCTAGAAAAACAAATCAAAGTAGACTTAAATAAAGAAATAAAACCATAAAAGTATTAGAAAAAAGTAACTGACTTTTAAAAAAATGACTTTGAAGAAGGTAATGATTTTTGTAACAAGCAACCCAGACAAAAAATTTCTTATGTTGTTTACAGGGCCTGGCTTATAGTAGATTTTGTTGAATGAATGCAGTGAAGAAAGGCTACTCCTTTAATCAACCATAGAATGCACTATTTTTTTTGAATGTGTAATAAAGATAAAACGCTGCCAATTAAACTATGACATGTCAACAACTTTAAGAAGCATATTAATTTCACAGAAGTTAAAATGTGGCAGAAGTGTATCTTAAAAATCTGAGATATGGTACTAAATCTAATTTTTAAAAGTTTTTTATATATAATGCTGCATAGTTTACAATCTTAAATTTGTATTAAATCTCAATAAAATGTTACAGAAGTATTCACCCATGTAGTATTCACTACCAGATCAAAATATAGTTGGCACTCAGTATCTATGGGGGTTGGTTCCAGAACACCCCCCACCCACAGGATACCAAAATTAAGCCCCTTATATAAAGTGATACTGTATTTGCATATAAACTACACATCCTCCCATATATTTTAAATCAGCTCTAGATTACTTATAATACCTAATACAATGTAAATGCTATGTAAATAGTTGTAAATACAATGCAGATGCTATATAAACAGTTGCAAGCTTGTGGCAAATTCAAGTTTTGCTTTTGGAACTTTGCGGAATTTTTTTTTTTTTTTAATATTTTCGATCCACAGTTGGTTGAATCCACAAATGCAGAACCCAAGGAAATGGTGGGCAGACTGTATAGTGCATTTCCAGTATGCCATAAAGCTCCCTGTGCTCCCTTCCAGTCAAATCTGATTCCTTTTAGAAGCTTATAGAAAAGCTGAAAAATCATGTACAAAAGATAAACAACAAAAGGAAAAAATCTGTGAATGCATGTTCTTAATATACAACAAGGAAAGACAAAAAAACTGGGCAAAGGATGTGAGAAGACAATTCACAGAAAAATATAAGTGCTCAACGCTTTTCACAACTGGAAATTAAAATGAGATACCCATTTTTCACCTATCAAATTGACAAAGATAAAAGAGTTTGATGACTCTAACACCATATACAAAAATAAACTCAAAATGGATTAAAGACCTAAATGTAAAACTGGGCACTATAAAACTCCTAGAGGAAAACATAAGCAGAACACTCTTTGACATAAATCACAGAAATATTTTTTCGGATCTGTCTCCTAGAGTGATGGAAATAAAAACAAAAATAAACAAATGGGACCTAATTAAACTTAAAAGCTTTTGCACAGTGAAGGAAATCATAAAAAAATTTTAAAACAACCTACGGACTGGGAGAAAATATTTGCAAACAATGCTACCAACAAGGGATTAATTTCCAAATATACAAACAGCTCATATAGCTCAATATCAAAAAAACAAACAACCCAATCAAAAAATGGGCAGAAGACCTAAACAGACATTTCTCCAAAGAAGACATGCAGATGGCCAATAGGCTCATGAAAAAATGCTCAATATCATTAATCATTAGAGAAATGCAAATCAAAACTACAATGAGGTATCACATCATACTGGTCAGAATGGCCTTCATCAAAAAGTCTACAAACAATAAATGCTGGAGAGGGTGTGGAGAAAAAGGACCCCTCCTACACTGTTGGTAAGAATGTATATTGGTGCAGCCACTATGCAGAACAGAAGTTCTTTAAAAAACTAAAAATAGAGTTATCATATGATGCAGCAATCCAACTCCTGGGCATCTATCCAGAGAAAACTCTAATTCAAAAAGATACATGCACCCCAATGTTCACAGTAGCACTATTTACAATAGCCAAGACATGGAAGCAACCTTGTCCATCAACAGATGAATGGATAAAGATGTGGCATATATATATATATGATGGACTATTACTCAGCCATAAAAAAGAATGAAATAATGCCATTTGCAGCAACATGGATGGACCTAGAGACTATTGGACTAAGTAGAGTAAGTCAGACAGAGACAGACAAATATCATATGATATCACTTATATGTGGAATCTGAAAAATTGATACAAATGAACTTATTTACAAAACATAAACAGACTCAGACATAGAAAACAAAGGGGATAGTGGGAGTGGGGCAAGGAGGGAGGAGGATAAGTTAGGAGTTTGGGATATACACACTGCTGTATATAAAATAGGTTAACAACAAGGACCTAATGTATAGCACAGGGAACTATACTCAGTATCTTGTAATAACCTATAATGGAAAAGAATCTGAAAAAGAATATATATCACTTTGCTGTACACTTGAAACTAACACAACATTGTAAATTAACTATACTTCAAAAAAAAAAAGTTTGATGATACCCAATGTTACCAAAGGTGTGGACAAACCAGGTACTCCCACACTGTCATGGAAATGTACCATCCTTTTGAAGGAGAAATTTAGTAATATTTGTCAAAATAAGTATTGCATAAACTTAGAAATTAAAATTCCACTTCTAAAAATTCACACTGTACAAAAATCTACAAAGATATATGCAAGATGCTTTTTACAGCACTGTTAATAATAGCAAAAAAAATCTGTAAGTAGCCTAAATGTCCATCAATAGAGGGCTGGCTAGATATGACACACTGGTAAGAGAATACTTTGTAGCCATGATTTTTTCTTCCCTTCTTCATAACATACTGTAAAATGTTGTGTTTAGATTAAGACCTACTGAAATTTGACAGGCTATTTGTCTCATCTGAAACAGCCCTAGACAGTTGCCTTGAGAGTTCTTATGTATGCTGGTATTTCTTTGCTGATGGCTAATAAATGATATTAGAGCGCCTCACTGTATCATGTTGCAATTTGTTCTTATTATATTGGATGCTTAAGAAACATAACTAAGCTTATTAACATTGTAAAGTGAGGGAAAAAAATGGCCTGAGTTAAGGCACAACTAAAGCAGTTCTGCTTTTCATAAAGTATGAGTTGGTTCAAAAACTCTATGACATTAATTTTAGCTTCAAAGAAACATTTGTCTTTATTAGTTATAGTTTAGATGGTGTGGTTGCTGGGTATCTGTTTACAGATAGCAGAGATATTACCCTAGTTAATGTTTAATCACGTTCATATTATTTTTAGAAATGTTAAACCAAGATAGTGGAAGCAAGTGTGTTTATGGGTCTTCACCCTTTGGCCAGATGTGCAGAAATTTAAATCATTTGGTTAATGCTTCATAAATAACTATACCAGTACCACTGTACCATTTAACAAGAACTATGCCAAATGGAGAGTAACACAAATATGTGTGTTGATATATGTAATACTAATATGTATTTAAATTAAATATATTTTTATATAAAAGTATACACATATTATACATATATAAAATTTTAAAATATATGTATTTAAAACTAAATTAAAAAAACAAATTAAATACTTAGCTAGTCATTCCAATATTTGAAATGTTTGTCAAAAGCAAACAAGACTATTCAGAAAAATTATTCTTCACTCACTTTAACACATTTTGTACCAAGATCCCAGCAACCACTCCCATAGTGGTAGGAAGACTGGCTGCACAAACACCTTCTCGTTTCAGAGTCTTCTCATCAATATTTGCAGCAACTACAAGCGGTGGAGCACACTACATGAAAAAGAACAAAAGAAAATATATTTCAAAAGAAAGGGAAAAAAGTGTTAGATATTCCAAATAATATTCCATCACATTCATTCCAAGTTTGGTTTTTCTTCGAATTTTAAACATTTTCAATGCCCCTAGGAACTCCAGTACTTACAGTGAAAAATAATAACCCAAAATGAATCATGCATACCGCAAAACAAGCAGATTCTCCAGGAATTATGAGCTGTATATGCCCTGAAACTGCATTTTCACTGACCCCAGACTCCATCCATGTTTGTCCAAGCTCATTACAAGCCTTAATAGAAATAGGTGAAAACACAAGAAAGAACATAAAAAAGCAAGAAGTAATTTACCGTAAGTTCTTTTCATGAAAAACTGGAGTTTAACTATATGAATTACAAAGGGTTTTTAAAAATTAATTTTCAGAAACAAAGAAGAAAGTTGTAAATAATGGAATTCCTTAGCAATCACCACTCTCCTTAAAAAAGAAACTGACAGCATTCAGGTAAGCAGGCAATATAAATATCTAATTAAATTGAACCATAGTTTATTGGATTTCTTATTAGATTAATGTAAAACTTCATCTTTCTAAAATAATTTCAGCAACAAAAAAATGCAAAATGTCATTTGCAAAGTTGAAAACACAGTAATTCAAAAGAAAAAGAATTCAGTTTTATTTTTGAGAAATCACATGTGTAGGCAATTTATACACATTTATACATTTACTTAAAATAAATCAACAAAAGTAAAAACCAATGCCGACCAAGAATAAGACAGTATTATAAGATATTCATTCATTTTAAAAATTGTACATCAGAATTACCTGCTGTTTTAGTTTGCTCTATTGGCATAAGAGAGAGTAGGATACTGAAATATATGCCACACCAACAAAGCTAGACAGGTCACATTAGAATAAATTTCAAAAACAGGATGAGAGAACATTAAAAACAAAACACATTATCAAAGGATTTAAATGCAGAACAATTTTCAGAATGCAGAATATATACTGACAGAATATACAGGAAAATAGATAAATCCATGAGTGTAACACATTATACAATAGGAATACTCACTGTATTTATTGTCATTCGAGCTTCAAAATTGTCCACACAGCTAAGAACGAGGTCAACAGGTTTTCCTTCTTCTAATCCACCATTACTAGGCAAAGAAAATAAATTTTATTTGGAAAAAATCAGGACACAAAATACACTCTAATTAGACTTTATTTGTTCAGTCAATACATTTAGTCTTTCAGTAAATGTTTGAGTATAATTATAACATAGCATTTAATAGTAAAGACCCAGTATACATTGAGTATTCACTATTACGAACATAATATCAATGATATTACAGTACAAGGGTGCAAGAAGTATAAAATCTGTTCACAAAAGTTACCATTTCCCTATCAGCTTTCACAGACTTTTACTCATGTTTCACTACAAATGTAAATGTAATACAGTTAACTGAATACAATTGAATATTTCAATGGTGTTAGTCTGCAGAAAACCACTTTCAGATAGAAGTATAATCTATAACACAGAACTTATAATTGAGGACCCCTTGTTATATCATAATAACAGGCTTTTTTAGATTTGTTTTTTATTTTGTTGTTACTATAGTTTTTTGGACAATATATGCTTTATACTGAGCTCCCAATACATAAAAATTACACAAAAAATTTTAAAACTATTTTAAAAACAAAATATATATCAACCTACCAACTCAGTGAATTAATTAATCATTGACAGATTTTCTAATAATACTTAAAATGAGCTGGACATTGTGCAAAATATTCATAAATAAAATTTTACCTTATTCTATTCATGAAATGTTCAAAGTTTTCTACTGTGGTTATATTGTAGTTGTGTACTTCAAAAAGAACATCAGGATTAATGTTCCTAAGGGGGAAACATGGAATGATTATAAAAACTACTAGTAAAACAGTAAGAGAAAGCAAGATAAAGAACTAAAAGAGCTAAAAATCATTTAACAGACATTAGAGAAATGGAATTCAAGCCGTTCAAAGAAAATCCAAAGTCCTCTTCTACCTCTTTTGTCCCACTTCAAGGACCAGGTTCAAAACATGTATACTGTCAGAAGGATTACAAAAATATTCCCACAATCTATGTGCTGGGAATTAAGCCTTTATTACCTCTGTTAGCTACAGTTCAGCCTGACAGAAGAGCGTCTTTGTTTCTTATCCAATTCAGTGCAAATATGTTTAGGACCAGAAAGAAACGTCCTAGAGTAAGGGTTGGCAAACTCTGGCTCTTGGGCCAAATCTGACTACCACCCTCTGCCACCTTTTTTTTTTGGTAAATTCTGCAAGCTAAGAATAGTTTCTACATTTTTAAATGGTTGCAAGAAAAGAAAAAAGTCAAAAGAAGAACAATATTTCATGATGTGAAATTTTATATGAAATTTAAATTTCAGAGTCCATAAATAAAGTTTTTATTGGAGCAATCGTGCTCATTCACTTTTATTGATATATTGCCTACAGCTACTACAACTGCATAGTTGAGCAGTTTTGACAGAAACCATATGGCCCTCAAAGCACAAAATATTTACTATCAAAAAAGAGGCTGCCAACCCATATCAAAGAGATAAGAAAATTCTTTTTGTATAAGTGAAACCTGCATTTTTATAAAGGAAAATTCGGGTGCATTTATATGTTAGTTTAACTCATACCAAATACACACAGGAAGATTTCACCAATTTCACTGCCTTCAACTGCTATTCCATTTACCTCAAAGTATGTTCTGCTGCTTCAACTTTACTTAATCCTGCTTGATGAGGTTGGAAGAAAAGTCTATTCATATTGGCCAGTTCCACCTTGTCATAGTCAAAGAGTAGCAACTAAAATGAAAATAGTGGTATTCAGATGAAAAACGTACCAAGAAACAAACTAAAAATAACAAACTAGTCTGCTTTCCACCTGATGGGTTTAACTGTTTGACAGTAATAATATTAACTAATTCTGAAATACTAGGTGCCATATATTAACTCATTTAGTGGCCATACAATATATAGGTACTCTTATCCTCGTTTTAGAAATAAGACAACTAGGGTACATGCCCAAAAGCCACTCATCTAATATGTAGTAAAAATGGGATTCAAATTCAGGCATTCTCAATCCAGCATCTGTACACTAAACACAACGCTGTACTGCCTCTCTAAATGATTAGCTCAAAAATTAATGTTCATTCCATTTCACTGCAATTTTTACAAACTGTGCCAAAATCCTACTTCATTCCAATGTTTGGCTAAAAACCAAGAACCCATTAGATAAATGAAATTTTTAAATAAGATAAAAACAAATGCTGTAACTTAAAACCATAGTATAACACAATTCCTTTCATGAATAAGGCACTATATATACTCATGCCACGGCTAAAACATTATTCCAAACAGAATTATTAACCAATCAGTTAATTGTTTCCTACTATATATTTAGGCATGACAGCATTTGTCAAACACACTCACACAACTTTAAAATGGCCGAAAGGTCCATTTCTTATCAGTAAGAACAGGTTGAACCCAAGTATATCCAAAGTCCCTATTTTTTTAAAAAAATTATCAAATTAAATTTTTATTGGATGAGACTAAGACTAGATTAGACGTTGCAAGGGAAAAAGAGGATCAATGAACCTGAAAGCAGAGCAATGCAATTTATCCAAAGTGAAGGAAAAAAGAACCAAAAAAAAACAAAAAACAAAAAACTGAGCTTCTAGACCTATGGAATAATTCAAAGCAGTGTAAAAATGATATACAGTTCCCGAAGTCCCTCCTTCTTTATCTAAAATTCTGTGACTTTGTAATAAAATTCTCAGCATTCTAAATCTAACAATAAAAACAAAAATGGGATTTTCTTCTTCTCAATACAGAAACTAAAAAAAGTTTACCCAGCCCATAAAAACACGTAGGTAACTCTCAGTATCTTGCTAGAAAAGATATCACTTATACTCTCTATGAAACTTTCTAACCCTACCTAGAGTCTCCAAAATTTGGTTTATTTAAGCTCAGTCAACAATATTTATTAGGTCAGGCCAAGTTTTAAATTTGAATTTCAGCCTCATAGCTGGTTTATGAGTAAGTTGTAGGAAATCCTAAATTTGGGGACAGGAGGTGTGAGTAGTAACCGTGTCACTAATTAGCTCTGCTTCTGGGTAAGTCACTTTCACTGTTTAGGACTGTATCCTCATCTGTAAAATAAGGCAGTTGATCTAGATCTGGTGATTCAGTGTGCCCCAGGAATTCCAGAACTTTCAGGGATAAGAAGTGGGCTCTAGATCTTCAATCCTCTTCTTCCCTACTTAACCCCATGAAACAGCTTCTTGTTTCTCTGTTTTACATATTGAAGCAAGAGTTCTGAAACTTACCTATGTAGATCCTTAGCTTACAAACTTGAGTTTACATTGGAACCACTGTTTTTTAAAAATACAGATGTGTAAGTCTCATCCCCAGAGGTTCCGATTAACCTATTATGTGGTGTAGTCTGAACATAAGAATTTTTTTAAACATCCAAGGTGATTCTAATTACAGCAATATTTGCTAACTGTTCTAGACCCTTGCTACACAAAATGTGGCCTGGGATAACCCCGTCAGCATCACCTGAAGCTTGTTGGAAATACTGGAGTACCTCCTCAACTTTAATATGCCTACGAATCACCTGGAGTTCTTGTTAAACTATAAATTCTGATTCAGCATGTCTTGGGGGGGGCCTGGGAATCTTCATTTATAACAAGCTCCCAGGTGAAGCTGTTCTTAAAGCATAGTCTCCGGAACAACATCATCAGAACCACCTCGGAACTTGTTAGAAATGCACATTCTTAGGTCCACCTGAAACCTATAGAATCAAAACCACTGGGGTAGAGTCCAGCAATCTGTGTTTTAATAAGCCTCCCAAGGGATTCTAGTGCACACTCAAACCTGCGACCAGCAAATCTCCATGATCTCTACCACCCTTGATCAATCAGCCAAGGCATGTATGTCAGGTATAAGCAATTACTGGCTAGCTTTTATAAACTTCTTGAAAGGCTTTAAAATGTTAAACATTTTTAGTATTTTGGTGTTGTCCTTTCTATATTGATAAATAAGTGCCAACTTTGAAACCACTTTCTTTTAAGAATTTGGGGCATGGAGTGGACCAACATATTAAAAAGCATTGATAAAGCAAACATTTTTCCACAAAGTTTAGCAAAATGATATACAATTGTGGAAAACTTATGTATTCAACCACTATCTATCTAACATCATGGATTCTGGCTTTATAAATCTAAGATTTGTAGGCTGATTTCTGGTACAAAGTTAACTTCTCCTTCCTACCCAATCAAATCAATTTTAGAAACAAGTATGGGACTTCTCTGGCAGTCCAGTGGTTAGGACTCAGCGCTTTCACTGCCATGGCTCTGGGTGTTCAATCCCTGGTAGGGGAACTAAGATCCTGCAAAATGCAGTACAGCCAAAAAAAAAAAATTTTAGAAAAAAGAAAAGAAATGTATGGGTTAAAAAAAATCTGGAGCATTCACCATTTCAAATTCAAGAGTAAAAAAGGTACATGCTTTCTAGTTTGTCTTGTATAAAAACTGTGTTTAGAAAATTGTTTTTGGATGTTTCCGTGTTTCACTACACACTTTATCAATTTAACAGCCTTCTTTCCTAAACTTGTATGTCTAAAACACTTAAATCCAAACAAAAAAGTTCTGGTAGTCCTTGTTTAATTAGTAATAATATTAGCTTTCTTTGCGGTAGGTTTATGTCTTAACCCCACCCACTGGGGTAGAAAAAACAACCTGAATAAATACACCACAAATCATGGACCTAGAGTCTGTCATACAGAGTGAAGTAAAAAAGCGAAAAACAAATATAGTATATTAACGCCTATATGTGGCATCTAGAAAAATAATACAGATGAACCTACTTGCAGGCAAGGAATTAGAGACACAGACATAGAGAACAGACATGCGGACGTGGCGGTGGGGCGGTTAGGGAGGTGGGATGAATAGGGAGATTAGGATTGACCTATATACACTACCATGTGGAAAACTGCTAGTAGGAACCTGCTGTATATCACTGGGAGCTCAGCTCGGTGCTCTGTGGTGACCTAGATGGGTGGGATGCGGGGGGATGGGGGGGTAAGGGGGTGGGAGGGAGGTGCAAGAGGGAGGGGATATATGTATACATATACTGATTCACTTCGTTGACACCCGAAACTAACACAACATTGTAAAGCAACTATACCCCAATTTAAAAAAAACCTGGGATAGAAAAATATTAAATAAATAAATACACCACAAATCAATAAGCCATTAGTAAGGAGAAAAAAATTTCTAATTTGTACCTGATTTACTCCAGAAGTGATTGGGTTCCCTAAATGATAGACAAAGAGAGATGTTTTTACCTTACCAATGCCACATCTTGTCAGCATTTCAGCAGTCACACTGCCAACTCCACCAACACCTACTATTGCTACAGCAAAGGTACGGATTTTCTGTAAAATGCAAAATTTTATATGTGTTGGTTAATAACTCTTCATCAGGGCTTCCCTGGTGGCACAGTGGTTAAGAATCTGCCTGCCAACGCAGGGGACAAGGGTTCAAGCCCTGGTCTGGGAAGATCCCACATGCCACAGAGCAACTAAGCCCGTGCGCCACAACTACTGAGCCTGCGCTCTAGAGCCTGCGAGCCACAACTACTGAAGCCCGCACACCTAGAGCCCGTGCTCTGCAACAAGAGAAGCCACCGCAGTGAGAAGCCTGCACACCACAACAAAGAGTAGCCCTGGCTCACCGCAACTAGAGAAAGCCTGCGTGCAGGCTTTCTTTCAACAAAGACCCAATGCAGCCATAAATAAATAAATAAATAAATAAATAAATAAAAATAATTCATCATCAGAAATGTCATCGAAAGTTATTTTCATTTACTGAAATCATCTTCAAAAACTTGGGTTTATCTTACCTCATAGTCACTTACAATTCCCATTCGTTTCAATGCCATCAGGCGGCTTAAAACAAAGGAAAGAAATATTTTAAGGCTTACAATCTTCTAATTAATAGTGATATAGGTAAACATACATCATCACAGAAAATAAACTGTGAGAGAACAGTGAGTGTGAGAGAGAGAGAAATCTTTCAGCTAATTTTTACCAGATGAAACTAAATCACTTTAGCACTGATGCCTGAATACCCTCCCTCCAAGATGTAGCCTGTGGAGCAAGATTTTTTAAAAGTTCCTCATACACTCTAACATGCAGTCAAGATTGAGACCTATTGACTCAAATGTTGTTTCCAGAGAATAGGTCAAAGTGAAATTTCAGCATTTTCCCATGCCTAGTAGTATATGTAAATATTTAATGTTTAACTCAGACTTAATGTTTAATGTTTAACATCAGAATAATCTCATGGGGCTTCCCTGGTGGTGCAGTGGTTGAGAGTCTGCCTGCCGATGCAGTGGACGCGGGTTCGTGCCCCGGTCCGGGAGGATCCCACGTGCCGCGGAGCGGGTGGGCCCGTGAGCCATGGCCGCTGAGCCTGCGCGTCGGGAGCCTGTGCTTTGCAACGGGAGAGGCCACAACAGTGAGAGGTCCACGTATCTCACACACACACACACACACACACACACACACACACACACACACACACAAAAATAATATTCAGAATAATCTCATGGCTGGAATTCTATTCACTTGCTGCCTCTGCCCACAATGAATAATGTCTACTTTCAGTAAGCACTTCTTATACCAAGGACTCTAAGAGGTATTTACCTAGTTACTGCTAGTCTATCTTCTTCAGTATTTTAGGGTTTTTTTAAATACATATATATACTTTAAAACTATACACATATACATACAATCCCCATTAGTTTACACTTTAAGAGTCAAATAGTTCTATTAGGCTTGTTAGGAAACTCAGCAGTGTTCTGGCCTGCACCCCCATTTTCCTCTCCTCACTCATTTTTAACTCTGTTACCAGGATATCTCTAAATAACATGCTAACATTGTTATTTCATGATTTTCAGGTTTAGGTACTATCTGAAGATTTCACTCTATCATTAAACACAAATATTTCCCATCTCACCAGCCTCTTGATATTGTTATATGGTCATTTTGGTTAGATGTTAATACTGTTCACAAGTGGACAATGTAGTATATTAGAATTTACCCTTTCCTGTATGATCCCCACCCTTGAAGTTAATAATTGTGTTTGGGGCTTCCCTGGTGGCGCAGTGGTTGAGAATCCGCCTGCGGATGCAGGGGAAACGGGTTCGTGCCCCGGTCCGGGAAGATCCCACGTGCCGCGGAGTGGCTGGGCCCGTGAGCCATGGCCGCTGAGCCTGCGCATCCGGAGCCTGGGCTCCGCAACGGGAGAGGCCACAACAGTGAGAGGCCCACGTACCACACACACACACACACACACACACACACACACACACACACACAAATAATAATAATAATAATTGTGTTTGTTCTTATGTTTACTTTCTATGTATTTTCACAAATTCAACCCGTTGTCTAAAATTCCTCTAGATATAGTCATATACATGAGGTGTTCTAGCAATTTCTTCTTAAAGATATACTAGAATCTTCTGACATGTCCCCATGTGCACATTTACTGCACATACAGCTCCCATCCTGCGTTCTCCCTTCATCATATTACAAATTCTCTTCACTTCTTCATCCTGTATTAATCTCCTGCTTCTGGTACTTTAGAGCTCAATGGTTCTAAAGTGTGGCCTATGGATCAGTGGCCTATGGAATTTGCTAGAAATATAATTTCTTGAGTCCCCACCCTATAATCACCAAGCAAATCAAACTTTGGATGTGGGGCCTAAACAATCTGTGTTTTAACAAGCTCCCCAAGTAACTGTGATGCACACTAAAGTTTGAGAGCCTCTGCTGTGGAGTATTTCTTAATTTATTCTCTTGCTATGGTTGGAAGAACATCTTCTCATAGCTTTGTAAAGGGTACAAGGAAGGTAAATTTTGAGAACGTGTATGTCTGAAAATGTTATTTACCAAACCTATTAAAAATGTTTTATCAAAATGTTTTATCAAAATTCTCTTTTTATAAATGTATTATAAAAATGACAAATTGAAGGGTATATAATCGTTGAAAGCTACACCTACACACACACACACACACACACACACACACACACACACACACATACACACGCACACTTAGTCAATAGTTTAACTTGGTACAGAATTCTATAGAAAATGTTATTCTAAAGAAAATGTTAGAAACATTTTCCTTCAAAATTTCTAAGGTGTCTTCTAGCTTCTGAAATTTCATAATGTCCCTTAGAGTGAATCTATTCTCATCAATTGTGCTGAGTACTTGTTGGACTCTTTCACATAGGAAACATGTTTTTTCAGTTCTGGGAAATTTCCTTGAATAATGTGATGATGTCCTTGTTTGGTTGGTTTGTTTTTCCTGGACTTTCTGAAAGTTCTATTATTTGGAAGTTGGACCACTTGGACTAGTCCTCTACTCTTAATTTCTTTCTCCTATTGTCCACCACTTTAGTTTTCTGCTCTGTTCTCTGGATTTCTTTCAACATTATTTTCCAAATCTTCTATTGAGACTTTCACTTTTATTATCATTCTCCATTTGCAAGAATTCTTTTCAATTATCTGAATGATTTCTTTTTGCAGTAACTTGTCCTATTTATATAATATCTTTCCTTTCTGAAGATACTAATAATAATATTTGGGTTGTGTTCCCCTTATATAGTCTATTCAAGTAACTAATTTTATTTTCCTTCTTTCACATTAGGAGCTTCTCTCATCTTTTATTCTGCTCATATTTAAGAGCCAGACACTAATAAAGGCAAGGATGTGGGCATTGCTTGTTTGACTTTGGGCTTCACTGTAGGGTGATCTGGCTGGGTTGTTTAGTTGAGAAACCCACAATGTCAGTGTCTTTCAGTCTCTCTTCTTGGTGCTCTCAGATTCCCTAGAAAAGAATCTTTCAATTTCCAGCCTAAAAAGTCTTTATGCCTGTAAGTTTGGGGGTGTTAAATGGAAGAACAAGGTTGGGAGTCCTAGCATTCAATATGTAAACATTTAGTTAATCCCCTTTCTTCAGGTATGAAGACTTGCTTCAATTATTAATATAAATCCTCTATTTTACCCTCCAGTGAGTAAATCTCTAGTCTTCTCTCCTGATAGAGAAGAGACATTTGCCCAGCTACCCAAAGTGAAGTAGTGAACCTGGGTTGTTTCTTCAACAGATTTTCAGTCATATCTTTCTTAGCCCTACCTTAAGCCCTTCTAGAAAAACTATGCCTATTCTCGAGCTTTTGGGGAATTCTGTGGTATAAGCTGGGTTGCAGCCTTTAGAGTCAATTTCTTTGGATCCTTTAAATCAGTTATCAGTCATCCATCCCTTTTCTAGATTCTAAACTGTCTAACTATAATCTTTTAAGTACAGGGACTCACCCATCCCCCAATTACTTATAGAAACCCTCTTTTTTCAGTGGAGGTTTATTCCTTTTTAAAAACTCCTTTACTTTCATTTTAGATCAATCTGCCATCTTTACCTTGATGCTCTCTTTAATCTTTATATATAATGCTGAGAAGAATGCAACCTCCTTTTATGAATGGGGGAAAAGATTCAGGTTAATTAACTTGCCCAAGATTAGCTAAATGGCAAACAATTATTCAGAGCTGGGTTTTTGAGCCAGTATTTAAAACCAGGTTTTCTAATTTCAAAGCCTCTGCTCACCTCTTCATTTAGTCAACATGCTTCTAATTATATTACATACCACACAATTTTACAGTTATTTGTGTTGATCATTATTCTACAACCACTGAATCTCCCAAACTAAAGCAAAAGGTCTTTGAGAGTCAGGGGCTTTATATTATATATCTATTGTATCACTTGATGCAATTAAAATGATGTAGGAGACCTACAAATCCCTCTCCTATATTTTTCTGATAACCATATATCAATACTTTATCATATTTCTTACCACTCATATTGCAATCCCACGTTTACTTTTCTATCTCACACTCATCTGGTAACCTCTGGAGGGAAATAACAATGTCTACTTTGTATTCCCAGTGTCTATGCATAATAATAAGTGGTAGATAACTTATCCAGGACAGCTGGAGATGAGAAGGTGCTCACTAAATATTTGCTGAATGAACAACAATTCAAAAACTTAAGGCTGACCTTTATCAAATTTCCATGTACTAGTGCAGAGCTTTGGGTGACAAATGCCATCTCCTAAGTAGCAGTTTTAATAAAGACAAATGGTGCAAAAAATATAGAAAATACTAAATGTTTATATTTGAGTTCTGAATGTTAAGTTTGTGGTCATTACAATGTCAAGGAATCATCTCACATTAAAATGATGTCTGAAAGATGATTCTAAATATATGATCGACTTCCCTAGTGACGCAGTGGTTAAGAATCCACCTGCCAATGCAGGGGACACGGGTTCAAGCCCTGGTCCAGGAAGATCCCACATGGCACAGAGCAACTAAGCCCATGCACCATAACTACTGAGCCTGTGCTCTAGAGCCCACGAGCCACAACTACTGAGGCCCACATGCCACAGCTACTGAAGCCCACACACCTAGAGCTTGTGCTCCACAACAAGAGAAGCCATCACAGCAATACGAAGCCCATGCACTGCAACGAAGAGTAGTCCCCGCTCAACTAGAGAACGCCTGCGCACAGCAACAAAGACCCAACGCAGCCATAAATAAATAAATTTATTTTAAAAAATAAATATATGATCCACATTCCTTTGCTTTTCTTGGAGGGAATATTTCAAAATTTTCATTCGTAACACTGAAAAATGTTTAAGAATGCCAGTTGGAATAGTTTCCACTCATTCTAATTAGACATGTCAATTCATGCTTATTCAACCTCTAAAAATTTTGGATGGTTAACCCCTCATATGTGTCAAGTAAAATACATGCACCCCGTCAATTATATCTCAAAACTGAAAAGAAAAATAATTTTTTTAACGTAGTAAGATAAATGAGAGAAAAGCAAAAATCTGGCATGATTTCACTTAATTTGGGTTAAAATGAACTATTTTGTAATTATGGAACAATTATAATTTTGGTCAGGTTTTTCTATTACAAATAAAATTGTAATTAACATCTTTGTGCCTAAATACTGGTCTGCATTTTAGGTTGTAAAAAAAAATGCACCCTAAGACTTCCACTGAGGCTTTATATGCCATAAATAAAACCCTTCTTTAAAATCCAAACTCTCCTGCTCTTTGAAGAGAAAGAGCAACGATAATATCTTTCCTGTTTCACCTACTCTAAAACTATCCAGTTTTTAGCCACACTACTTATGGCTTATTTATTTTTACTGGGGAGACAGTTCCACGTGAACTTTGGAGTAAGACAAACCTAATGCCAGTCCAGGCCTTTTTAGCTACTGTTAGCTCTATGACCTGCGGCAGGTCACAGCAGCTCTCTAAGCCTCATTTTTCTCACTTATAAAATGGGGATAAAATAATAGTAGCAATCTACTAGGGTTGTGGTGAAGAGGAAAAGTGACAGTGCACGCCCAATGAATTAACAAATCTTAGGAAAAGAAGAAAGGAGAGGAGCAGACAGGCCTGGGGAAGTCCAATGGTTTTAGCGCTAATCCAGGTCTCTCCACCATGCCCCCAATTTAAGAAACACTGAGAAGACTTTATGAAGCTCCCAAGTTTATGCTTAGCGGTTTTTACATCTGGTGTCTTCTGAAAGTTTTTACTCTGTTTTACGCAGAGCGAGGAAGACTAACAGAGGCAGGGGCGGTAGTTAACTGGATACGTTGTCCTCAGCAAGCACAGGAGCAGCACCATATGGCTGATTCAGTTGGGTTTGGAAGAACACGTTTCACCAGTACTAAGACTTGGTCTTGCCCGTTTGGGAACAGGACCCCAGAACAAGAAAAGGGAGGTGCGAGGCCGTGTGGGCTGGACAGCAGCGGGGAGCGCCTCACTCCTGACCACCTGGAGACGGTGACCTCGCCCCTCTCCCCGCCCCGAACCGCCACGCAGGTCACCTGTAGGGGTTGGAATCCACCACCTCGGGGCTCATCTTTTCGATGCGGGCCCGACCGCCTCCTCCATCGCCGCCCCCCAGGGCCCGGCGACTTCTCTCCTGGGCCAGTTCCCGCTCCAGCTCCTCGACCCGCTGCTGCAGCCGCTCCACAGACTCGGCCATGACTGGGACCCCGGCCGCTAGCGCTCCCAGCCCCGGCCGTCGACGTCGCCGCCGCCCCACGCTGTTGGCCTGCTGGGTCCGCGAGGGATATGTGAGGAGGTACCTTGCGGCGGTCTCCCTAGCCCACAACCCTGAGGAAGCCCTCCCAGCGCCTCCCGGACTGACCGTCTCCGCCGCTCCCGCGGGCTCTCAGCGCGCCGCTTCCGGTGCGTTGCAGTCATCGTTCCCCCTCAAGGAAAAACCAGCCCTTTCAGTTTCCCTCTTCGACCGGGCCGAAGCAGGGGCCGGGTCATCAGTGTCCAGAGCCGGCGGCCTGCGGTGTTGCCTTTCCAACCGGGCGGCCAGGAGAATCCCCAGGATCTTTTATTCCTGGGCTCGAGGTCCTGACGGGCCCTTTTCTGAGCCGGACCCTATAGGTCTTCCGCCTGCCGGTGCATTACATTTGGAGGCGGAGGAGGCTTCGGCGTTCGTCTTTACCCGTAGTGACTAAAGTGGTTTTACTTTCTTTAGAATTGAGGCCTCCAACTCTGAGGCTGACTGAAAATTTTAAATCCGAACACACGAGGCCCTTCTGGCATTTCCTGACACAGCCCAAGTCCTGGGCCAGTGCTGCCCAGCAGCGGCACTTGCCGGGGTGGGGGGTGGTGATTGGCTGGAGCTACGGGCCCGCCTCCGCGCGGGCGTCTCGGACTCGCCTCAGGCTGTGGAGCGGAGCTCCCCTGCCAGAGGTAACCGAGCAGTGGAGACTTGTGGTTTCTCTGACTCTGCGGTCTGAGGTGGCAGCACTGATCATGGAGACCGGTGCCTCCCGCGAGCCCGAGACGGCCGAAGTGCTGCCCCAACACAAGTTCGACTGCAGGTCTCTGGAGGCCTACCTACACCAGCACTTGCCCGGCTTTGGGTTCGAGCCCGAGGCCAAGCTGACCGTTGCCCAATACAGGTATCGACGCCAGCCTTCTCCGCCAGCAAAAACAGATCTGTGCCTTGTGTTTTTCTTCCTCTGGCCTTTGGTGGGTTCCCAGTTTCCCCCATCCTGTTTCTTTTTCCGCAATGACGCACTCTGCAGGCGAGAGCTGCCGTCACCGGTCCCTTGCATTACATTCTGAATATTTCCAGTTCAAGGGCAGTGATGGAAGCACGATGACATTCACGATTCCAACTACAAGAAGGAATCTTTGTTAACAGCTGTATTCACTGAGGCAATTAAGGTTGGAAGGTCTGTGGGATATAAAGAGGCCTTCGCTCAACGTTTGTCCTATAACCTTTTTTTCTGAGAAACGGATGTAATTCCGTTCACATGGCATATTCTTGGAGGCTGAGTTAATGGTACCAGTTGGGGGTTCCGAATTCTTATCCTAGCTCTTCCATTTAACAAATCACAGCACCACTTTGGGCTTTAGTTTTTTCTGAAGTAGGGGTATAGATCTGGATGACCGTTCTGAGAGCACTGTTCCCCACCGTGAATCTGGCTCTAGTCTGATGTTGTATAATAGAAAATAATTTTCAAATAGATTTTATTCTAAAAATAGTATTTTGATAAACAGAGCTATAGAAGCAGTCCTGGCTTCCAGAAAACTAGACGTGCCACTTACTGACTGGGAATTTAAATACTATGGTACATGAACTCTCTGAGAAGTAGTTTCATAATCTGTAATAAATATCTGCCTTTTCTGTGTGATCCTGATAATTAAATGAAGTAATACAGATGAAATGGCTTAACTGTAACAGAGCTGTATACCAGTGGCATTTATCACTGACATTTATATTCCTTGACTACTGATTTCAGAGAAATTAAAAATAGTGGAAAGGAGATGGATCAGAGAGGGTTTGGGGGTGTGGAATTAAAAGGCACCCTGTGGGAATTCCCTGGATGTCTAGTGGTTAGGACTTGCGCTTTCACTGCCCGGGGCCATGCGGTGCCGCTGCCAAATTAAAAACAACGGCAAAAAATAAAAATAAAAGGCACCATGTCACAATAGATATTGTAGGATGAAAGAGAAGGTGGAATAAAATATGGCTGAGGTTTCTAGCCTAGAAGCCTTTTGTTATAAACTAACAGCTCAAAGTTCAAATTTGCTATGGGAATCTGAACAAGTTATTTAACTCTTTTGAGCATTGAATCCTCCTTTGGCAAAATGGGGATGGTAATATTTCTCTCCTAGAGTTGTTGGAGAATTATCTGAGAGTTAATTCTGAATTAAGTTGAATGTTAAATAAACCAGAATTGTGCTTGATAAATGGAATTAGTTGTGGCGTAAATAGTATATATGTGTGGAACTATCTCCACAGAGAATACACATTTATTTCCAAGACACATGAAAAAGTATATGAAAATTGAAGACATGTTAGGCCACAAAGGAAGTTTCAGAAATTCTAAAGCATCATTCTTAAAAACAAAAATTCAGAATAAAAATGCCAAAAGTTTAGAAATCAAGAGAAGATAGCTAATAAATACATTTTAGAAACTAATTGAAGTACAGATTAAAGAGCCAATAATCTACAGAAAATAATGGAGTTTATCAAAGTTCAGTATGCAAAAATCAATTGCATTTCTTGACTTTGGCAACAAAAATGTAAAATTATAATTTTCAGAAAGATAAAATTAATAAGAGCAACAGAAATATAAATTTCTCAAATATTAATCAAACAAAATATGTGCAAGACCTTTGTAAAGGAAATTATAAAACTGTATTAGGACCTTAAAAAGAACTAAATAAATTGAGAGATGCCATGTTCACGAATAGGAAAATTCAGAATTTTATGTTTCTCTTTTTTCCCAACTGACCTATAGATTCAGTGCAAACACGATCAAAATCTTAATTTTTTCCCTAACTTGAAAAATTACTCCTAAATTTTGTGTACAAGAGCAAAGGGCTAAGAATAAGCAAAAACATTCCTGAAGAAGAACAAAGTGGGAAATTTGAATTAAGATGGCATGTTATTAGCACAGAGATAGACAAACAGATCAATAAAATAGAGTCCACAAAAAGACCCACATGTTTATAGAACTTTGACATATGACAGTGCTGGCACAGAGAATCAATGTGTGTGGGGTTGGAGGGAGAAAAGATTTTTCAGTAAATTATACAGCAATAATTATCATCTGTATGAAAAAATTGAAAGTAGACCTGTCCCTTACTCTACCTCACACAGTTCCAGGTGGACTGCAGACTTGAATGATAAAGGCAAAACTATAAACATTTGGAAGACATATAGAAGATCTTTATGACTTTGGAGTAGACAATAAAATCTTTAAAAAGACAGAAGCACAAACCATGAAAGACATGATTGATAAATTTTTAGTGAAAGAATCCTCAAAGGGAAAGAACAAAAAATATTTTCAGTGTATATAATGGATAAAAGATTAATATCCAGAACATATAAAGAACTACAATAGCCCAACAGAAAAATGGGCAAAAGACTTGAAGATACTCAACGTCATTACACTGTAATAATTGGGGAAATGCAAATTAAAATGACAAGATACCATTTCAAACCATCATCATATTCACTTTTTTTTTTAATCTGACAATATCAAGCAGGATATGAGACAACAGGGACTCATCCACTATTGATGAGGGTGTGAATTAGTGTAACTACCTTGGAAAACAATTTGGCGTAGTCTTGTAAAGATGAAGATGGGAAGACAAAGCCCCATGACAAAGCAGTTCTATTCCTAGTTTTATACTCCTGAGGAATTCTTGTACCAGGGTATCAGGAGATAAGCTACAAAAATGTTCATTGCACTGTTTGTAATAGTAAAAATACAGGAATAAAACACGATGTTCATCAATAGTAGAATGGATGAATAAATTGTAGTATATTCACGTGATGGAACACCATACAGCAGTGAACATGATTCAGCTGCCAGTATACACAACAAGACAATCAAAAACTGGTTTAAAAAAACAACAAAAACTGGACAAATAAGCAGTATATTGTTTAAGGAGATAAACTTCAAGGGAATGATATATTTAAAAATCAAGACAGTAGTTCCTCTGAAGGGACAGGGAATTCCCTGGTGGTCCAGTGGTTAGGACTCAGTGCTTTCACTGCGGTGGCCCAGGGTCAGTCCCTAGTGGGGGAACTAAGATCCCTCAAGCAGCACGGCACAGCCAAAAAATAAAAAGTAAAAAAACGAAGGGAGGACCACAAAGAGAGCTTCAGAGATACAGTAACTTTTTTCTTTCTTAAACTGGGTAGTGAGAACACTGGTGTTTGTTGTGTTATTCTTTATGCTTTACAAATTTTGTAAATATTTTTAATCTATGCAAAATTTATTTTTAGAATTTGCAAAAATTAAATCATTAGAAATAAAAATATTTAGATTTAAACAATAATGAAGGCATTGTATAACTTGATAGAACAAAACTTATGATTTTCAGCTATGTGCATAATACGTGCCTGGCACTGCTCCAACCACTGGGGATAGTAAAAAAAAAAAAAAAAAATCAGACAAAAAAATCTTGCCTTTTTGGAACTTCCATTCTATTTGGAGAAGAGAGATGGTAAATAAAATCACTTTCTAAATATTACATTGTAGAAAAAGGTGATGTGTATCATAGAGAGAAAAAGGAGAATAGGAAATGTTTAGGAGGAGGGAGGAGAAAGGCCTCAGTGAGAGGGTGGCATTCAGCAAAGAGAGATGGGGCTGTGACCCATGTAGCTATCTGGGGAAAGAGTATTCCAGACAGAGGGAACAGCAAGAGCAAAGGCTCTCCACTGGGTGGAGAGACTACAAGCCAATGTGCCTGGAGTTGTGTAAGCAAGGGCAACAGGAATTCTGTTGGCTGTTATAAGGGCTTTGGCCTTTACATTAGTCGAAATGGTGAGAGATTAGGGATTTGGGGGCAGAGGAGGGAAGTGATTTGTCTTTTTAAACAGAATCTCTTTGCCTGTTGTGTTGACTGAAGGAGGCAAATACAAGGAGACCAGTTTGGAGTGTATTGCAGTGACCCAGTACAGAGCAATTAGTGGTGTGGACCAGGGTAGTAGTGTAGGATAGGTGCAAAGTGCTCATATTCTGGATTTATTCTGAAGAATTTACTGACTGATCAGATGTGGAGTATGAAAGAAAAAGAAGAGGAGACAAATAGTGTTCCATTTTTGTCTTGGCAACTGGAAGGATGGAATTATCATGAAATGAAGTAGAGATGACTGTAGACAATCAGACTGGAAGGGAAATATCAGGAACTCGGTTTTGCAATGTTAACTTTCAAAATGCCTTTTGGAGTGGATATGTATAGTAAGCAGGCAGATATATGGGTCCAGAGGTCAGGGCAGAGATCTAAACTAGACATTTACATTTGGGAGTCATTGAGATAGAGAGGGTATTTAAAGCCATGAAATCTTACCTAGATGATGAGCCTACACGAAGATACAGAAGGTCTATGAACTTATTCCCAGGCATCCCAATATAAGAAGTTGAAGAATTAAGGCACAGCCTACAAAGGAGTCTCAGAAGGAGTGGCCAGAGAGATGGGGAGAACCATGGTCTGATACCATAGCAGTATTAGTGACCTTGAAAAAGTAATTTCCGTGGAAAGATAGGAATGAAAGCTTGATTGAAATGGGTTCAAGTGAAAATAGGAGGAGAGGAATTGGAGCAAGGAATATAAACAACTCTTGAATTTTTCTACAAAGGCAGAAATAAATGTCTTACGTAGAGGGGGATGTGGGGTCAAGAGATGTCTTTAAAAAAAAAAAAAGGCAGTGTGTTTTTATGCTGATGGCAGTGATCCAGAATAGACAGAAAAATTTGTGTAGGAGAGAGGGCTAGAACGAAGTCCTTGAGTAGACAAGAGTAGGATGAGATCTAATTCACAAGAGAAGGGATTGTCCTTAGATAGGAATGTAGACATTCTTCTACAGACTCTGTAGGGAAGAAGAGTATATGGGTACAGGTGCTTCTATGCAGTAGATATGGTAGTGTAAGCTTGTGGAAGTTCTCACCAGATTGCTCTTATTTTCTCTGTGAAATAGGAAACTAGGTAATCAGCTGAGAGTGAAGATGGTGGGAAAAGTGTTGGAGGTTTGAAGAAAGAGGAGGAATTGTGAAATAGTCATCCAAGAGCATGGGAGAATGAACAGGCCAAGGAAGTATATTATGATTGCTGTCAGCATTCACTTTGAGGTTCATAGTCATGAATTTGAAGCAAGAGTAGTTATTTTAGTAGATATTGTTGTTACTTTACCCAGATTCTCTTGCATTCCTTTTTACTGTTTCCATGCACACCCTGGTTTGGTGGCTTCTGCTTCCAGTAGCCAGCACCTATGGCTCTTTTACAGACTGTTCTTGCCTACTGGAGCCTCTTTTGCCCTGAATGTTGTAGTGCCTAAGATGGCACTGGAATGGAGGTACTAGTGGGAATAAAAGAAAGGAAATTATGATCAGAGATAGAAATGCTTAAAAAATAGGATAATGGATGCTTGAGTTGTTGTTGATAAGGTATAGGGTGTGTCCCATAGAATGAGTGACAGTTCTCTTGGATATATACCTAGGAGTGAAATTGCTAGATCATATGGCAGCTGTATCTTCAATAAGAAGCTTTTAGTTTTCCTTTTATATTTCACCTGGATCATTTACCATCATAAGACGCCAGTGCTTCATATATGACTGCATTATCAAAAATGCATCCAGTCAGACATTTGGCATTAAAAAATGTCTTTGTAAGGTTCATTGCAACTTGACTCTTTGGAGCATCACAAATAAATTGTCCCATGTTAAGACAGACAACACAGCTTGAAGTGGTCCCATTTCCTGACCATTGTGGCAATGATCTCCACTTTCCTATGCTAAAAGGCACCCCCCACCCAGGATTAGATGGTGCCAAGATGATTGCTGGGGAGGATGGGTCTGGCTTATCAGAGTTAGAAGTAGACACTGGACATACTGCTGCATTCAATCTGGACTGCTCTTGTTCTTTACAGATGGAGGCTGGAGGCCTAGGGAGAAACTTCAGAAAAAAAATGTTTTTAACTTTCTCCTATTACCTGTTACCTCAGGGATTAATTCGTCTGTTTTTTTTTTTTTTTTTTAGTTTAAGCCCTCTCTTTTATGCTATTGAATTATTTAAAAGCTGTGTAAATGAAGGTATAGATCAAATAATTTTGGTAGCTGGAGTGTATTTCCTTAGTTCACATGAGAATCTCTATTCACAGGGAAGAGAAAGCCAGTGCCCTGGTGTCTGTGAGTCACCTGGGACACTGTTACACTTCCTGGCCCAGATATCCACTCTAGGACCTTGCTTATCAGAATTCCCACTTTAGAGAGCTGTACTTGAAGTTCTCTCTCCAATGGCAGATGACGGAATACCAATTCAGCTGTTCCAGCATCCTTTAATTAATTTTCTGACTGATCACCTACAATCTCTTCTCCCAGCCTTTCTTTGCTTAGATCTAGACATTGTTCTAGGGGCTCTTCTGATAAAACTCATGATTTGCAGGTATGAAGTGTAGGTTGTAGATTCTCCAGCTGCCACTGTTTTACCGTCTGCTGTATATCATCCAAAAGCTCATGTTCTTAGCTGCTATAGCACCCCTCTTGGCTTTCCAGCATTGAAATGGGTTCATTTTCATTTTGTGTTTTCTTTTGAAATTTCAGCAGGATTTGGGGGAAAGGAAAAATATATCTTTGTTATTGACCTTTTCTCTACTCTTATCTAGATCAGGACAGTCCAATCCAACCTTTTATCTCCAGAAGGGCTTTCAAGCATATGTACTCAGAAAAAAACCACCTGGTTCACTTCTTCCTAAAGCACATAAGGTATGGTATACAAACGCAATGATAAATTCCTTGTTGACTAATAAATGCATTTTATACACACACTTTATACATACACTATTTAAATTGCTTTTAAAAATAATCTCACAATTATTAAATATAGAAAATGCATTTTATTTCTTAGATGAAAATTTCACTTGAATTGTATCCCCCCCGCTTTTAGTTTTTATTAAGGATTTGAGTTTGAAATCTGAGGTTGTGTTTAGGCTGTTAATCCTGAGCAATATCCAGTCCTCTTATGGATTTGATTCCCTCCTATACAATTAGCTAGAAATACAGTCACCCAGTAAATATTTTCAGTGCTACTCATTTATAGATATTTTGTACTTTGGTTAAATTATGTTTTAAAAAGCACATTATTATATCTTATAACAATATATACTCACTGAATACTTTAATATATTTGATATGACAACTCCTTGATCTTTTGGTGATAAAAAGAAATATTTAAATAATCATTTTTATAGTATTCCCTAAATTGACAGAATTATAAAAGATTTTTGTTGAAAACTGACTCTGTTTTCAGAAAAACAGATATTATCTATGGATTTTTAGAGAAGAGAACATTAAAAGCATGATGCATATTTTGAATATTATTATAATCATGTATAACAGGTGCTTCCCAGGCCTGGCTGACTAGAGATGGGCCATTGAAGGGTGGATTTAATATCACAATAATGGAAAATGCAGATTCTGATCTTCTTGGTCACTTCAGAAAATGAAGTGACTTGGATGCTTAAGGTAGAAAAAGTTTGGTAACTTTTATTAAGCCTCAACACGGCATGGCTGAAGGAAAATCCCCACTTGTAGGGAGAGATCTATGCCCCAATAAACAGCTGGGTTTGTCTCCTCTTGATAACGACGTAGATGTCTGGAAGATATCAGAACATAACATAATCTTTCAGCCCAAGGATCTGGAGTACTTTTGTTTCAATTTCCTGCATTTTTTCCAAATCTGCATTGGAAAAAAGCAGTGTTCCCACACTGCCATCCACTTTATGACCAGCCTCCACCACTCCACCCCACCCCCCTTTCCCAGCACCAGGTGGTTATAAACACTTCTTTCTATAGCCATTGGTACCGCTGGCTGCTCTCACCTTGGTTATGGGTTTAGTCACTTCCCTGCTGTAGTTATTGCAGCAGTAGCTGCTTTATCCCTGTTGTGAAAGTGAGCTGCATGGTTTCTTCTCCTTAGAAGTGGTCAGCCACCACTGCCTGAGTCTGGAGAAGTGGACTTTACAGGCAGATGAGTTGGCATCAGAGTTCTGCAGTAAGCTGTGTCCCTGGGTCCTGAGTGATAAGCCTGTACATCTGTCCTGGTTAAGGAAGCTCTTTTCTTCTCCTGTCTTATTTGGGCTCCTGCTTCAGTACCAGCTTGCTTCTCATTGCCTTCTTACCCACTAGTTATGTTGAGCTCCATGGCAGCCCTGGGTACCAGGAAGGATCCCCACACCCCTGCCTTGGAAACAAGTTCCTCCATTGACCTTCCGAAGGCGTGGGTGCATTTCCTTTCTATTCCCCAGCACTCTGTAGTTGACTGTGCCCAGAGTGTTGGAATAGAGAGCCTCCATGGGAAACTGGAGTTGGGGAGGTTGTGGGGGTGGGGAGCAAGAGCAAGAGTGAGCCAGCAAGCAGGGAACTGATAAGAAAAAAAAGGGATGTTTTTATGATGATACATGTGAAATATTGTGGTCGGGAAATGTCACCTTCATATTATCAGAGTTAGGAATAAGCCCCATGCATGTGCCTATCCTTTTAGCCTAATTAAATGATCAACTTTTAGTGCTGGCCTAATTTATAATTGTAATAATCACACTAAGACTACTTTATTTTTTTTAAAGCAATTATTTTTTCTTGAATTTTATTTTATGTATTTTTTCATACAACAGGTTCTTATTAGTCATCCATTTTATACACATCAGTGTATACATATCAATCCCAATCTCCCAATTCATCACACCACCACCCCCCCCCACAGTTTTCCCTCCTTGGTGTCCATATGTTTGTTCTCTACATCTGTGTCTATTTCTGCCCTGCAAACTCGTTCATCTGTACCATTTTTCTAGGTTCCACATATATGCGTTAATATATGATATTTGTTTTTCTCTTTCTGACTTATTTCACTCTGTATGACAGTTTGCAGATTCATCCATATCTCTACAAATGACCCAATTTCGTTCCTTTTTATGTCTGAGTAATATTCCATTGCATATATGTACTACATCTTCTTTATCCATTCGTCTGTCGATGGGCATTTAGGTTGTTTCCATGACCTGGCTATTGTAAATACCACAGCAATGAACATTAGGGTGCATGTGTCTTTTTGAATTATGGTTCTCTCCAGGTATATGCTAAGTAGTGGGATTGCTGGATCATATGGTAATTCTACTTTTAGTTTTTTAAGGAACCTCCATACTGTTCTCCATAGTGGCTGTATCAATTTACATTCCCACCAACAGTGCAAGAGGGTTCCCTTTTCTTCACACCCTCTCCAGCATTTGTTGTTTATAGATTTTCTGATGATGCCCATTCTAACTGGTGTGAGGTGATACCTCATTGTAGTTTTGATTTGCATTTCTCTAATAGTGATGTTGAGCAGCTTTTCATGTGCTTCTTGGCCATCTGTCTGCCCTCTTTGGAGAAATGTCTGTTTAGGTCTTCTGCCCATTTTTGGATTGGGTTGTTTGTTTTTTAAATATTGAGCTGCATGAGCTGTTTATATATTTTGGAGATTAATCCTTTGTCCATTGATTCATTTGCAAATATTTTCTCCCATTCTGAGGGTTGTTTTTCGTCTTGTTTGTAGTTTCCTTTGCTTTGCAACAGTTTTTAAGTTTCATTAGGTCCCATTTGTTTATTTTTGTTTTTATTTCCATTTCTCTAGGAGGTGAATCACAAAAGATCTTGCTGTGATTTATGTCAAAGAGTGTTCTTCCTGTGTTTTCCTCTAAGAGTTTTATAGTGTCTGGTCTTACATTTAGGTCTCTAATCCATTTTGAATTTATTTTTGTGTATGGTATTAGGGAGTGTTCTAATTCATTCTTTTACATGTAGTTTTCCCAGCACCACTTATTGAAGAGATGGCCTTTTCTCCATAGTATATTCTTGCCTCCTTTGTCATAGATTAGTTGACCATAGGTGCGTGGGTTTATCTCGGGGCTTTCTATCCTATTCCATTGATCTATATTTCTGTTTTTGTTCCAGTACCATATTGTGTTCATTACTGTAACTTTTTAGTATGGTTTGAAGTCAGGGAGTCTGATTCCTCCGGTTCTGTTTCTTTCCCTCAAGACTGCTTTGGCTATTTGGGGTCTTTTGTGTCTCCATACAAATTTTAAGATTTTTTGTTCTACTTCTGTGAAAAATGCCATTGGTGATTTGATAGGGATTGCATTGAATCTGTAGATTGCTTTGGGTAGTATAGTCATTTTCACAATGTTGATTCTTCCAATCCAAGAACATGGTATATCTCTCTATCTGTTGGTATCATCTTTAATTTCTTTCACAAGTGTCATAGTTTTCTGCCTACAGGTCTTTTGTCTCCCTAGGTAGGTTTATTCCTCGGTATTTTATTCTTTTTGTTGCAGTGGTAAATGGGAGTGTTTCCTTAATTTCTCTTTCAGATTTTTCATCATTAGTATATAGGAATGCAAGAGATTTCTGTGCATTAATTTTGTATCCTGCAACTTTACCAAATTCATTGATTAGCTCTAGTAGTTTTCTGGTGCCATCTTTAGGATTCGCTATGTATAGTTTCATGTCATCTACAAACAGCGACAGTTTAACTTCTTCTTTTCCAATTTGTATTCCTTTTATTTCTTTTTCTTCTCTGATTGCCATGGCTTGGACTTCCAAAACTTTGTTAAATAATAGTGGTGAGAGTGGACATCCTTGTCTTGTTCCTGATCTTAGAGGAAATGCTTTCAGTTTCTCACCATTGATGTTTACTGTGGGTTTGTCATATATGGCCTTTATTATGTTGAGGTAGTTTCCCTCTATGCCCACTTTCTGGAGAGTTTCTATCATAAATGGGTGTTGAATTTTGTCAAAAGCTTTTACTGCATCTATTGAGATGATCATATGGTTTTTCTTCTTCAATTTGTTAATACGGTGTGTCACGTTGATTGATTTGCATATATTGAAGAATCTCTGCATCCCTGGGATAAATCCCTCTTGATCATGGTGTATGTACCTTTTCATGTGTTGTTGGAAACTGTTTGCTAGTATTTTGTTGAGGATTTTTGCATCTATATTCATCAGTGATATTGGTCTGTAATTTTCTTTTTTTGTAGTATCTTTGTCTGGTTTTGGTATCAGGGTGACGGTGGCCTCAGAGAATGAGTTTGGGAGTGTTCCTTCCTTTGCAGTGTTTTGGAAGAGTTTGAGAAGGGTGGGTGTTAGCTCTTCTCTAAATGTTTGGTAGAATTCACCGTGAAGCCATCTGGTCCTGGACTTTTCTTTGTTGGAAGATTTTTAATCACAGTTTTAATTTCAGTGCTTGTGATTGGTCTGTTTATATTTTCTATTTCTTCCTGGTTCAGTCTTGGAAGGTTATACCTTTCTAAGAATTTGTCCATTTCTTCCAGGTTGTCCATTTTATTGGCATAGAGTTGCTTGTAGTAGTCTCTTAGGATGCTTTGTATTCTGCAGTGTTCTGTTGTAATTTCTCCTTTTTCATTTTAATTTTATTGATTTGAGTCCTCTTCCTCTTTCTCTTCATGAGTCTGGCTAATGGTTTATCAATTTTGTTTATCTTCTCAGAGAACCAGCTTTTAGTTTTATTGATCTTTGCTATTGTTTTCTTTGTTTCTATTTCATTTATTTCTGCTCTGATCTTTATGATTGTTTTCCTTCAGCTAACTTTGGGTTTTGTTTGTTCTTCTTTCTCTAGTTCCTTTAGGTGTAAGGTTAGATTTTTTATTTGAGATTTTTCTTGTTTCTTGAGGTAGGCTTCTATTGCTCTAAACTTCCCTCTTAGAACTGCTTTTGCTGCATCCTATAGGTTTTGGATCGTCATGTTTTCATTGTCATTTGTATCTAGGTATTTTTTGATTTCCTCTTTGATTTCCTCAGTGATCTCTTGGTTATTTAGTAATGTATTGTTTAGCCTCCATGTGTTCGTGCTTTTTAGATTTTTCTCCCTGTAATTGATTTCTAATCTCATAGCGTTGTGGTCAGAAAAGATGCTTGATATTATTTCAGGCGTGATTTGTGACCCAAGATGTGATCTATCCTGGCGAATGTTCTGTGCGCACTTGAGAAGAAAATGTAATCTGCATTTTTGGATGGAATGTCCTGTAAATATCAATTAACTCTATCTGGTCTATTGTGTCATTTAAAGCTTGTGTTTCCTTATTAATTTTCTGTTTGGATGATCTGTCCATTGGTGTAAGTGAGGTGCTAAAGTCCCCCACTATTATTGTGTTGCTGTCAATTTCCTCTTTTAGAGCTGTTAGCAGTTGCCTTATGTATTGAGGTGCTCCTATGTTGGGTGCATTTATATTTATATTTGTTATATCTTCTTGGACTGATCCTTTGATCATTATGTAGTGTCCTTCCTTGTCTCTTGTAACATTCTTTATTTTAAAGTCTATTTTTTCTGATATGAGTATTGTTACTCCAGCTTTCTTTTGATTTCCATTTGCATGAAATATCTTTTTCCATCCCCTCACTTTCAGTCTGTATGTGTCCCTAGGTCTGAAGTGGATCTCTTGTACACAGCATATATATGGGTCTTATTTTTGTATCCATTCAGCAAGCCTGTGTCTTTTGGTTGGAGCATTTAATTCATTCACATTTAAGGTAAATGTGAATCAATACGTATGTTCGTATTACCATTTTCTTAATTGTTTTGGGTTTCTTTTTGTAGGTCCTTTCTTCTCTTGTGTGTCCCACTAGAGAAGTTCCCTTAGCATTTGTTGTACAGCTGGTTTGGTGGTGCAGAATTCTCTTAGCTTTTGCTTGTCTGTAAAGCTTTTGATTTCTCCATCTAAGCTGAATGAGATTCTTGCTAGGTAGAGTAATCTTGGTTGTATGTTCTTCCCTTTCATCACTTTAAGTATATCATGCCACTCACTTCTGGCTTGTAGAGTTTCTGCCGAGAAATCAGCTGTTAACCTTATGGGAGTTCCCTTGTATGTTATTTGTCATTTTTCCCTTGCTGCTTTCAATAATTTTTCTTTGTCTTTAATTTTTGCCAGTTTGATTACTGTGTGTCTTGGTGTGTTTCTCCTTGGGTTTATCCTCTATGGGGCTCTCTGCGCTTCCTGGACTTGCGTGGCTGTTTCCTTCCCATGTTAGGGAAGTTTTCGACTATAATCTCTTCAGATATTTTCTCTGGTCCTTTCTCTCTCTCTTCTCCTTCTGGGACCCCTATAATGTGAATGTTGTTGCGTTTAATGTTGTCTCAGTTGTCTCTTCGGCTGTCCTCATTTCTTTTCATTCTTTTTTTTTTATTCTGTTCCACAGCAGTGAATTCCTCCATTCTGTCTTCCAGGACACTTATCTGTTCTTCTGCCTCAGTTATTCTGCTATTGATTCCTTGTAGTGTATTTTTCATTCCAGTTATTGTGTTGTTCATCTCTGTTTGTTTGTTCTTTAAATCTTCTAGATCTTTGTTAAATATTTCTTGCAATTTCTCGATCTTTGCCTCCATTCTTTTTCCGAGGTCCTGGATCATCTTCACTATCGTTATTCTGAATTCTTTTTCTGGAAGGTTGCCTATCTCCACTTCATTTAGTTGTTCTTCTGGGGTTTTATCTTGTTCCTTCATCTGGTACATAGCCCTCTGCCTTTTCATCTTGTCTATCTTTCTGTGAATGTGGTTTTTGTTCTACAGGCTGCAAGATTGTAGTTCTTCTTGCTTCTGCTGTCTGCCCTCTGGTGGATGAGGCTGTCTAAGAGGCTTGTGCAAGTTTCCTGATTGGAGGGACTGGTGGTGGGTAGAGCTGGGTGTTGCTCTGGTGGGCAGAGCTCAGTAAAACTTTAATCTACTTGTCTGCTGATGGGTGGGACTGGGTTCCCTCCCTATTGGTTGTTTGACCTGAGGCAACCCAACACTGGAGCCTACCCAGGCTCTTTGGTGGGGCTAATGGCAGACTCTGGGAGGGCTCACACAGAAGAGTACTTCCCAGAACTTCTGTTGCCAGTGTCCTTGTCCTCACGGTGACACACAGCCACCCCCCGCCTCTGCAGGAGACCCTCCAGCACTAGCAGGCTGGTCTGGTTCAGTCTCCTATGGGGTCACAGCTTCTTCCCCTGGGTCCCAATGAGCACACTACTTTGTGTGTGCCCTCCAAGAGTGTAGTCTCTGTTTCGCCCAGTCCTGTCGAAGTCCTGCAATCACATCCCACTAGCCTTCAAAGTCTGATTCTCTAGGAATTCCTCCTCCCGTTGCTGGACCCCCATATTGGGGAGCTTGACATGGGGCTCAAAACCTTCACTCCAGTGGGTAGACTTCTGTGGTATAAATGTTCTCCAGTTTGTGAGTCACCTACCCAGCAGTTATGGGATTGATTTTATCATGATTGCACCCCTCCTAACATCTCACTGTGGCTTCTTCTTTGTCTTTGGATGTAGGGTATGTTTTTTGGTGAGTTCCAGTGTCTTCCTGTCAATGATTGTTCAGCAGTTAGTTGTGATTCTGGTGTTCTTGTAAGAGGGAGTGAGAGCACGTCCTTCTACTCCGCCATGTTGAACCAATCTCTCACACTAAGACTACTTTTAAGGAAAATACTAAGGAAATTATTATCCTCTGGGTTATTTGTTGATACTGTTTTAAAATTAATTTCTAACCTTAAATGTTAGCTCACAAGTAATTATTAAATTTCTGTATTTCTGATTTTTAATTATCTATCATCCTATTTAGATTGATAGAGAATTTAAAGTCCAGAAAACTTTTTCAATTGGATTCCCCGTTCCCAAACCTTTATTGTACTGCAGTGATGCTTGTGTCATTGGAACAGAATTTTATGTGATGGAACATGTACAGGTAAATTAACACTTAATTGTACTTTTTGTTGCTTTTTTAATTGTGAAATTAGATGTTAATAAATGATAGTATATTAGTCTACATTGTAGGTAATTAGTTTGCTTTGCAAGGGCTTAAACTTTTTTCTTTTTCTTAAAACAACAGAAATTTATTCTCTCAGTTCTGGAGGCTAGATGTTCAAAACCAAGGTGTCAGCAAGATTGGTTCTCTATGGAAGTTTTGTTTTGTTTTTGTTTTTTTAATTTTTTAAAATTGAGATATAGTTGATGCACCATATTATATAAGTTACAGGTGTATTACATAGTGATTCACAATTTTTAAAGGTTATACTCCACTTACAGTTATTATAAAATACTGGGTCTATTCCCTTTCATTTTATTTTGAGCACCCACAGTTTGAGCGGGTTGAAGCAAACTAGGAACAAATTTAGTAATTAGGGCATTATT
Source organism: Kogia breviceps (assembly GCF_026419965.1). NCBI lineage: Eukaryota > Metazoa > Chordata > Mammalia > Artiodactyla > Physeteridae > Kogia > Kogia breviceps. Next base: position 21,415,629 of record NC_081314.1, read on the forward strand.
ACCTTAGTCTTCCTCTAGGTGTCAGTAAAGAGCTATATGTAATGGCAATAACTAAACTGTCCAAATAGTAGGGGAAAAAACTACTCCAAATAGGACATCAATCCATTAAAAATAAATCCAAATTGTTTTAAGGTGTTTTTTTTTTTTTTTGTAAGATGTTACTTGAGATTAGTTTTTGTCCTTTAAGTTCATCTTGGTGTATCCTTGTATTTTCCCTTTGGCATGTACACGCTTATGTTAAACATGTTTCACAAATGACAGTTTTTCTAGCGCATTCTACAAAGAATTAGTTTTGGTTGTAAAACTGTATCCTGATCTTTTTTGTAGGAAACAGGGGATGATGACACAGCAAATAATTGGTATGAAAAGATTTATTTTGTTTTATATTATCTGTTGTAATTGCTTCCATAGGGCCGGATCTTTCGTGATTTCACAATTCCTGGAGTTAGCCTAGCAGAACGCTCAGCCATATATGTGGCCATGATAGAAACCTTGGCTCAGTTACATTCCTTGAATATACAGTCACTGCAGCTGGAAGGATATGGTAGAGGTGCTGGGTACTGCAAAAGACAGGTAATGCATCCACACAAGGAGCTCCTTTTCTCAAGTTGTTGGAAATAATATTAGTTAAAATAAAAACCCATTATTTTATACTTTTCTGAAACTTGACTATAACTTTTAATATCAGCCATCAGATTGACTTGTTTTAAACATAAAATAATTTTATATTTTTAGATCAGATTTTGTTCAGCAAAAGCTTCTGTAACAGCATGTACACAAATGCAGATTTAAAGCTGTTTCTATCTCTTCACTTAATTTACCAATATATTTTCTATACAGTTTTCCCCTTTTAAATTAGTTTAACAGATATTTATTAGGCATGAATGTATGTTTAATATGTGCTGAATACTGTGTTAAATATCAGGAAAATAGAAATAAGTTCTTCCCCTAAAGGAACTTGTGGTCATTTTTGAGACATCTATACCTGAATGTCATTTACATGAGACTGGAAAATGGTGTAAAAGAGTATGTAATCTGGTAGTAAATTTTTTGGTACTCATCATGAAAACTGTTCCATTCAGAGGATAGATATCAGAATGCCTTTGCTTAGGTTGGGGAAAGCTTCCCGGGAAAGATATGTCTTGTACTGTGTATTTAAGAAAGGATAAAATCTAGAGCAACAGGGAAGAGGTGGTGAGCATTTCAAATCAAAGGAACAGCAAGACCAGATATGTATGGGGCTGTTTCCCTTTGTACATATGTCTTTTTGAGGGGGCAGAAGGGACAGAAACGGGAATTAAGGTTTAGGGAATACTCGTTAGGTGCCAGCTTCCATGCTAGGTGAGTTGTTAGACCTAGTGTTTTTTAATCTTTGTAACAACCCTAATACATAGGTATTACTACCCCCATTTTGCAGATGAGGAAACTGAAGCTTGCAGGTATTAAGTAATATACAAATAAGTGGCTTAGACATAATTTAAACCCAACCCACTGTGATTCCAAAGATGAAGATCTTTACTGTACTAAGTTGAACAGAGATACCTTTGAAAGTGGGGAGAGAGATATAAGTAGATAAATAATATTATTTCAGTTGATGGAGGACTTTGAGAATAGGTTGTCTTATTTGCATTCAATTCGAAGAACATTAAAAATATCTTTGCATTTTTCATATCTGTAATATATTTTTGAAGATTCTTTAGAAGATTCTATGGGTAATAAGAAAGGGGATTAAAATGAAAAATAAGATCTCCCTTCTTCTAGTCCCCATATTACATTTTTCAGGGATTACTTGTTTCTTGTGACCCTTCCAGAAATTTTCTATTTTTTTGGTATGTACGTATGTGTGTTCTTTTTTTTTTTCTCCTTCCACAAAATAGTTGCTGAATAAAGACTAGAACCCACATCTCTTAATTCCTAGGCCAGTATTTTTTTTCCTGATAAAAGTCTAGGTAAGTAAAATGGAACTAGATGGAAGAGAAACTTAAATGTTGAAGTTTTCAAGCTGATATGAGTGTTTTAGGCTAATAAGAGTATAACGGCGTTTGTCCTGAGCATTTAACACTACAACAAAATTTGATATAATTGAATTTTGTTTTAATTTTAGAATTGCTGAATCTTATATTCCACTTTCAGCTCTGTCATTTTTTAAATTTATGTGTCTTTAGGTATCAACCTGGACAAAGCAATATCAAGCTGCAGCTCATCAGGACATCCCTGCCATGAACCAACTATCTGACTGGCTAATGAAAAACTTGCCAGATAATGACAATGAAGAAAATTTGATTCATGGAGATTTCAAACTAGATAACATAGTTTTCCACCCTAAAGAGGTATTGGAAGCCCTGTTTATAAAAAATTGAGTATGTCTGATTTGGGATACACGTACTAAGTAGATGTTCCCCCAGAGCACTGAAGGAGCCCACCGCATCCCCATTCTTCCCCTATATTCAAAACTAACATTACCACTCACAACTTCTAGAAATAAGTCCTGCAGATGTCCTGGCATAGGTATCTGCCCACCTTAAAAGGCTGGGTCTAATCATCTGATTTACTACTTTAAAGGGATTTGGGAATTTACATGCATGTTGCTGTTTTCTTCAAAGAAAATTTTTAGCTACTAAATATATTTAACTTATCCACGTTCTTACTCTTTCTTCTGGTTCATTTTCATTTTTTTCCCTATCTGATAAAGAATTATTAATTTGATTATTATAAGCTCAGAGAGGACAGAATTCCAAAAGACTCTTTTGAGGCTTCAGAAGAATTTGTATGAGGTTAATGTAACCTTGCCCGGTGTAAATGTACACAGTGTAATCTTTATAAAGAGTACAAACAAATCAGAGCTATAACCCTCCTCCACTGAGCATAGTGAGGCCTAGGATTGGAGGAGTGTGGTGGGAATGAAGAAAGTACTTAAGTTCTCCTCTCTTTACCTGTATGCCTTTGGACAAGACATTTATTTGGCCCTTAGTATTCTGATATTGATGTGAATGATTTACAGTTCCCTGAATCTTCCTTCTTAGGAGAAAATTTTCTGGGTTCATTCATTTTCTCAGAATGCTAAGATGTTTTAGGGCAGGAAGAGCTGTTCTAAATTCATGTGCTAAGCTTCTGGGTTTCATGTTCTTTCATACAGGAAGAGGACAGGAGGAAAATAACATTATAAATTGCATTGCTGTCATAATTCAAAGTACTACTATATCAATTGAAAGTTCAAATATAATATAAAGCACATTCACCATCAAAACAGAAAATTTTTCATAGAAAAGTCAGTTTGGGTATTTAAATTATGTATATGTAATTATACGTCTGTGTGTGTCTGTAACTTTTTGTTAATGGCATGGATGAATTCTGAATTATAACTGTTAAATAAAGAATAGGAAAATTAAAGATTGCTAATTTATAACCTGGAAAAATTAGAAAAGCATATACCTTAAAACAGCAGGATCTGGTCTATATTTTATCTATTTCATTTGGTTCATTAATATTTTTGGAGCCTATCTTTGAATAAGTCAGCATTCTTTATGTGTTCTATCAATATAACTACAGTACTTTTACATTCATTACTTAAGCAAGGAAGGAAAAATTCAGGCCTAAATCTCCTTAGTTATGTGTTGTCTACCAAGATGTTTAAATATGCTGAAATTAAATATTAAATATGCTGAAAGTAATGGCAGGTAAGTTCCAAATAGTTATTCCCTTTTTATATTTGATCTCATGTTAGAAAACCATTTCTTATAGGATTAAAGTTGCCAAACAGGAATCATCTAACTTAAGTTCTGTGGAGGCAATGCTAATTTGTTACATATATCATTATCTTTTATGGGTTTTTTTGTTTGTTTTGCAGTACGCGGGCCTCTCACTGTTGTGGCCTCCCCTGTTGCAGAGCACAGGCTCCGGACGCACAGGCTCAACGGCCATGGCTCACGGGCCTAGCCCCTCCGCAGCATATGGGATCTTCCCAGAGCGGGGCACGAACCCGTGTCTCCTGCATTGGCAGGCGGACTCTCAACCACTGCGCCACCAGGGAAGCCCATCTTGTATGTTTTAGGGTTATATAGTAGCTAGTATAATGTCTTCTACTTTATACCAAGTAATCCCATAATTATTGGTTAAATCAAAGTTAATCAATTTCTATCTCATATAAATATGTGTAGCTAATTTTTTATGGAAGTAACATACAGTTGACAAAGTACAAGTCAAACTGGCATTTATTTATTACCAACTATGTGCTCTGAAACATGGGGTTAGAAGGAAAAACAGCTCTTAATGAGCTCAAAATACAGATGGAGAGAAAAGATACTCTAGTAACAGCAGAGAACAATATATACCCAAATGCTAAAGTGTATCATACAATAAAACTAAGAGAGTAGTCAAAGAAGGAAAACATTCCTCTGTGGACTGGCATTAAAAGCTATGAAACTTTAGAATTTAATTCTAGTCAATAGCTTAATTCTAGTCAATAGTTCCATCTCATTTTATAAATTTCATAAATAAGTAGGAAATTAGACTATGTTTGTTTTTTCATGAAGGCACTTCACAAGGAAAATCAGTACTTGGATGTGTATATGTATGTGCTCAACTGTATATATTCCTAGGGATATGATTGAAAGCTTTTTATTTTTCCTTTGAGGGTAAGGATTATACCTTTAATTAATTTTTTTCTTACCTTTGTTTCTAGAGTCTATATGGTAGATGCTCAATAAATGAGGACCTTCTAGACTAAGAGCTCCTATAAAGCAGTAAATGCATCTTATTCATTTCTGCATGTAGTTACATGTTTCTGAATGAATCTATGTTAAAAGAATTGATTTTAATTAATCACTAAGGTACTATTTCCATCTCATTTATTTATGCTTAATTTTTATTCTCTAACAGTATGACCTTAACCCCTTTCTGTACCTCAGTTTTTATTGTAACTTTTTATTTTGAAATCATTAAAGACTCACAAGAAGTTGTAAAAATAGTAGAGAGGCCTTTGTATCCATCATCCAGATTCTCCAAAGAGATCTCACATAACTAGAGTATATTATCAAAGCCAGGAAATTGACATTGTGTGACTTGTGTGCCTTTTGGATTGGTAAAAAAAAAATTCAGGGTTCCCAAGGAGCTAAAATGAGGTAATTGATATGGAGCAACTAGCTGGTACCTGGCACAGCTGGTGCTCAACTTATTTCAGTTCTCTTCTTTTCCCCTCTGTTTTTATATTCTGCTTTTGTAAGATGCCTATCAAGCTCTATTCTTTAGAAAAAATTAGGGTAAAAGTAAATATTTAATTTTAGTAGATATGTACTAAAACCTAAACAGTAGTTATAGGGGATGAAATTATAGGATATTTATAAGTTGTACATTTCTGTAATGTTTAAGGTTTGAGGTTTTATTGGTTTTTTCCCCCCCAAACAACAGCATATTTTATTTTTGTCGTCAGAAAACACAACAATTAAGAAAGAAAACAAAAACAATTTTAAATGATAAACCATCTAGGAATGTGTGTTGTAAACCAGTAAAGAATTACTAAAGGGAATAACAAAACTAAAATATATCACTCAATTTCACAATCCCTAGTTATTTTCTAGTTACTGATATGTAAAGTATTTGAAGCATGTTTGAGCAAGTGTTTCAGTAGTATAAAATGCTTACTGCAATGTTTAAAAGAAATCCAGTTTTCCTGGAAAATATCGTTAATTTTCCAAATATAATCTTACGCATCTGGCAGAGAAATGTTTAAGATTTTGGAGTTTAATGTACATATTACCATTTCAACTTCTGCATTCATTAATTAGTAGTCAGATGTATTTGCGATAAATATAAGGACACTGTTTCTTCTGAAGTCATCTGCCTTGCAGCCTTTTATATATTGTCTTATGAAAAAAAATTTGTTGTGCAAAACAAAACTTGTGTTTATTTTATTTTTATTTTTTATTTTTTTGCAGCACGCGGGCCTCTCACCGCTGCGGCCTCTCCCGTTGCAGAGCACAGGCCCCAGACAAGCAGGCTCAGCGGCAATGGCTCATGGGCCCAGCTGCTCCGCGGCATGTGGGATCCTCCCGGACTGGGCCATGAACCCTTGTCCCCTGCATCGGCAGGAGGACTCTCAAGCACTGCACCACCAGGGAAGCCCAAAACTTGTATTTTTAATGGATTTTTCTTTTTAGTTCCCTCACTATTTCTAAGATGTCAGTGCAGTTAGAGAAAAGCTTAGTTATAAAATTTAATTTTATTGCTAGAAAAGACATGGGGATTGGGTTTTTGTCCAATCTTTTTACTTTTCAGATGTTTTTAAATACCCTTAATATGCTCTTTGGTCATAAAGCCAGGTTTTGAACTCAGACCTACTGACTTCCAATTCCATATGATTCCTTCCACACTGTACTGCTTCTCATCTCTGTTGGAACTGGTCAACGTTGGTAATCTAGAAACTGAAACCCTCGTCTTTGACCACAGCCTCACTACCTTCTACTTCTTTTATTTCTTTATACCTCACCTGAGATGCTACAAATTTGATTGCTCTTACTTTTGAATCCATGAACCCCTTATGACTTCATTTGACTTCTCACCTTGCCTGGCCCAGGTGGGCATGATCAATCATTTCAGGAACTACCTTCTTTATTTTCAATGAATTAATCATTTTTTGACTGTGGATGTGTGTGCAAGTAATGTAAGAGTTATAAAGTTTCCCGACCTTATATTGTTATTCCAGAATCTTCTAACCTCTTGACTTTATATATAGTCTCCAACCCTGATCATGGTTCATTGCACTTTTGCTATAGAATGAAGTCATAAGGTCACGTTAACGGGGTCTGGGACATATCCATGCTGCATAATTTCATCTAGGTTGTAACTTCATCTCTTTGTAAAATCTGTGACATTTTTTAAAATGGCTTTTTCAAATCTTTTCTATTCTTCTCGAACTATCAAGTTGCCTTTTACATCTAGACTCCCACTCTCACATTTAGACTTGATTCGTTTTTGTCCTTTTAGTCACTTTTCAGCACAAGCTGCTTTCTAGGGATTACATACCCCTGGAAGTTCTCTTGATGTTGTTGAAGACATTTCAGTCCATTACACAATGTTTCCTTCATGCAGACTGATGGGTGACATTTTTCTTAAGCCATTGCCAAGAAAAATTGTTACTTTTTAAAAATTATAGTCGATATATAGTATTATGTAAGTTACAGGTGTAAAGTATAGTGATTCACAATTTTTAAAGGTTATACTCCATTTATAGTTATTATAAAATATTGGCTATATTCTCTGTGTCCTTATAGCTTATTTTATATATAATAGTTTGTACCTCTTAATCCCCTACCTCTAAATTGCCCCACCCCCTTCCCTCTCCCCATCGGTAACCACTAGTTTGTTCTCTAAATCTATAAGTCTGTTTCTTTTTTCTTATATTCACTAGTTTATTTTTTGCATTCCACATATAAGTGATATCACGCAGCATTTGTCTTTCTCTGTCCAACTTATTTCACTTAGCATAATACCATCCAAGTCCATGCACATTGTTGCAAATGGCAAAATTTCCTTCTTTTTTATGCCTGAGTAGCATTCCATTGTGTATGTGTATATATATATATATATATATATATATATAATATATATATATATCATGTCTTCTATATGCATTCATCTGTTTTTGGACACTTAGGTTGCTTCCGTATCTTGACTATTGTAAATAATGCTGGTATGAACACTGGATACATGTAACTTTTCAAATTAGTGTTTTTGTTTTCTTCAGATATATACCTAGGATTGGAATTCCTGAGTCATATTATAGTTCTATTTTCAGTTTTTTGCAAAACCTCCATACCGTTTTTCACAGTGGCTGCACGAATTCACATTCCCACCAACACTGTATGAGGGTTCCCTTTTCTCCACATCCTCACTAGCATTTGCTATTTGTGTTCTTTTACATGTTGGCCATTGTGACAGATGTGAGGTGATATCTCATTGTGGTTTTGATTTCATTTCCCTAATGATTACCTATGTTGAACATCTTTTCATGTGCCTGTTGGCCATCTGCATTTCCTCTGTGGAAAATGTCTATTCAGGTTTTATGCCCATTTTTTAATCAGGTTTTTTTTTTAAATATTGAGTTGTATGAGTGTTTATATATTTGGGATATTAACCCCTTATTGGTCATATCATTTGCATTTGAACCTCCCATTCAGTAGGTTGTCTGCTTATTTTGTTGATGGTTTCCTTTGCTGTGCAAAAGCTTTTAAGTTTAATTAGGCCCCATTTGTTTATTTTTGCTTTTATTTCCTTTGCTTTAGGAGATAAATCTAAAAACATATGGCTACAGTTTATATCAAAGGGAGTGGTCTGTTTTCCTCTAGGAGTTTCATTTCTAGTCTTACATTTAGGTCTTTAATCCATTTTGAATTTATTTTTGTATGTAGTGTGAGAAAATGTTATTTCGTGCGTTTACATGTAGCTGTCCAGTTTTCTCAGCACCAGTTTTTGAAGATTATATTGGAGAAGATTATATATATAATGGAGAAGATTATCTTCTCCATTATATATTCTTGCCTTCTTTGTCATAGATTAATTGACCATAAGTGCATGGATTTATTTCTGCATTCTCTGTTATACTGCATTGATCTTTGTGTCTCTTTTTGTGCCAATACCATACTGTGTTAATGACTGTAGCTTTGTAGTATAGTCTGAAGTCAGGGAGCATGATTCCTCCACTTCTGTTCTTTCTCAAGATTCTTTTGGTTATTCGGGATCTTTTGTGTTTCCACAAAATTTTAATTTTTTTTGGCCTCACTGCATGGCTTGTGGGATCTTAGTTCCCCTACCAGGGATTGAACTCGGGCCCTTGGCAGTGAAAGCACAGAGTCCTAACCACTGGATCTCCAGGGAATTCCCTCCATATAAATTTAAGAATTATTTGTTCTAGTTCTGTGAAAAATGCCATTGGTATTTTGATAGGGATTGCAATGAATCTGTAGATTGCCTTGGGTAGTATGGTCATTTTAAGAATATCAATTCTTCCAGTCCAAGAACACGGTATATCTTTCCATCTTTTGTGTCATCTTCATTTTCTTTTGTCAGTGTCTTATAGTTTTCCAACTGCAGGTCTTTCACCTTCTTATGTAGGTTTATTCCTAGGTATTTTGTTCTTTTTGATGCAACGGTAAATGGGATTATTTCCTTAATTTCTTTTTCTGATAGTTCATTGTTAGTGTATAGAAATGCAACAGATTTCTGTACATTAATTGTGTATCCTGCAACTTTACCAAATTCATTGATGAGCTCTAGTAGTTTTCTGGTGGTGTCTTTAGGATTTTCTATGTATAGTACCATGTGATCTACAAAGAGTGACAGTTTTACTTTTTCCTTTCAAATTTGGATTCCTTTTTTTCCTTTTTCTTGTCTGATTGCTGTGATTAGGACTTCCAATACTATATTGAATAAAAATGGCAAGAGTGGGCATCCCTGTCTTGTACCTGATCTTAGAGGAAATCCTTTCAGCTTTTCACTGTTGAGTATGATGTTAACTGTGGGTTTGTCATGAATGACCTTCATTATGTTGAGATATGTTCCATACTCTATGCCCACTTTCTTGAGAAAAATATCATAAATGGATGTTGAATTTTGTCAAAAGCTTTTCCTGCATCTATTGAGATGATCATATGATTTTTATTCTTCAGTTTATTAATGTGGTATATCACATTGATTAATTTGCAGATATTGAAAAGTCCTTCCATCCCTGGGGTAAATCCCACTTGATCATGGTGTATGATCCTTTTAATGTGTTGTTGTATTTGGTTTGCTAGTATTTGGTTGAGGATTTTTGCATCTATGTTCATGAGTGATATTGGCCTGTAATTTTCTTTTTTTGTCATATCTTCGTCAGGTTTTGATGTCAGGGTGATGCTTGTCTCATAGAATGGGTTCAGAAGTGTTACTTCTTCTGCAATTTTTGGGAATAGTTTAAAAAAGATAGGCATTAACTCTTCTGTAAATGTTTGGTAGAATTCACCCATGAAGCCATCTGGTCCTGGACTTCTGTTTCTTGGGAGTTTTTATATTACTGATTCAATTTCATTACTGGTAATTGATCTGTTCATACTTTCTATTTCTTCCTGGTTCAGTCTGGGAAGATTGTACCTTTCTAAAAATTTGTCTATTTCTTCGAGGTTGTTGATTTTATTGGCATATAGTTGTTCATTGTAGTCTCTCATGATTTTTTATATTTCTGTGATGTCAGTTGTAACTTCTCCTTTTTCATTTCTGATTTTATTCATTTGATCACTCTCCCTTTTTTTCTTGATAAGTCTGACTAAAGGTTTTATCAGTGTTGCTTATCTTCTTAGAGATCCAGCTTTTAGTTTCATTTATATTTTCTATTGATTTTTTAGTCTGTTTCATTTATTTCTGCTCTGATTTTTACAATTTCTTTTCTCCTACTGACTTTGGGTTTTGTTTGTTCTTCTTTTTCTAGTTCCTTTAGGTGTAAGTTTATGTTGTTTATTTGAGATTTTTCTTTTTTTCTGAGGTAAGCTTGTATCACTATAAGCTTCCCTCTTAGAACTGCTTTTACTGCATCTCATAAATCTTGGATCATCATGTTTTCATTTTCATTTGTCTTTAGGTAAATTTCACTTTCCTTTTTGACTTCCTCAGTGTTCCATTTGTTGTTTAGTAGCATATTGTTTAGCCTCTTGTGTTTTTTGCAGTTTTTTTCTAGTAGTTGATTTCTAGTCTTATAGCATTGTGGTCGGAAAAGATGCTTTGTATGATTTCAGTTTTCTTAAATTTACTGAGGATTGTTTTGTGGCCTAGTGTGTGATCTATCCTGGAGAATGGTCCATGTGCACTTGAAAAGAATGTGTATTCTGCTGCTTTCAGATAGAATATTATATATATATATATAAACTAAGTCCATGTGTTCTAATGTGTCATTTAAGGCTTATTGATTTTCTGTCTGGATGATCTGTCCATTAATGTAAGTGAGGTGTTAAAGTCCCCGACTAGTATTATGTTACTGTCGATATCTCCATTTATGTCTGTTAATATTTGCTTTATGTATTTAAGTGCTCCTATGTTGGGTGTGTATGTATTTACAATTGTTCTATATTCTTCCTGGATTGATCCCTTGATCATTATGTGTAGTGTCTTTGTCTCTTGTAACAGTCTTTATTTTAAAGTCTATTTTGTCTGATACAACTTTTGCTACCCCAGCTTTCTTTTGATTTCCATTTGCATGGAATACCTTTTTCCATCCCCTCACTTTCAGTCTTTGTGTGTCTTTAGATCTCAAGTGAGTTTCTTGTAGGCAGCATCTATACAGGTCTTATTTTTGTATCCATTCAGCCAATCTGTGTCTTTTGATTGGAGCATTTATTTCACTTACATTTGAGGTAATTACTGACATGTAAGTTCTTATTGCCATTTTGTTAACTGTTTTGGAATTTTTTTCCCCTTCTTTTGTTCTCTTGTCATGTGATGTGATGAGTATCTTTAGAGTTATGTTTGGATTCCTTTTTCTTTTTCGTATGTATGTCTAGTATAGATTTTTGGTTTGTGGTTATGATGAGGTAGGTGGGTATACATACATACATATATATATATATACATGTATATGATTGTTTTAAGTTGCTGACTGCTTAATTTCAAATGCATTTTAACAACCCTGCATTTGTACTCTCTTCCTCTCATGATTACTGTTTTTGATATCATATTTTACATCTAATTGGTTGTGTATTCCTTACCTGCTTATTGTGGATATTAATGATTTTACCACTTTTGTCTTTTAATCTTCCTACTAGCTTTGTGCATGGATAATTTCCTACCTTTACTTATGTTTGCCTTTACTAATGAACTTTTTCATTTCATAATTTTCTTGTGTCTAGTTGTGGCCTTTTCTTTTTTGCTTAGAGAAGTTTCTTTAACATTTCTTGTAAACCTACTTTGGTGATGCTGAACTCTTGTAGCTTTTGTCTGTCTGTAAAACTTTTGATCTCTTCATCAAATCTGAATAAGAGCCTTGTTGGGTAGAGTATTCCTGGTTGTAGGGTTTCCCTTTCATCACTTTATTCTTTTTAAAAAAATTTATTTATTTAATTTATTTATTTTTGACTGTGTTGGGTCTTCTTTGCTACGCACTGGCTTTCTCTAGTTGCGGCAAGTGGAAGTTACTCTATGTTGTGGTGTGTGGGCTTCTCATTTTGGTGGCCTCTCTTGTTGCAGAGCACGGGCTGTAGGTGCGTGGGCTTCAGTAGTTGTGGCACACGGGCTCAGTAGTTGTGGCTCGCAGGCTCTAGAGTGCAGGCTCAGTAGCTGTGGTGCACAGGCTTAGTTGCTTCATGGCATGTGGGATCTTCCCAGACCAGGGCTCAAACCTGTGTCCCCTGCATTGGCAGGTGGATTCTTAACCACTGTGCCACTAGGGAAGCCCCCCTTTCACCACTTTAAATGTATTGTACCACTCCATTCTGGCCTGTAGAGTTTCTGCTGAAAAGTCAGCTGATAACCTTATGGGAGTTCCCTTATATGTTATTTTTTGCTTTTCCCTAGTTGCTTTTAATAGTCTCTCTTTATCTTTGCTTTTTGCCATTTTAATTAAAATGTGTCTTGGCATGTTCCTCTTTGGGTTAATCCTTTATGGGACTCTACACTTATGGGACTTGGATGTCTATTGCCTATTGTCTATTCCCAGGTTAAGGAAGTTTTTAGCTATTATGTCTTCATATATGTTCTCATCCCCTTTCTCTCTCTCTTCTCCTTGTAGGGCCTCTATAATGCAAATGTTGTTGTGCTTGATGTTGTCCCAGAGGTCTCTTAAACTGTCCTCATTTCTTTTCCTTATTTTTTCTTTTTTCTGTTCCACATCAGTGATTTCCACTACTCTGTCTTCCAGCTCACTGATCCATTCCTCTGTATTATTTAGTCTACCATTGATTACTTCTAGTATATTTTTTCATGTCATTTATTGTATTCGTCATCTCTGTTCAGTTGTTCTGCATACTTTTTTACTCTTTGTTAAGAACTTCTAACTTCTCACTCTGTGCATCCATTCTTCACCTGGGTTTTTTCATCATCTTTACCATCACTTCCCTGAACTCTTTCTTAAGTAGATTTCCTGTCTCCACTTCACTTACTTCTTTTTCTGGGGCTTTGACTTATTTCTTCATCTGGAGCATGTTCCTCTGTCACCTCATTTTGCCTAAGTTGCTGTTGTATTTTTATGTATCTGCTAATTTAGTTACATTTCCCAACCTTGGAGAAGTGACCTTCTGTAGCAGATGTCCTATGCATCCCAGCAATGCACTTCTTTCTCATCTCCCAAGCTATATGCTCTAGGGGCTCCCCCTATGAGGGCTACCTGGGACCTTCTCTTGTGGCCAGCTGAATATGTGGGCAGTCTGGTAGGTTTGGTTAGCCCCCAGTCCAGTTGGTTGCTAAGCTCTGCCTTGTGTGAGGCTGCCGGCTGCTGGTTGGCGGGGCTGGGTCATAAGGCCGCTGACTGAAGAACTAGCCCAGGGGGTCCCGGGGCTAGTGCTGGCTCACTGGTTTGCAGAGTCAGGGTCCAGAAGACTCTAGGGTTGTTGCCCACCTTCCTAGTGGATGAAGCCAGGTCCTGGGGTTATTTCCGGACTACTGGCAGGCAGAGAAGGTCCTGGAGTTGGTTGTAGGGTCCAGGGATTCCAGAGATGGTATCAGATTGCTGCTGGTGGGGGGTGGGTTTCTGACACAGGGTCTGGGGTGTCCAGAAGCTTGAATTAGCCTGCTAGTGAGCAGGGCTGGGGCCCAGCTTGTCCCAGGGCAGGGTCTCTGGCCTGTTGGTAGATGGGCTGTGTCTGCAGGCTGCCGGATTGTGGTTTTCTTGCATCTGGTCCCTGCCCACTGGTGGCTGGAGCTAGGTCCTGGGCCCTCTGGTAGACAGGGCCATGTCCAGAGGCAGCTGTGGGCTTAGGGGGTCTTGAGGCAGCCTGTCTGCTGATGGGTGGGGCTGTGTCCTTGCCCAGTTAGTTGTTTGGCTTGAGGCGCCCCAGCACTGGTGACTACAGGCTGTTGGGCCAGGGGAGGGCTGGGTCCTGGGGGTAATAAGCCAGAGGGAGGATTCCACAATGGTGCCTGCCAACACCAATGTCCACATGGTAGAAGGAGCTCCCAAGAATGGCTGCCACCAGTGTCTGTGGCCCCAGGGTAAGCTGCAGTTGCCTCCTGCCTCTCTGGGAGACTCTCCAAGACCAACAGGTAGGTCTGTCCCAGGCTCCTATCAAATTATGGCTTTTATTTTGGGTCCTGGAGTGTGTGAGATTTTTTTTGTGCACCTTTTAAGAGTGAAGTCTCTGTTTCCCCCAATCCTCTGGGACTCCCAAAATTAAGCACCACTAGCCTTCAAAGCCAAATGCACCGGGGGCTCATCTTCCTGATGCAGGACCCCCAGAATGGGGAGCCCAACGTTGGGCTCAGACCTCTCACTCCTGTGGGAAAACCTCTGCAGTGTAATTATTCTCCAGTTTGTGGGTCATCCACCTGGGGTTATGGGACTTGACTATATTGTGAGTCCACCTGTCCTACCCACCCCATTGTGGTTCCTTCTTTATGTTTTTAGTTGTAGAAGATCTTTTCTGGTAGGTTCTGGTCTTTTTCACTGATGGTTGTTTTGCTTATAGTTGTTATTTTGGTGTGCTCATGAGAGGAGGTGAACTCATGGTCTTTCTACTGTGCTGTCTTGACTGATCTCTCCATGAAAATTGTCACTCTTGAGCAGCTGGGATTTTGGGCTTTGTTTTGAAGTACAGTTGATTTGTAATATAATGTTAGTTTCAGTTTTGGGTGTAAAGCATTGTCATTCAGTGTTTTTGCAGATTATACTCCATTATAGGTTATTATAAGATAATGGGTATAATTCCCTGTGCAATACAATATATCCTTGTTGCTTATCTGTTTTATATATAGTAGTTTGTATCTGTTAATCCCATACCCCTAATTTGTCCCTCTCCCCTCCCCTTTCACCTTTGTAACCACAAGTTTGTTTTCAATGTCAGTGAGTCTGTTTCTGTTTTGCCTATGCACTCATTAATATTATATTTTAGATTCCACATGTACATGATATCATACAGTATTTGTCTTTCTCTGACATATTTCACTAAGCATAATATTCTCTAGGTCCATCCATGTTGCTGCAAATGGCAATATTTCATTCTTTATTACGGCTGAGTAATATTCCATTGTGTATACACCACGTCCTCTTAACCCAATCATCTGTTGATGGGCACTTGGAAGCAACCCAAGTGCAGCTGGTTTGTTTTTAATCTACATGCACTATAAACATTGTGACTGATTATGCTTCATACTTTATTTTGTCCATAGAAAACTCAGAGCAAATTCTGCTGTCAACACTAAAAACTATATATCAATATGACCTGTGACATTTAATTTTATGTAATAACCTACTCTTAGCTTTATAACTTTATTAAAAATCATTATCTTTTTTCCTACCTCCTTCATCTATTGTCAGTCCTACTGTATTGCATGTGTTTCTTTTGTTTTGAAAAGGTAATATACATACATATTAATAAAATTCAAGGGACTTCCCTGGTGGAGCAGTGGTTAAGATTCTGCCTGCCAGTGCAGGGGACACAGGTTCGATCCCTGGTCCAGGAAGATCCCACGCGCCGCGGAGCAACTAAGCCTGTGCACCACAACTACTGAGCCTGCGCTCTAGAGCTCGCGAGCCACAACTACTGAGCCTGTGCACCACAACTACTAAAGCCTGTGTGCTCTAGGGCCCGCATGCCACAACTAATGAGCCCGCATGCCACAACTACTGAAGCCTGTGTGCCTAGAGCCCGTGCTCCACAACAAGAGAAGCCACTGCGATGAGAAGCCCGCGCACCACAATGAAGGGTAGCCCCTGCTCACCGCAACTAGAGAAAGACCGCGTACAGCAGCGAAGACCCAACACAGCCAAAAATAAATAAAAAATTTTAAAAAAAATTCAATATGGCAAAAAGCATACCTAGAAAATAAAACTCAATGTAGAAGATAATCAACAAAATGAAAAGCTTCAGTTGTGCTGAGGTTTCAGAAAAACTTTCAGAAATCATTTTAAGTTCTTTAGCAGCAAAATGAATTAGTAAATGTTCACCTCATCCACTAGAAGTTATGCTACACTTTTTATAGCTCTGTACACAAACAGGAATAGACAGGATTCTAATAAACCATTGCTAATTAATTTATACTAATTGATAATTTGATGAACCATCAGTTTTTCTCACTGGCTATTGTTTTATAACTTTGTGGGTAATTACTTTTAAAATGTTTCAAATTTCTTGAACCTTAACTCCAGGGAAAATTCCCAATTTTAAATTTAAAAAAGGTAAACATTTATAGCATAATTAAGTATATCATCTTTTCTTTGGACATCAAGAGCACAGAAACAAACAGAATGGTATAGAGAAAAATGCATCCAATCCCTTTTTAAAGCAAATTTAACAAATCTAGCTAATATAGTAACTTATAATTCAATATAGCCACAACCATAAAAAGTCTTATGAAGTCGAATCATAGAGGAAGCAGTGATCAATTTTTCCCATAGTCATAATGGTAAATTTTTTATTGCCTGCTATATGCCAGGCTCTGTACTTATTTATTGAATAAATACATTTTGGCCACCTACTGTATATCAGGTACTTCACAGCTAGACACTGGTAAACAAAATAGACATGTTACCTGCTCTTATTTCATCTTCACACTAACTCTATGCAAGAGGTGTATGTTATGGCTGCAAAAACTGAGAATCAGAAAGGTTAACTAGCTTGTCCAGAATTACACAGCCAATAAATGGTGGAGCTAGGACTTGAATACAGGTCTGTGATTCCAAAGACCGCATTCTTCCTTAAAGCTACAATAATGTGTTCAAGTGTGTGAGAGAAGCAAGGGAGTGCAAGCACACACAAAGTTACATAAAGGCATGAAACCCAGTAACTTGCATGGCCTAAGTGAGCTTTACTGTTTTATCTGGCTTACATAACCTTGTCTAGATTATTGCTGCAGCCTCCTCATTGCCTCCCCTACAGTCTATTCAAAACATAGCAAGCAGCTAGAGTGACCTTAAAATACAAATCCTATCATGTCACTCCTCCCGTACAGAACCCTCCAATGGAGTGTCTCCTCCCATATCCCATCCCTCCTGCCTCAGCCCCTTGAAGTAACCATAGCCATTGCTATCAGTTTGGTGTATATTCTTTCAACTTTGCATATTCATTTGTAGCCTTTTTATTTAAACAAATAGGATCATACAATGCATATTATTTTACAAATTGCCTTTTCCCCTTGTATTTGCAGTTGAATGTCCTGTGTTCTTAACATAAAGCTATATAGTCCCTTGATACATATTGTTACAAAATAGAATGAGGAAAGCTTTCTGTGTTATTGGTTCCAAATTACACCACTCTTTTATCATGTTGCTATATAATGGTGGATTTTGTATTCATAAAACAAACAGCATGTTTTATAACAATTATAGTTTTATATCTACAGCATGAAATAACTTACTTTAAAAAATTACTATTGTGGGGCTTCCCTGGTGGCGCAGTGGTTGAGAATCCACCTGCCAATGCACGGGACACGGGTTTGTGCCCCGGTCCGTGAAGATCCCTGATGCCGCGGAGTGGCTGGGCCCGTGAGCCATGGCCGCTGAGCCTGTGCATCCGGAGCCTGTGCTCCGCAACGGGAGAGGCCACAACAGTGAGAGGCCCACGTACCACAAAAAAAAAAAAAAAAAAAAAAAAAAAAAAAAAAAATTACTATTATCATAGGAGTGTAATATTTGTTATGTTGTAAGATTCATTACCGGAGCATAGATTCTTAAATTATAAGTAATTGTTAGAATTTCTTCTTTACTATAGTTACTCCCAGTTGAAACTTTTCAGCTGCTTTTGCCTCCGTTCATTACTAGACATGTTAAGGCTGTGTAAAGTAAAATGCAGAGCTCTGGCCAGCAATGGAACCAGGGGACTTGGCTCTATTTGATAAATGAAATGTGCCACTGTGGGTAAAGACTGCAAACTACAGCCTCACATTTGCTTTCGCTGGAATATATGCTTTTCAATATATTCTATTTCATTCATCTCCTTATTTTAGTTGTTTTGGATTTAATATATTAAAACCTTTTTATTTTTAATTACAGTCTCGAGTTGTAGCTGTTCTAGATTGGGAGCTTTCAACCATTGGTCATCCTCTGTCAGACTTGGCTCATCTCTCTGTGTTCTACTTTTGGCCAAGGACCATTCCATTGTTAAGTCAAAGTCCTCATTTGCAAGAAAACATAGGTATGAAAACAATGTTGCCTAAATTGCTATTAATATAAAATTATATTTATTTTTCTTCATAATTAATAAAGGATTATATTGCAATCTTAGATAAATAGCTTTTGTTTCTTGAAATGTTTTTAAATCATTTTATTCTATCAATTTTTTTAAATGCATCATTCTACTTTTAGTAATTTGTTACAAAATATAATCATTTGTATATAATGTTCTATTGGAAATCAACATTTAGAGCATGTTTTGTTATATGGATTATAATTATATGGATCATAATGTTTTAACTGTAATATATTTTATTATTATATATAATTAATAATATAAATAATAATATAATATATTATTTATATAATATAAGTAATATATTATTATAAGATAATATAGTTAATATTTTAATTATAATTACCTAGATTATAATGTTTTATTATATGGATTGTTTTGTTATATGGATTAATTTTTTTTTTTTTTTTTTTTTTTTGCGGTACGCGGGCCTCTCACTGTTGTGGCCTCTCCCATTGCGGAGCACAGGCTCCGGACGCGCAGGCTCAGCGGCCATGGCTCACGGGCCCAGCCGCTCCGCGGCATGTGGTATCTTCCCGGACCGGGGCACGAACCCGCGTCCCCTGCATCGGCAGGCGGACTCTCAACCACTGCGCCACCAGGGAAGCCCTATATGGATTAATTTTATGTTCAGTTTTATATTTATATGCAATATGATATTTTAAAATATTCACCATGACATTCTTATTAAAGTTTATAGTATGTACTGTTTTTATAGGGGTACCATCAATGGAAGAACTGATTTCAATATATTGCCGCTGCAGGGGAATTAATTCGAATCTTCCTAACTGGAATTTCTTTCTTGCCCTTTCATACTTTAAAATTGCTGGAATAGCACAGGTAATTAATTTTGTAACATGTGTTTCACCATTACTTATTGATGTGATGTACTGTTGACAATATTTTTGGTCTTTGGGGGTTTTATATTCCTTTTTTTGTTTTTTTTTTTCTTTTTGGCCACATCATGGCTCTGCTTGTGGGATCTTAGTTCCCTTACCAAGGATTGAACCCGGGCCCCCAGCACTGAAAGCACAGAGTCCTAACCACAGGACCACAAGGGTATTCCCTTATATTCTTATCTTTAGATCAATTTGGTTTCCATAATAACAAATACCAGACATGGATAAAACATAAATCCAGAGTTTACAGAATAGAAATTTGGCAAGGGAAAAATTTGAGTAGCAAAATGTGATGTCACTTTTTGGTATAATAAACCAAAAAGATGGAAGAAGGGAGAGAGAAAGACATAATAACAAAAAGAGAAAAAGCATGTGAGAATTGGTTATTTCCTGAATATCCAATATAAGAAAGAGTTAAACTCCTTATATGATATCTGATTCAAATTATAAAACCGTATTAATCAGGGCTGATGATGAGGAAGGAATTATCATTGTATTTCCCAAAGCCAGCACAGTACCTAGCATACAGAAGCCTCTTAATTATGTGTTTGAGTGAGTAGATAAGCTCACTCAAACACATAATTAATTAATTGTCCATTTTCCATTTTCTAATAATGTGAGAGTTATGTGATAAATTTTGAGAGAAAACTGAACATAAATTCAGTTTTTTAAATTTACAGTTTAGACAAATGCATTCTTCATTATACTAACTCAGCTCCCTTATACGTTGAGTCTTAGTTTATTTAAGAAATTGAGATGCTTCATCTTTGGCAAGGGGTTAGGGCTTGGAGGAAAAACAAGTAAATAAGAGATTTTAGAAACAAAAAAGAATGGGAAAAGAAGGATTAACAAAAATTATGGTTATTTTTCCCTGTCCTCAGAGTTCATGCTGTCCTCCAATAACTGAAATGTCTAGGAAATAGTTGTCTTACTTCTCATCCTGTAGTTTAGAATCATATTAATCATATTAGTTAATCATGTTGATTGGATGCATTTCTCAAAATAGGGTTTATGGTATGTTTCTATATCTGTTAATTTCCAAAGTGAGATAGACTTTGAATTTAAAATGTATTTTCATTTCAAATAAAAGCTTGACATGGTTTATGATTGAAATTAATATGTATGTCATAAACTATGTAGTTAGTAGCCTTAGAGATGATCATAAACATTCCATTCTAACTAGAAATGTGAAATTGGAAATGACAGAAAGACTGCTACAGTGTTTTATTGTACAAAGATTTATATAAAGAACTAAACTAATGAAATTCAGTTGATTGTGTTTGGGACAGGGAACAGGAGAGTATATTATGTTGGAAACACAGAACATGGAGAATTAAGAAAGAAAAACAGATGAGCATTCAACTAACACTGTTCTTAGCAGAATAGTTTCACCTAAATTAGGGGTCCAAAAAATGAGATAAAATATTCTTAGAAGTCTCTCATTGCCTTCTCTTTGGTTTTATAGTTTTTAATTTTATTTTGGTTTCTTTAGATTTTGTTTTTCTCCACTGTGAAGGGAGAGCAATGATCTTTAGGGGTGACATAACTTGCCAGTTTGGTATCTTTAGTAACTGCTAAACTCATTTTAAAGTTTGGTTTGATTTCCAGTTATAATTCTGTTATGATGAGAGTATGTTAACCAAATGATACAAGTGTAATTCTTTAATTTGGAGTGGTATAATTATGCCTGCATGTAAATTAATAGAACTGATAGTCTGATTTATAGCTTAGTACCTTGTAAGTTTAGTGATTCATGTAGCCAGAAACTGTGGAAAGACTGGATAGTTGAAGAATAGTTTCCATGAATTTTAATCACTTTGTATTAATTTACTTATAGGGAGTATATAGTAGATATCTTCTGGGAAATAATGCATCTGAAAGTAGCTTTCAATTTGCCAATACTGTGCAACCTCTGGCAGAAACTGGATTACAACTCTCAAAAAGGTAAGCAAAATATAGGTTCTGTGGCTAACTCAAATTAGAGCCTTTATTAGGTATGTGAAGGTCATAAACTTTAGGGGGATAGGGATTGTTTTTATTGCTTACAACTCCAGAATTGCTGCTGCCAATCATGGTAAATTTTTTTTTAGTAAATCTCTTTTATGCTTGAAAATAAATTGACCTCAGATTTAAAGAAAATACCCATTTAATGATTAAAAGCATTTCTTTTTGCCAATTTGAATGTATAAACCTTTAAGATATTGATAAAATTCTCAAATGTTTCCTTCTAATGTTTAAGTTACTTACATATACCTGTTTAAAGTTATGTATTGTATAAGATGATGTATTAAGTTTAGAAATGTTGCCATCTTCCACCATGACATTGCATGAAACTGTATTCAGACATTTCATAAGAGTTTTGAAATTCATATCTCCATTAGTGGAGCGCCTTTGAGACATCTAATACACTTTTTCCAAACACACTCCCATCTAACAGGTGTGATGGAGGGGAGAAATAAATTAGGGGGTTGAGATTAACATATACACACTACTATATGTAAAATAGATAATCAACAAGGACCTACCATATAACACAGTGAACTCTACTCAATACTCTGTAATAACCTATATGGGAAAAGAATCTCAAAAAGAATAGCTATATGTATATATATAACTGAATCACTTTGCTGTATACCTGAAACATTGTAAATGTTGTAAATCAACTATCCTCCAATATAAAGCAAAATTTAAAACAAACAAAAAAAAAGTGATATATAGCACTTACTGAATGCACAGATGATGCTGTCCCTGGAAATTCTGCCCAAGCCACAAGTATCCATGGCATATCATTAGGACAGTTGTGTTTTACAGTTCATCTCATACACGAATATTTGTAATCTCCACAACATAACAAATGATGATGCTGCTCTTCATAATGATCTTTAAAGGTCTTGTTTATAATGATATCCAGCAGTTGTATTTGTGAGGCATATACTAAGAGTAATTAAATTTGTATTCTATTTCTTTGCCTTCTTGTTTAGAGATTCTGATATGTGGCTTCAATAAAGATTTTAAACTCCCATTGATTGAGGTTATGCCAGGCTTATGTTTTCTCCAAAAAGTGCTTTAAGCACTAAAGTTTAATGTTCAAAATAAAGTGATTCTGCATTCCTTCCACAACATGAAAGACAAAAAACTCCAAAATATGGAGACTTCTTCTGAGAGATATTTTTGGGAAACTGGGGGAAGACTTTACATTCTATTCAGAAATCTATAATAATGGTTTTGCACATCTTTGTGACTTTATTTTTTATAAAGAACTTTCAGTACTGCACTTCCACAGGCTGATACTACCAGACAATTGTTTGTACAGACTAGGACAGGCCAGCAAGTTCTTACTAGGGTGAAGTAGTTCATGAAACAACACATCCTCCCAGCTGAAAAGGTAAGTATTCTATAAACAAACAGAATGTATTTGTGCTCCAAGACTATTGAAGAATTACTTCTGTTATCTCTACTTCTAGGAATACCATTGTATCATTTCTTTGCAGTCAATCCTTACCTAGATGCCCCTGCTCACCTTAGCACTGAACTGCTACAGAACCTGATCCTGAGAAATTCCAAGCTTCTAAAATATGCCAAGGGAATGCCACAGATAAATCTGTGGAATTAAAATTAAGTCAGGGGCTTCCCTGGTGGCACAGTGGTTGAGAATCTGCCTGTTAATGCAGGGGACACGGGTTCGAGCCCTGGTCTGGGAAGATCCCACGTGCCGCGGAGCAACTAGGCCCGTGAGCCACAATTACTGAGACTGCGTGTCTGGAGCCTGTGCTCCGCAAGAGAGGCCGCGACAGTGAGAGGCCCGCGCACTGCGATGAAGAGTGGCCCCCACTCGCCACAGTTCAAGAAAGCCCTCGCACAGAAACGAAGACCCAACACAGCCAAAAATAAATAAATTTTAAAAAAATAAATAAATAAATAAATAAATAAAATTAAGTCAGAGGGAATTCGTGGTTTACAAAGTTGAGATCTTTAAATATTTTAGAGTAAAATGCTACTTTGGGGGTCTTTTCCTAAGGCAGTGACTTTCAGCCTTTTTTTTTCTTTAATGGGCCCCTTTGAAAATTGAGAACTGAAGGCTAAACAAGAGAGGCATACCCAGAAAATTTTGTATATCATTTCAAGCTGTTCACAGATACTACCATGACTCCCTCCACAAGCTACTATTTTAAGGTGTTAAGTTTCAGTAAATTCACTGAGAGTAGACAAGTTATGTGACACATTCATTCATTCAGTTAACAAATAATTATTAGGTACCTAATAATGGGTTAGGACATTGAAAGTAAAAGGAAGAACAAGAAGACAGGGCTTATGCTTCTACAGAGCTTATACTTTAGCATGAAAGAAAGACATTAAGTAAGAGATGATAAATGCTATGAAGAAAAGATAAAAATTATTATTAAAATTTATAGGTATAAAATATACTATATATAAAATAATCAACAAGGACCTACTGTATAGCACATGGAACTCTACTTAGTACTCTGTAATAACCAATATGAGAAAGGAATCTGAAAAAGAATATATATATGTATAACTGAATCACTTTGCTGTATACCTGAAACTGACACAACATTGTAAATCAACTATACTCCAGTATAAAATTAAAATATTTTTAAAAAATAAAATTCTGGGGCTTCCCTGGTGACGCAGTTGTTGAGAGTCCACCTGCCGATGCAGGGGATATGGGTTCGTGCCCCGGTCCGGGAAAATCCCACATGCCGCGGAGCGGCTGGCTAGGCCCGTGAGCCATGGCCGCTGAGCCTGTGCGTCCGGAGCCTGTGCTCCGCAACGGGAGAGGCCACAACAGTGAGAGGCCCACGTACCACAAAATAAAATAAAATAAAATAAAAATTAAAAAATAAAATTCTGAACTTTTGGGTGTTAAAAAGAAAATGCAACACTTTGAATTCAAGATGGCAGACTGAAATCAGCATTTACCTCCCCTCACACAAATAAAATCCTCTTGAATTAACAAAGAAATTTTTAAAAAATGTAATTGCTAAAAGCACAAAAACAGGAGAAGTACACATCACAGGACTAAAGGTTTTGAAAAGAGAATGGAAAAGGATTTGGGAAGCAGAGTGGATCATACCAAAGAAAAAACCTTAACACATCTCAGAAAAATTTCTAAGTAAGAGAGGACTGTAACTCAGGTGGTAACAATTTTTTTTTTTTTTTTTTTTTTTTTTACAATGGAACCCCCTATGATTGCCTGTTGTGGAGAGCAAACGTGAGAAGAGGAAGAGAAATCAAGATGTTTGATTTAAGAATTAACCTGTAATAGGTGGGCTGCTTGAGTTGGTTTCTAACACTCCTGAGTAGCAATGGTGTTTGCCCCAGACAAAAGGCTGCCAGAGTACTCTAAAAAAGCATATGATGTGTTTCAAAGAAGCCAGGGTTTCAAATGATGGTTAGTGCTCCTCCATTTTTTTTTTTTCCAGTGGTGGGTTTGGTGTAGACCCCAGCTTTCCTATCAGCCTTCCTGATTTATTCAAAGGAGACTCAAATTGGGAGAGGAAACCAAGTAGCCATGTTCTTTCATTCATAAATGTAAATGAGCAATCCAGGGAAGCATGTAGCACAGAAGAGGTGTTACAAATTGGATTGTGATACATCTGCTGAACCTCATATCATGCAGCTACTAAAATATTTACAAAGAATTTGCAATAAAGGAAAATGCTTTATGATAAATAAAAAATGCACTCTAGTTTTAAAGGAAAGATTATCAACATTTTATGTGGCAAGGAAAGCCATAATCATTTTGTGTCTGCAGATCTTTCAAATCTGGAATATATCTACATCTAATAATGTGAGCTTTTTCTTTCTTTAAAAACTTGTACCAACATCTGTAAAAACATTTTATCCTGAAGAATGATTCTGGACTGTACTAATCCCTGTTTATGAACATACACATTTGAAAAGTAATTAGCTTTTTCAAAATAGAAGGGGGGAAAGCCTATAAAATTCTATCCAATATGATTATAACTACATTTATAAAAACTAAAACAGTCATATCTAGAAAATAAAATTGTATCATATAGTACACTAACATCTTGATAGTACATATCTTTAGCTAGTAAGACTCTTGATGACTTTTCTTAATATTTTATGTATTTTTCCAATTTTCTATAATGGGAAAAAATAAGGTCCGTTTATGCTATTCTAATGACCTTTTAAAACTCCTTGAATATCATAAAGTAAGAACATCAGAACCCATCATCCATTTAAATGTTAAAAAGCAATTCTTCCTGGGGGGGAGAGGGGAAATTGGTTGAAGGTAGTCAAAAGGTGTAAACTTTCAGTTATACTAGGGATGTAATATACAACATGATAAATATAATTAACACTGCTATATGTTATATATGAAATATGAGTTCTCATCACAAGAAAAAAAATTTTTCTGTTTCTTTAATTTTGTATCTATATGAGATGATGTATGTTCACTAAACTTATTGTGATAATCATTTCATGATGTATGTAAGTCAAATTATTATGCCATATACCTTAAACATATACAGTGCTGTATGTCAATTATATCTTAAAACTGGAAGAAAAAAAGAAATTTTAAAAAAGGGCAGTTCTTGCTATTTAAAATGGATGAGGAGTCCTAATAAAATAGCGTGTAAAACAGGAACTAGCAACATGACATATCTTTTTTTTTTTTTTTTTTTTTTTGCGGTACGCGGGCCTCTCACTGTTGTGGCCTCTCCCGTTGCGGAGCACAGGCTCCGGACGCGCAGGCTCAGCGGCCTAGCCGCTTCGCGGTATGTGGGATCTTCCCAGACCAGAGCACGAACCCGTATCCCCTGCATCGGCAGGCAGACTCTCAACCACTGTGCCACCAGGGAAGCCCCTGAGAACACACTTTTAACATAATGATAACATTAGTCATATTTTCCTGCCGAGTTTAATAATATACTAGGGAGGAACTGTTGCTTCTTTTTTTCTAATGGACTTAAGTTTAAAGTAAAAAACATATTATACTGCAAAATTATTTGTAGGCTCAGATCTAAGATTCTGAACCAACATAATACAAAGCAGTATCTCAATCAGTGAATGAGAAAGTTAGATGTTAAAGGTGATATTTGGGGAGAATTGATCAGGCACCAAGCATATTTTCTGCTTTCTTTTTTCATCAGTAAACTCTTTTTCATACTTAAAGAATTAAAGAAAGCTTCTTTGTGATGAGATATTTTATTTTAATTCTGACTCCTACCATACCACAAATAGATTTTGCAAATCTGCAAATCGATAGACTTTAGAACAGGAAGTATTAAATAATACAAATTTTAAAATAATTATATAAATGGCATAATTTAATTTCTTAGAACTGTAGTGTCACAGAGAGGTAGTCACAGGTGGGGAATTTGTACATGTATTACATAACATATATCTTATCAAACACAGTTGCATTGACTATTTCATAGTAATGTGAGGGATGGAAATAATAAACAACCCTAAACAGGAAATCTTCCAACTTAACTGACTTCCTGACAGAATGACAAGTGCTATTCATCCTGGTGCCTGGGAAAGAGCCCTCCTTTGTCTTCTTGAAGTTTTAACTAAATATAACTGTATTCTAGACTAGCCATGCTTCAATAAAAGGAACATTTTAACATATTACTTATATGACTGTAAATTGGTGAAACAATTTTAGAAAATAATTTTGTAATTTGGAGTTTTGGCCAATGTTCATAGCCTTTAATACAGTAATTCTACTAGCCTATGTGTAGAAAATAAGTACAGAGATGCTTTAATAGCAAAATATTGGAGAAGGCCCTTATAGTCCAATATTTTAGTTCATCTTGATTTAGTTGCACAAATTAGAGATTGTTATTGTTTTTTATATGGCTAGTTTTTAAATATCCATTTACCCATGTATTTATCACCTTATTTACTATTACTTCTTACAACTCAGATGTTTCTTCTTGAATCAAGCTCCTTTAATGAGAATCTGCTAATAAACTTTTACCTTTTTTTTTTCTTTTATTTTCCTTTTTTTGCCTGAGAAAAGGGAAGTAATGATTCTCCCTGTATCATCATATCTTTTAACCATTCATATTTTCCTTCTATTGAATTTCTGTGCTTCTCAAGAAAGGAATAATTTCTTCAGATCCTTCTTTCAATGTATTATTATTATTTTTTGGCTGTATCTAATCTACTTTTCAACCTTGCATAGAGCAGTGGGTCTCATTATTTGGATTGTGTCAGAATTGCCTAGAGAGCTAGTTAAGATTACAGAAGTAGGAATACAGAAGTAGACTCACTGAAGTAGGATAGGGCCTGGGCTCTTGTGTTTTACCAAGTGATTCTGATGCCACCAAAGTTTGAGAACCACTGCCATTGAATTTTTAAGTTTAATTACTATGGTTTTTCTTTGCTTCAAGTTGCATTCAGTTCTTTTTCAAATTTGTCTGGCCAAGTTTGATAGCCCTTTTCATCCTTTTAATTCCTTCCTTTATTCTTGAAATCAACTGGACACAAATACTTTATATTCTGTGTTTGATCATTATTCTATCTGTGGCCTTTGCAGGTGTGATTCTGTTTTGTTGAACTATTATTTTTGTTAATTCTTGCTAATGGTGGCTTGTTACCTTGAGTGTTTAGTATTTTTTCATTCTGAACTCATGTTATTTGGAATGGAATTTTATCTGCAGGGATTAGTTAAGACTTTTTATAAAAGCTCTTTTCCTCCAGAGTGAATTTGCTTTTTTGCTTCTGCCAGGTACTTTCAAGCATTGTCACCAGGAACATTGTAAACTTAATTTTTGACTCAAAATTTTCGGGCCCCCTAGGTCTGTGAATTAAGATCTCAAACTTGGGTGAAGACAGGCTCAGGTTAGAAATGTTTCTTTTTTCTCTTCTGTCCTGTGAATGGCCTTTATTCCCTTGGTCTACCACTGAGGGGTGGGTTTTGGGGTTTGCTTTCTATTGTTTTCCAGTTAGGTTTTGCTGATCAGGCATCCTGGCTTTGGTTGAGGGAAGTGGTGAGCTCTGATCCTCCCTCTTGCCTTGTTTGGGGCATTTGGTTTCGCCTCCTGACCCCTGCCTATGTGGCCCACTGCAAACTAGGGCCCAGGCGAACATAGATCAGCCTACATCTCCAGACAAAGTTGGTTCCAGTACTCACACCTGAAGAGTCAGGCTTTTGTATTCGTGGCCTCTGAGGAATTTCCTTATTTTCTTTCCAGAACAGCTATGTATTATTACTACATGTATTTTAAAAAATTATTTTTAATATTTTACCCAGCATTTTCAGTTGTATTATCCTGGGAGGGGATTCTGTGACCATCTAGTATGCCACATGGCTGAAAATGGAACACTCAAATCTTGGTATAGGATTTTGAAAGTTAATCCTCTAATATAGAGGCAGCATAATTTTGTGAGTAGCAAACATCTAGAATTTTTTATACTTCTGTGTCTGGTTTTAGAAAGAAATTTTACTGATTCAGTAGCAGCTGAAAAAGCTTCTTCACCTAAACATGTTTACTTTGGATATTAGCAGTTTATGGCATTATTTACTTTTCTAACTTTAATGAACTTTTTTTCCTTTTATACTTTAAGGAGGTAATTGAGTTCTATGTTCAAAATGAAAATTCAGTAGACAAGTGGAAAAAACCTTTAGTGATTGATAAACTCAAGGTAAGAAAAATAAGAGAACCTTAAAAGTGGAGAATGTATATACAGTCATTTTTTGAGACCTTAGTTTGTTGTTACTTCTGTTGTTATATATAGAGAGGATAATTATATCAATTATAACTTTTTAAAAAGAAAGTTAAAAATAGAATCTGTAATATACAAATTAGGTTACATAGTGTGTTGTGTATGGTATGTGATGAAGACAGCCTCTTAACAGCTGTTCAAATTACAAATACAATCAGCAGTACTCACTTGAGACTGAAGTTGAGGCAGGGTATTTTTCCCACATGGGCTTAATCCAAATTTCATGTTTTCAAATTTTAACACATGTTAGGAATTGAAATGGACAAAGTAGTATATTTGGCATAATTATGCTCAGATGTAGATTTTATAATTGCTGTGATTCAATAAGAAGTACTCAAGTAAGCAAATTTAGTTTTTCAGCCAAATCTAAGGAAGCTTAACTGTTAAAAAATTGTTGATTTATAATGAATTAATAACTACTTGCATTGTAGGATACAATGAAATAAATAATTTCATAAGTTCAAAAGGCATAAATACCAGTATCTTTTAAAAATAAATAATTTTAGGTCATGATAAATTATGATAACTCTGGCATATTCATCACCTTGACAGGAAATGGCCAAAGCAGAAGGCCTCTGGAACTTGTTTTTGCCAGCTGTAAGCGGTCTCAGCCAAGTAGACTATGCCTTGATTGCTGAAGAAACAGGAAAATGCTTTTTTGCTCCAGATGTCTTTAACTGCCAAGCACCAGGTTACTACATTATTTAAAAACAGAACTTTTCTCAGATATTTTGAGCAGTGTTTAAAATTTCTCTATTTTATGACAAGGAAGTTTTTCTACACAAAGTCATTGATTTATAAATTTGTCTATAATTTTACTTTCAATTACTTTTATTTAAATAATTTTTAAATGGACCTAAAGTTCTCATTGGATTATTCTTTTATTAAACATCATTACATTAAGAGTATTAGTGAATAGAAGTCACCACCAAAGGGATTGGCCATATAAGGTTTCCAGTTTTCTAACTGGGTATTAAACATATCTATGATTAGTTAGAATGGATAAAGTTTTAAATCTTTTGGTTAGCCTCACTATCTCTCCATTTAACTCACCAATTATTTATCAATTGCCTAGTATATGCCAAGCACTATTTTAGGAACTATCATGAAATAAAATACACGAAGATTCCTGCCTCATGGAGCTGGCATTCTAATAGAGAGAGACAAAAATAAACAATAGCTAGATTAAATAAGTAATTATATAGTAAGTTTGAAGATGAAGAGTGCTTTGGGGAAAAAAACCAGCAAGGTAGGGGAGCTCTCGAATGCTGAGGGACAGGTAATGTGTATAACAATTTAAGATGGAAGGCTCAGAATAGGCCTTATTAAGAAAATGATATTCAGTAAAGACTTAAAGAAGGTGAGAGAGTTAATCATGCTGAGATCTGGGGGAAGAGTTTTCATAGCATAGAGAACATAAAATGCAAAGGCCCTAAAGCAAGAGTGTGATTGCTGTATTTCAAGAATAGCCAAGGAGGTCAGTGCGGCTGGGAAAGAATAGCAAAAGATATCAGAGAGGAAAGGGCCTTGTATGTTGGGACTTATAGGGCAGGTGAGTGCTTATACTTTCAGTGAAATGGGGATTTGAGCAGACGAGTGACAAGATGTCACTTCAGTTTTAAAAGGATCCCTTTGGCTGCTATGTTGAGAATTAACAAAAGGAGAGAAGGAAGTAAGCAGGGAGTCTTGTTGTGATGGTCTTGGTGAGAGATGATGGGGATTTGTTCAAGGGAGTAGCAGTGGAAAGAGTGAGAAGTGGAAAGATTCTAAATATATTTTCAGGGCAGAGCCAAAAGGATTTCCTGATTGGTTATGAGGTATTAATGGGGGAGTCAAGGATGCCTTCAAGGACTTTGGCATGAAAAATTGGAAGGATGAGGGAAGGAGGCCAACTTTTCTTTAAAAAGGTAATACAGAAGGAATAAACCAGGAGTGTAGTCTTTATAAGGTGTTTTCAAACCCAATTTGCAGAAGGAACCCCCTAAGAAGCTTTTAAAAACTCCAGATTCACAGGCTTCATCCATGGAAATTCTGACTCAGTAGGTCTAGGGTAGACCCTTGATATATCTTTTGTCTTTTTACCCCCAAGTTACTGTGGTTATTTTTGATGCTTCCAGTCAAGGTCTGGCATTTGATTTGTAGTAGAAGGATAATTGTATAATATCCTATAGTGTCCCTGCACAAGTTAGGCCTCAGTTTTGCCTTTTGTGCTTATTGTATGGCCCTGGTACTGAAGCCTCCCAACAAGAGTTAGTGAAGCGGGAAAATGCCCAAAAGAGGTATGTTGGATGTCAGGGAAAACACAATCTAGTTGCTTCTCGAAGTGTTTCCACACTGGACTTTGACTCTCATTTCTTGGGAATTATTAAGATAGTCCATAAACCTCTGATAATTGTTGAACTTGTCCAAGATATGGTTTTCTCTCTTCAAAACACTGATTTGTCTATTTACTGATGACTACATTTTAATCCAATAATGAGCTTACTGTAAAAGTAAATAAATCTATTCACAGAGTTTCTAAAGATTTTATCTCTTTATGTGTAGCTATTATATCATGCTACATAGGTAGCATAATTTTATGGAAAGAGAACTGGTAGTCTTTTGCTTAAAACTTTTTTTATTGCCACTCATAGTAAGAAATATATTTTATATTGTGACCCAATATGTAGCATATGAAGCTGTATGTGTGTGTTCATGGATTGATTTATGGAAATGAGGAGGGGAGAGACATATATTACTGAAAAAAGGCTTCATGAAACAAGTTTCCCTTACTACATGAATTCTTATATTTTCCACTGAGTCTAGTCTAATGTATCCTATTTTGATCTATTTTCATTTCTCAGAGAATGCTAGTCATATTCCATTGAATTAATTTTATGACACACTAATTGGTAATAATATGAAAAATAATGCTATAGAAGGCATCCATTGCAGATGCAGCTCTGCCACTATTTTTCCATTTGACCTATGAACTTTTCACTAGATGGTCATAGACTTTTTTCTAGTATTAAAATTTCATTAGTCTATCGGTTATAGTATGATACCACCAAACTGCTGAAATTTTAAAATTGGCAAGGGAAATACATTTTCTTTGACCAAAGTATGATAAGCAACTGTCCTCAGCAAACAAGATGTATAAAACCATAGGTAGAAAACTAGGCATTTTCTCTTTGTGGTGGAGACATCTTCATGAAGGCCTTTGGGCTGTTGTGTTTTAGAGCATTGTGTTATGCTTTATACAAAGCAGATAAAGAAGGGAATATAATTGATGTCGATTAAATACTTAAGAGTTTTCTTAAGTGTATATGAGATGAATTTCTACTCAAGATACCCAAATTATTTCCCAAATAGTTATAAAATATTATGGGACACATACGTAGTCTTCTGATTTGCCTTTTGTTTTGTTTTGTTTTGGTTTTTTTGCCCATCAATAAGTCATACAATATTGTATATTGAAATGTTGAAAATAGTCATTTTAATTCTAAAGCCATTACTAGAAAATTTGGGGGCCTTTAGGCTAATTTGGGGGAAATTTTTTCTTTTTGTGCAAGTAATTTATCTAGGCTTTTTTTTTTTTTTAACGAACCTATAAATGATAACTTTGGTTTGTCAGATTCTCAGAATAAGCTAATTTTTGGAAAGTTTTTATTCAATATTTACCTCATTCGAACTACAAGAAACACTGGATTTAAAACAAGCAAAGAAAACAATGAAATTCATTAATTATAATTCAAGACTCATTTTCTCCCTCAGTTGAAAAGAATTTTAAGCTTGTGTTAATCTACTAGGAATTGTGTGCATTTTAATATAACTTGAGCCCTGTTAGGAGTGCCTGAACAGAGTACAAACATGTTTTGAGAGACTTAACTTAGACTTAGCTCAATTTTCATAGGCATTTCAATAGCTGTCCTTAATATCATTGTAAGAGACGATATTAAAAAATTCTTCCTCAAAATCTTATAAGTAATCAGCATTCAAGAGAAAGGTCTTAGAGGGTATTTTTAGAAATTTGATGGGAATGAAAATCAGAAAAAGGCATCTAGAGCATTTTGCTCCACAGCAGACATGAAGCATTCTTTTTCACCTGAGAGTGATACTGCAGTGTATCATGTATTGCACAATGCCCTCTGAGGGCTGGAGAGGGTCTTTGAAGTTATCTATTGTCATTTTCTATCCAAGGCAGGGATTCCGTGTTTAGCATTCTTGAGATGTTACCTAGTACTTTACTAGGTGGTATGGGATCACAAAAGTAAGAGCAGTGTTAGCAGTAAAAAGACAATAATTACTATGTGAGGTCAAAGGAAGGAGATATTTCTGATTGGGTAGCTGGAGAGTATTCACAATGGAGATGGCTCAGAAGCAGAAGTTTACTTAGGAGTGACAGGTAGAATTTCACCAGAGAGAAGGCCTGACCCAAGCAAACATGTGGAAGTTAAAAAGCACAGGGTGTGTTTGAGGAACAGGAGTCTCAGTAATAAGTAATGTTAATTGTTCTCTAAGAGCATTGCAGTTACTCCAAGCAGAGTATATTTGCAAGATAGCAGGCAAAGATTAGGCCAGTAAATTATTTTCCTCAGTCCTAATTGAGTTAAAACTCATTAGAGCCATGCTTCATTGGGATGAAGTAGACAAGTCTCTGTGATTCAGAACAGGTTGAATAAATAGGCACCAAATGCCATGTACTTATAACTACTTATGGCATACCTTCCTTTTAAATTGTATTTACTATTATGTTTAGTCTACGGCCATGCCACCCTGAATGCACCCAATCTCGTCTGTTATGTTTCAAAATATTTTTGTTAGTAAATATTTGTTCTAAAAAGATTCATGTCTGTTATCTATATAAAGTTTGGATTTCACATTGATAAATCTTTAAATGCAAAACAAGTGCTTTTCCTTATTATGTGTAGACACAGGGAACATGGAGGTGCTTCACCTATATGGAAGTGAGAAACAGAAGCAGCAGTGGCTTGAGCCTCTTCTTCAAGGGAGCATTGCCTCTTGCTTCTGTATGACAGGTAAGAGCAAATCAGTCACATTCTCCCATTGTGCAGCCACTCTTCCCGGTTATTATGGAGGAACTGAAGAAATGTGGGATGTGGCTCTGTGTTTCAGGCAGAATTTGCCTGTGACCAGAAATGTGAACATGTTTGTTGTGAGCCCAATTTTAATTTTTGGCATTTTTAAATGTGCAGAATAAAATTGTCCTCCCCTTTGGGAGGACACCAGATGATGTTTTCTGGTAGCCTGCTTTAGGCATTAGCAGCAGAGTAAACCTAGTTTTATAACCTTTTGACTTGCATCTAAAATTGCCATCTGTGGGTGTTTAAGATCTTTTTTACCCTAGTGTATGAAATATTGATCTTTGTGATAATTTTATATTGACACTTGAAAACTACTCAACTCTGCCATAAACCCAGAAAAATAGAACTTTCACCAGTGTTGGTCATATAGCTCAAATTATAATCATGTGGGGTAATTAAACTAGGAGCATGTTAATAAAAATGGGTTTTGGTACATTTGTACATAGGAAACAGTAATTAAGAACGCTTCAGGGGCTTCCCTGGTGGCGCAGTGGTTGAGAGTCCGCCTGCCGATGCAGGGGACACGGGTTCGTGCCCCGGTCTGGGAAGATCCCACATGCTGCGGAGCAGCTGGGCCCGTGAGCCATGGCCGCTGAGCCTGTGCATCCGGAGCCTGCGCTCCGCAAAGGGAGAGGCCACAACAGTGAACTACACAAAAAAAAAAAAATTAAAAAAAAAAAAAAAAAAGAACGCTTCAAAGGACAAAATCATTGTTTCATATTTGAGTTTAGAATTAAACTCAATTTCATCTGGCCATGATTTTGGCCAGATTTTCTTGTCCTTCTATAAAACTGCATACATTTATAATAGCAAAACTGATCTCCATTTAAACCAGTAAGAAGCCTTTATTGAACACCTGCTGTATGCTGTGTTGTCTACAAAGCTCTAATTAATTACAAAATAAGTGGAGTACACACCTCCTTTTCTAAAGAAAGAGGGTCTCTAGTTTTAGAAAGAGAACACATAAAATATCTTAAGGATCCATTCAAAAGAGCAGCACATTAACAAGTGCAGATTACTATGATTGAGAGCTAGCCTGTAAGTTCTAAAATGCAATGCAGTAAAGCAGTCTTGTAAAAGTGTCCTATGGAAAACTTTCTGAAGACATTAAGTGTTGAGCAAGCTTTATAGAGTGCAAAATAAATAGATTGGTGAAAGCATTCCTGATGGAATTTGCAAGGCACAGTTAGACGTTGTTTAAGATACTGCAGAAATAGAGTCACAGATGTCATAAACAAATTTATGGTTACCAAGGGGGAAAGTGGGGGAGGGAGGGGGGAGATAAATTGGGAGATTGGGATTAACATATACACACTACTATATATAAAACAGATAACTACTGAGAACCTACTGTATAGCACAGGGAACTCTACTCAATACTCTGTAATGACCTATATGGGAAAAGAATCTAAAAAAGAGTGGATATATGATTCACTTTTCTGTACAGCAGAAACTAACATGACATTGCAAATCAACTATACTCCAATAAAAATTAATTTTTAAGAAAAAGATTAAAAAGTTGTTTAAGATACTAAACCTGTGGTGGGTAAATCTGGCTTGCAAATATATAGTACAGATTTTTCATTGTGGGAAGTAAAGAACGATATTTTTAATGCACGTTTGATGATTGGAGAAAAGATTGAGTTGTATCCCAAGTCATATATCACTGAGGATGCCAAGAACACAATTCGGATAGTTGATCTATCTGAGTTGTTCTAAATACTTCATTTATTCATTCATTCTTCCAATGCACATTTATTGAATACTTTACTATGTGTAGGTTGTAGGAGAACCAGGGGGAATGGAAGAAGGGTAGGAAGATGAAAAAAACAAAGATGACTCTGTCCTCAAAGAGTTCACATTTCTTTAACTAAGTGTCTTTTGTAAACTAATGGTGTCTGCCTGCCTGTAAATTCAGCCTTTGCTTATTTATAGAGCCCGATGTAGCTTCAAGTGATGCCACAAATATTGAATGTAGCATCCTGCAAGATGGAGATAGCTATGTAATTAATGGCAAGAAATGGTGGTGCAGTGGTGAGTATTCTATTGACTCTTCATGCCAGATGCTGTGCTAGAATAATAAGATACATAGTTATTCATTTCATGACCACAGTTCTTTAAATTCTGCCTTTGAAAGCATTTTCAAATTTAGAAATAGTTGATAAAAAGAAAAGTAATTTTAAAACAATGTCTTGATTGGGCGATGTTTATTTAAGAGCAGAAAATGTCCATTTTTTACAGTTTGTGAAAAAAAAAATTTATATTAGTGCACACTATTTTTGACCATTGTCATTTCTATCAAAATTAAATTTTAATAGCGGCATATTACATGGACTATAATAATTTACATATACTTGTTTTTAAAGAGATAAGCAGTCCATATTATTAAAAATAATTTATTGTGGTACATATTTTCATTGTTTAAAAATACCAAGTATTTAAGTGAAAAATAAGAGTCTTTAGACATAGAAAAATATATTATTTAGTCAACCCTTAGTAATGGACTCACATAAATGGATGAGCCCTTTAGGCAGTTATAAAAATTGAAACCTAGATAAATGTGATTGTCTGAGGATTGCTTCTAGAGTATAAATGGTAAATCTAACAGGATAACCAGCTTATTGCTAAAGAAAGTTGACATCATAAAAGCAAATCACATGTTTAGAAACTTATCACTAATATATTACAATAGCCAGAAAAGTTTTTATGTTTTGGGGTTTTTTTGGGGTTTTTTTTTTATTGCCAATTGTTATTCTTTCTGGAGTTTTATGAAATCTCTTACAAATTAAGAAACAAGAAAAATAAAAAGACATTGAATTTTGCTGCATAGTTATTCAAGTACTAAAATTATACAGTGAAATTGTTCTTATGTTAAAATTTAGATAATTT
The DNA here is from genome assembly GCF_026419965.1 of Kogia breviceps. Lineage (NCBI taxonomy): Eukaryota > Metazoa > Chordata > Mammalia > Artiodactyla > Physeteridae > Kogia > Kogia breviceps. Next base: position 21,452,580 of record NC_081314.1, read on the forward strand.
AAAATAATTATAAATGCCCCTTAATTTAAATTTCTTTAATAATCTGTTTTAGATGACCTAACTTATAGTGTTTTTCTTATGTAAGACTGTTAGTACTATTTTCCTATATTGTTAATTTTAATTTCCCTGTTTTATGCATTTATTTTTTGCTTCCTCTTTTTCTTGGCTTCTACCCTACTCCCCTTCCCCACCCTAACCTCTTCCTTGTTATAAGTTTCCACCACAGTGTTTGAGATTTGAATTTCAGAAAAATGCAGATGTTTGATCTGAGGTAGAAGCCTCATTCATGTGTATCAAAGCAAGAAACAGAGCAGTTTTATATTTAAATGCTGAAAGTACTGGTTGGCTCTGTAGCATCTTCAGAATCGAAAGGAATCTCCTCCACATTTTGTCTGTGTCTTCTCCAGGACCCATATTTCTTGGCAACTTTCATGATGTAGTTTTTAAAAGAGTTTCCCATAAAAACATACAGGACCGGGTTGAGGCAGCTGTGAAAGAGTGCAATGCTCTCTGTGATTTGGATGGCGACATCCATACGTTTGCTCATGTCGCAGTTGGTGATCAGGGAGTAGATGATATCTATGGCTTGGCAGAACTTGACAATGTTATAAGGCAGCTGAGTGACAAGGAAAACTATGACCACTGTGAGCAGAACTTTGAGGGGCCGAGATTTTGTAATGTTTGGCATTTTGATGAGTGTCTTTGCTGTGATGAAGTAGCACACTGCCATAATAAGAAAGGGTATTACAAATCCAATGCAGATTTCCAGCATTTGAATTGATGCTTTCATTGATGTTCCTAGGTGGTATGGAAAGATGGGAATGCACCTAGCCTTGTGATTTACTGTATAAAAGACCAGCTGAGGTATACTCAGCAAGATGGCAGCCATCCAGACACAGAAACAGATGAGCCGGCATTGTTTTCGCACTCCCGATTGACTGGGGGCTTTAGTTACTGCCCAATATCTGTCTATGCTGATACAAGCCAGAAACTGCATTCCAGAGACAAAGTTGACCGTGTACAAGGCTGAAGTGACTTTGCACATGATTTTCCCTAAAACCCACCCATGAACTGCATTAACTGCCCAAAAAGGCAGAGTGAATAGAAGGAGTAAATCTGCCACTGCCAAATTCAGGATGTACACATCTGTTTTGGTTCGCCGCTTTTTGTAATGGGCATAAATCGCCACTATTATGGAATTGCCTGCAAGTCCAATGATGAAAGCTATTGTGAAGAAGGCAGGCAGGAAAACTTTTGCAAATTTTCTGACCTCTTCTTTTATACAGACCACTTCATACTGACTATAGTCATGAGTGTCATTCATTTCATTTTCCTCATAATAGTAATCTGTTGACTGGTTGTGTTCCAAAGCCATGGCTCCAATCTAAATGGCAAAAAGAATACAGAATATTTATTTTAATATTGCTTAAGTGGAAATGCTTTTGATCTAGCATATGTTTTATTCTTTTACTAGAGAATAGATTGTTGCCAAACATATGTGAGCCTGAATCTGCCACTCTTTGAAACTCTTTAATGGAAGAAGCCACGTTGGAATATATCCCCAAGAGTAGTTTTTCATCCCTTATTTTTACAAGTCTATGTACAGGAGCTGGGATTTACAGAGGGAAGATAAAAATAATACCCTGGGGAATTTTATTAATCATTAAACCCTGTAACTTTTACATATACAACTTTGTGATTCTTACACAGTATATTGACAATAAATTAAATTTTAAAATTAAAATAATTTTATTTATTTAAAATAAATATTATTTTTATTTATTTATGAATTTATTTTAAAATAAATTAAATATATTATCTCAGCATTTTACTTAATTTTACTGATTGGCTTTTATAAAACAAAGTCTCCTCTAGTTAGCTTCCCTCCAAAACCTGTCACTACATGCTGATTGTAAACTACTATTTGGTAGCACTGTTGTTCCAGTAGTCACCTAAGCCTTCAGCCTGTACCATCCTTGATTTATCTCTTATCTTCATCCCTGATTTCCAGTCAGCCCCTAAATTCTGATTTTTACCTCCCAAATAGGTCTCAAATCTGTCTCTTCCTTTTAATCTGTGCTCCTTGACACATCCACACAATTCGACCATCATTATTACCTGGCCTATTACAATATCTTCCCAACTGGCATCCTACTGTTCTTATTCCTCCTTACCACCTCCTTGTCAAAACATTTTTCTTACTGCCATCAGAGTGCTCTCTCTAAAATGTCAATCCATCATTGCTGCTTATTAGTTCCTCACCTGAAAGACACATCCCTTCATCTGAAAGATACAATCTAAGCTCCTTACCATGATACCCAAGGCTCCTTCCATAATGTTGTCTTACCCATGGTTCCTGCTACATCCCTCTACTGTGCACCCTGCACAGTAGACAGTAACAATACTGATTTGCCAGCGATTTTCTGGCACACACCATGCTGCAGCACATGTCTACATCATTACTCATTCTGTTCTTTTATCTGGCGGACTATTTCCTGCCCTTCCCTTGAAGGGCCAGTTCCTACCCAGTTAACTTAGATGTCACGTCTCCAGGAGACTTTCCCAATCCAATAACTGTATCTGCATATCTGTCAGAGAACCGACCCCATCCTATGGAAGAAATGTTTCTCAGACTACCTTTTCCCTCTGTGCTCTAAGTTCCCTAAGACTATGACCTGTTGGATTTATGTTTATAATTAATACCCGAAGAGAGTGCCTGGCACACTCTAGGTGCCCAGCAAATATTTGTCAAACTAAAGGTTTTACCAATAGGTATAAAGCTATTACTCTAGAATGGAAAGATGATACTCCAGGAATCTCATATCTCTTCATTAAGTTATTCTACTGTACTGGCTATTAACACCCTGTAGTATTAATATAAGCTTGCACAGAATTCACAAGTTTTAAAATATATATAATAATAACTTTCAGTGTTTTTATTATAGTGCTGAGTTTTGTTATGCTTTTTCCTTAGCCCTTCTGTCTCCTTTTATCCTTAAAGTTATTTGAAAAGTTCCAATCTGGAAGACTACTCTAGTCTTCGTTTTCTTATATGTTAATTATTAATACGGTAGGAACTTTGTTCTTTCCTTCTCTTTTATCACACAAATCTTGAACCTGGTGATAAGGTATAATATAGCCAAACAGTATAAGATATTAAGGAAAGATATTTTAAAAGAATTAATCACACTAAAAATATGAGTAAATAAGAGTAGTAATGGAAACTATTTGCAGAAGTGATCTTTCTGGCAGAAACATAGAAACACATTTAAATGCCTTTGTAATTATCATAAGAATAAAAAATTTAACAATAAAACAAAGCAGGAAAAAATGATATAGCAAAACCTATTATTAACAAAGTTTTATAGGCAAGTAATGATATTAAAATATTTTCTTCTTGCTATATTCATATTTTTGTTTTAAGGTTAACATGTATAACTGTTTTCAAATAGCTCTTTTTTGCACATGTAAACTTTTATGCATCAAGACTCCCTCTACATACATAAATATACCAAACCTTGGGGCTTAAAAAAAAATCATATACAAGTCTGAATGAAAAAAGAAAGAAAAAACCAACCTGTTTCTGTCGGCAGACAGGAGCAGTCTTGAGTGCAGAGTAAGATAGAAAGAATGACCTCTCTAACTCAGCAGACTTTTATTTTCGTTTTATACCCCGCCTTTGTCTTACATCCAGTAAGGCTTTCAGGAAATTTAACCTTGTGAGCACTTGATCTTTTATTTTATGTATAACCATTCTGGGAACTCAAATCCAAGTTCTTAAGTGTCCTAGGTTACAAACTTGAAGGAATTCAATCTCGTTTCAAAAACTACAAACCTTTCGAAGTTTCCACTTAGCCAAAGGAAACAGGAACGTTCCTGCAGCTGAGGTACTGACTGCCAAACCGAAAGAATTCACCAGAGTGCCTCAAGGCAGCTAACAAGTATTTACTTGTAGGTAGCATCTAGACAAATACTCTTCTAAAATTATTTTGTCTAGGAAAGAAAACAAAAATGATTGTAACCTAGAAAGTTATCTTTGTGAAGACTAAATTAACAAAAACTAAATTCTAAGTAATCATTAGGCATTTATAGTAAAATTAAAAATTTTATACCACATCATTTTGTATTTTGCTTAAACTATGAGACTCCCCTTGGCCTCACTGTACTCCTTATCTGTCCTTGACCACAGAGTATGCCTTTCCTCACGACTTTAAATTCTTGTGCCTTCCTGTAATCTTCTTCAATGACCAGCTACAAACTTTCAAAATCCTTCTGTCTGGAAAGGCTATCTCCGGCTATCTCCCCCTCCCCCTACTTCCAAACAAATGAAAGTTAGAGAAAGAAGAGAAATAAATGCTATTTAACCCTTGGCCTTGACTCTCCTCACATTTGCATAACAGTTCCCTTATTTACTTTCTCTAGGCTCAGTCTCCCCCTTCAGAAGTTATTTCAGACCAATGCCATTTTTTCTACAAGCAATTGATCTAACTTTCCTGTTGATTCACAGAAAAGAGACTCTAGAGCACTGGGGCCTTCATCTTCCCACAGTATGTGTCTGGGGGTACAGCCAACTTCTCCTCCTTGTTATCCACCAGTCTTTAAAGAGAGTTATTTGCATGCAGCTAAGCCATCTCACCAAGAAAAAAGTGCCTGACCAAATGTAAAATAGATAGCTAGTTGGAAGCAGCTGCATAGCACAGGAAGATGAGCTCAGTGCTTTGTGACCACCTAGAGGGGTGGGATAGGGAGGGTGGGAGGCAGGGAGACGTAAGAGGGAAGAGATATGGGGATATATGTATATGTATAAGTGATTCACTTTGTTATATAGCAGAAACTAACACACCATTGTAAAGCAATTATACTCCAATAAAGTGTTAAAAAAATAAATAAATAAAACACTTCCAAATTGAAAAAAAAAAAGAAAAAAGTGCCTGGATTTGTAGTTTTAGACATTTTCCACGGTGTAAACACTCCCACCATGGCCAATTTCGGCTACCAATGTGAAGTCACTGAGGGCAAAGTTGCTAAGAGATGAGCATATCAGCCTTCCTTAGCAGACTCTAGCACAATTCTTCCAAAAGAGGCATCTCTTCTCCTTACCATGGCTGATCATTACTCTGATCTCTTGCTACTTGCTGAGGGATACTGCTCTTAAATTTATCCCTCCCCTCTCTAGACTCTCTGGTCTTTTGCCTTCTCTTACCTCTTATTTTTTTTTATCTTATATATTTTGGGAGCAGGAGGAAGCAAACAAGCAACCTTCCACTAAATTCTTAAAATGGCCTACCCTCCATCCCTCATTGCGTCTCTGACTTATTTCCCTCTCCTCCCCTTTGCTTGCTTATTCTGCCACACCAACCTCCTTGCTGTTTTGAAATGTGCTAGGCACATTCCTTCTTAGGGCTTTTGTACTAGCTCTTCTATCTGCCTGGAATGTGCTTCCTTTCAATTCTTGCAAGGCTCACTCCCTCATGTCTTTCCAGTCTTTGTCCAATCACCACCTCCTCACTGAGGCAACCCCTGATTATTCTATTTAAAATACCCTTCACAAACAAAACAAATGAACAAACATAACAAAACAGAAACAGAGTTATAGATACAGAGAACAAACCGATGGTTGCCAGGTGGGAGGAGGATGGGGGAGGAAAGAAATAGGTAAGGGAAATTAAGAGATTACAAACTCTTAAAAAGAGATTACAGGGCTTCCCTGGTGGTGCAGTGGTTAAGAATCTGCCTGCCAATGCAGGGGACACGGGGTTCAAGCCCTGGTCTGGGAAGATCCCACATGCCTCGAGCAACTAAGCCCACATGCCACAACTACTGAGCCTGTGCTCTAAAGCCAGAGCTCCACAACGAGAGAAGCCACAGCAATGAGAAGCCCGTGGGCACCGGAACGAAGAGTAGCCCCTGCTTGCCCAAAGACCCAATGCAGCCAAAAATAAATAAATAAAATAAATGTATTTAAAAATACATCTTTGTTGATATGTATACATTTAATACATTATTCCATAACGTGCATCAAATTTTAAAAAAAAAAGGATTACAAACTTCCACTTGCAAAATAAATGAGTCATGGGGATGAAATGTATAGTGTGAGGAATATAGCCAATAAGTAAGTAATATCTTTGTATGTTGACATATCATAACCAGATTTATCGTAGTGGTCAGTTTAAAATGTTTAGAAATATCCACTCACTGTGTCGTGTAACAGGAACTAACATAGTGTTGTAGGTCAATTGTACTTCAAAAACAAACAAACATAAAAAAAAGAGATCAGATATGTGGTTGCAAGAGGCAGGTGGAAGGGGAAGGGAATTGGATGAAGGTGGTCAAAAAAGGTACAAACTTCCAGGTATAAGATACACAAGTAGTAGTAATGTACAACATAATAAATAGAATTAACACTTTTGTATGTTATATATGGAAAGTGTTAATAGAGTAAACGCTAAGAGGTCTCATTACAAGGAAGAAAATATTTTTCTATTTCTTTCATTTTGTATCTGTGTGAGATGATGGATGTTCACCAAACTTATTCTGATAATCATTTCATGATGTATGTAAGTCAAACTTATACAGTTATATCTCAATAAAACAGAGGGCAAAAATTAAATAAATTAATTAAACTAAATACCCTTCATCTGCCTATACTCCCAATCAACCTTACCCATAGCACTTTTCATGTGCTAATGTACATCATTTATATTGTGTTTGGTGTCTAATGTATCTTGCCCTGTATTAGAATATAAGCTTCATCAGGTTAGGGACTTTTGTATGATTTGTTCATATATAAATATATAGAATAGTGCCTGGCACATAGTAGATACCAATAAATATTTTGAATTAATAAATAATTCTACTTTCCCTTCTGATTATTGTCCCATTTTACTTGCCCTTGATGCTGTAGTTCTTTAATGACTAATTAAATGTATGAATGAATGAATCAATCAGCCAATCAATCAGTGCTTAAGTAACTTATCTTCCACAGACTTATAAATTTAACAATGCAGCTGGAATTTTAGATCCAGATCTTTAGTCTTAGGCGATTTCTACTTTTTCATACTATCTCTTATGCATATGTATAATTCCATGATGTCATCTATTATAGAATTTTGATACATATTTATAGATATTTAAAAGTATCCATCCTTTTCTTTCATTTCCTCCCCCATGTACTTTCAACCACATACTTTCTTGTAAATAGGATTTCCTTCTTGTAAATCAGTTATAAAGCTATAATCTTTACATGTTTTCAATTTGGTCATAATTTTTGCTAGCTCAAACACATACCCAGCCCTTGGGGCATAAAGGATCTCAGGATCAAGCTTCTTCTTATAGTGAGTCGCATCTGTGTATGAAGCATGGTGAAACTAGCTCACTGACTGACCTTTTCCTGTATTTTCCTCCTCAACAGAACTAGAAGAGGTGTTAATAGGGAATACTTGACAACATTTGAAAGTCAATCATAAAGCTTGGAGGATAGGCAACTTTTCAGAGTATTTACTTGATGCTTCTTTAGCTCCTTTTTTTTTGTACCTCTCTTCCACTTGCCTTCCACCATAGGTTGATTCCAACTGGCTTCTCACCATAAATTGTCTCACCCTTCCTCACTGGTCCTAACATAGCAATGTCCCTTGTTCCTATAGAATCTCTCTCTCCACACCCATTTCTCATCTTCCTCTTGTAGTGCCATTTTTCTCAGTATTAGGTGCTTGGGAAGCAATCTGACTAAACTATATTTTACATTTTCACTGAAAATGTCTTCATTGAGATATAAATTGAGCATTATTTAATAATCTTATGATTACTCTTTAGTGTCCATACTACATATTGAATTCATATTGTATATGAGTTGTTTTTTTTTTTTTTTGCTGTACGCGGGCCTCTCACTGTTGTGGCCTCTCCCGTTGCGGAGCACAGGCTCCGGATGCGCGCAGGCTCAGCGGCCATGGCTCACCGGCCCAGCCGTTCCGCGGCATGTGGGATCTTCCCGGACCAGGTCACGAACCCGTGTCCCCTGCCTCGGCAGACGGACTCTCAACCACTGCGCCACCAGGGAAGCCCTGTATATGAGTTTTTTATTTAGCATTTTTGCTTAAGCATTTTCATGTTATTCAAACTCACTATAAATGACATTTTTCATAGCTAAATAATATTTTATGTGGATTATCATAATTTGACTTACCATTCAACTGCTATAGAACTTTTTGAGTGTTTCCAGTGTTTTGCTGTTACAAATAATGTTATAGAGAGCATCTTTGCAGATATGGTAGGAAACTGCACTTAATCTAATCTTACTGAGGGATGTTGAAGAATGGGACTAACCATGTATAACTATCCCTTTTCTTATTACACTAAAGATAGCATTCTGTAGAATAATCTTAGAGTTCTTTCAATAAGGGCATAGAAAACTTCCTTATACATACCATATAATAGTCTCCTATTGATGGATATTGATTTATGCCCAATTCTTTGCAAGTATAAACAATACTACTACAGTTAATAATCTACATCTGTCAGTTCATTCAGAAGCAGCTATATCTGTAGGATAAATCCCAGAAGTTGAACTGGTAGATCAAAGGATAAAAGAATCTAATTTTGATGGATATTGCCAAATTGTACTCCATAGGGATGGTATTACTTTGCACTTTCACCAATAGTATATGGAAGTGTCTATTTCTCTAGAACGTTGCCAGTTGAATGTGTTATTCCACTACCATCTTGCTCTCTTAAATGACTTGTAACAGATTCAGTACCCTTTCCCTACCCTTGCCAGCTATGTATGAGATATTTTCCCTAAATTGGTTTTTTTTTTTTTTGCGGCACGCGGGCCTCTCACTGTTGTGGCCTCTCCCTTTGCGGAGCACAGGCTCCGTACGCGCAGGCTCAGTGGCCATGGCTCACGGGCCTAGCTGCTCCGCGGCATGTGAGATCTTCCCGGACTGGGGCACGAACCCGTGTCCCCTCCATCAGCAAGCGGACTCTCAACCACTGGGCCACCAGCCCCTTAAATTGTTTTTTGTTTTAATTTTGTTTCTTACTGTACAATAATTTTATACAGATAAACCAGTCAATCTTTTTCCTTTGATTTCTTTTTTTTTTTTTTTTTGGCTGCGTGCAGGGATTGAAGCCAGGGCCTTGGCAGTGAGAGCTCAGAGTACTAACCACTGGACTGCCAGGGAATTCCCACATTTATTTTGAGGCTTAAAATTTCTTTCCCATCCAGAGATTTCATAGATACCAAATTGTTTTTTCTCCTAGTTTTTTTAATGTCTTTTTAAAAATAAATTTATTTATTTATTTTTGGTTGCATTCGGTCTTTGTTGCTGTGAGCGGGCTTCTCTATGCGGTGGCTTCTCTTTTTATGGCGCACGGGCTCTAGGCGTGTGGGCTTCAGTAGTTGTGGCTCACCGGCCTTAGAGCACAGCCTCAGTAGTTGTGGCACACAGGCTTTGTTGCTCCGCAGCATGTGGGATCTTCCCGGACCAGGGTTTGAACCCGTGTCCCATGCATTGGCAGGCAGATTCTTAACCACTGAGCCACCGGGGAAGCCCTTTAATGTCTTGATTATTTGAATTTTAAAAAAATTTTCAATTCTGATCTATTTGAACCTGATTTTGATCCAACTCTATTTTGTAATAGTGACAGCATGTAACATTTATTGAATACTTATTAAATGTAAATCTTCCTAGCGGTACAGTAAGTGAATTTCAAAGGTTGTTTCCCCTATTAATAATAGCACATATTCCAAGGGCACACATGAGATTGTTTTTTTTCTTAACCGAATGATAAACTTTTTCTTTTTTTAACAAGTGGAAATTTCATTGTAAAATGTAACTTAACTCATATTGGTTTTTCATTCGTATTTGAATTAAAGCTAAGTATTAATATTAATGCTAAGACCAAATGAAGTTTAAGTATTTCACCTCAGAAGTTCAGAAATGTGTTGGTAGAAGAAATAACCTTGAGACTTTGTACATGGCTAACTGCACTTCATATTATATTATTGTTTATATCACTTTTTTAAATTGTTACAGACCATATCCATACCCAATAGTCATGATTTTCTCCACCTGTCATCTTTCCTTGTGTTACAACCACAACCATGTGGTTGTAAGAGCCTGTGAAATTAAAACTCATCAGCAAATATCAGTAAAATGTCCTTTTCAGCCTGACTTAATCCTGGCACTTGAGCAGACTTTAAATACCACAGTCTGGATTAAAAACAAAATTATTTTATCTATGCCATCTGTTTTCATTCATGAAGGCCTGTGACACAGCAGATATATTTAGACATTTTCTGGTCTATTCATATTTCCTTTAATATATTTAATTTATGACATTTGGTATCCTGTTCATTAACTAAAATAACATGAGAGCAAAAGCTCCCTTTAGAAGAAGGACATTTCTGTTGCTGCACCTGCCAAATTATGCTTGTAGCTAAGATGAGATGATATATTTGTGAGAGAGTTTTCCCATTTTCTGAAGCATCAAGGTTAAATCAAAATATTTCAAAATTTACAGCTTACATATTCACCCTTACTTCCTCTACTTAATGACCCCCAAAAGGAGAGCCAATTTAGAAGTTTTATCTTTTTAGAATCTGAATTGTTTTCCATATTAAATTGAGCAAAGCAGAATTAAAGAATTATTTGCCTTGTTTCTTGAGTTTCTTCAAAATTTACCTGATATCTGAAATCTGTTGGGCACTTACATAAAGCTGTGGCAAGAATTTTTTATGATAGAAAGAGCAAGACAAGAAATACTATTGGGAAATACTAGAGAGAAATATAGAATTGGAAAAAGATGGCTTTTGGTTAGGGTTTGAGAGAATTGTAGAGAAGATTTTACTTTTGAAGGATTCAGCTTCTGTTTATCTAGAATTAAAATCCATGAAACCTTAAAAGATTTACCCAAAATGTTATTGATTACCAGGATAGAAAGTAGACAAAGAAAAGATCTGTAATGAAAATGAACTCCAAGTCATACCATTATGTCCTAATCTGATTTTCAGAAGTACACCCACCAAGGAGACAATGTGTTATATGGAGCAAGTGGCCTGACTCTTTAGCCTAAGGGCCTCAAGTCTTCCTATGAGTAAAAGCTCAAAAACCCCAAGTAGAAAAATATCCAGTTGAAAAATTAAAAGTAAGCCTTTCTGGAAAATACTCTTTTCTCAATAATTTCTAGCTAAGAATCAAAGCATGATTACATATTATTGCAGAGCCAGGACGAATCAAGGGTAAAAAAAATTCCCCCAGCCCAGTGTTTTCAGATAAGAAATTTCAGTTAAGATCCACAGTGTAATTTAAGTATTATCATCTACCATTTGAATCATCCTGATGTTCTTCCGGTTGATCCTCAGATTTGTGGAATTCATTTTCTATGTATTAGCACCTATAAAAATTAGAAGGACACACTGCTGTAAAACTAACTAAACACAATTTGGAAAGTCAGACATGGTTCAATAAATGAGGATAGTCAAGTGGGCTCAACATCAAGAGTATAACATCTTAGATAGATTTTGTGTGTGTGTGTGTGTGTGGTACATGGGCCTCTCACTGCTGTGGCCTCTCCCATTGTGGGGCACAGGCTCCGGACGCGCAGGCTCAGCGGCCACGGAAAAGATGGAAAGAAATGAACAGTCTTAGGAAATTGTGGGATGATATCAAAAGGTCTAAACTATGTGTACTTGGAGTTCCAGAAGAAGAGTTGAGAAGGAGAGATGGCCATTTAAAAGAAGAACATCCGTATAATGGAATATTATCCAGTGCTAAAAAGAAAGGAGCTACCAAGCCATGAAAAGACATGGAGAAACTTTAAATGCCTATTATTAAGTGAAAAGGCTATGATTCCAAATATATGACATTCTGGAAAAGACAAAACTCTCTGGAGACAGTAAGAAGATCAGTCGTTGCCAGGGTTGGGGGTGGGGAGGGATGAGTAGGTGGAGCACAGAGGATTTTTAGGACAGTGAGATATATAATTATGGGTACATGTCATTATACCTTTGCCCAAACCCATAGAATGTACAACATCAAGAATGATCAGTAATGTGTATACAGGTCTATGAAAATACTGTGGAATAAGCCCAGGAAGGATGGATAGTGTTCCAACGGATCCTTCTGTAAGTAAAAACAATCAGAGCTCAGGCTTTAAACGCTCAAAGTGTGATGGGAACCTTTATTAAGTAACAGTCAATAGAAAGTTAAGAATCAGTCTTAGAGATTTATTCAGTGCCAGTTCTTGCCATCATGTTTTTTCTGTTTTGTTTTGTTTTTGGTTTTTTGGCTGCACTGTGCAATTTGTGGGATCTCAGTTCCCTGACCAGGGATTGAACCCGGGCCACTGGCAGTGAAAGCCCAGCATCCTAACCACTAAGCCACCAGGGAACTCCCTTCTTGCCATCATTTTGAAATTGATAAACTGGGCATAGTTCAGAAAGCAACCTGATGCCTTTATGGGAGATGGAGCCACATTTGCGCTCTGCGTGGGTTCACCGCTGCAGGAGAATGTTATGTTTTCTCTTAAAGGCAAAATGCTTGTAGTTTTGCCTCTTTACTTTGTATTTACTTTTAAAGTTGCACTTGTTCACTACCAGTGTATACAAAATCTTATATTTGGGATGCTTTTTCTATAATAAAATGTTATCATTTTAAAAAAAAGAATGAACTATAATGTAAACTGTGAACTTTGGGTGGTTATGATGGTCAAATGTAGGTTCATCACTTGTAAAAAGCGTACCACTCTGGTGGGCAGTATTGATAATGGGGGAAGCTATGTATGGAGGTGGTAAGGGGGATATGGGAAATCTCCGTATCTTCCCCTCAATTTTGCTATGAACCTAAAACTGCGCTAAAATTATATATATATATATATATAATATACAAAATTCTAGAAATCCTATAACTGCCATTTATTATTGGTTGGTATACAATAAGTATGTTTAACCTGTATTAAAGGCCTTTGTTATCTAATATCAGTACACATACCGCAGACTTTTCAAGGCATTGTAAAGTGTTCTACTTGGACAACATTAAATTTCTGTTGTATTTGTGAAGATGCTTATGTTTTTCTTTTAACAAAAAGCAGATTTGTTTCTTTTCAATATAAAAACTTTATTGAATTTTCTTTGAAGCAACTGGTAATAAGATTATGATGCAAAAGCACAGAAGGGTGCAGAAAATGGTCTTGCCCTTTATCTTATATATAATATGTCATATTTGTCTTAGCCCCAGGATAAGGCAATAAGTCATATATTTGGGAAAACATAGGAGACAATTTTGCTTAACATATTTATTATGTGATTACAGTGTTGCATCAAATGGCCAATTTAATGCTGTTTTTTTAAATGTTCTGTTCCAGTTAGTTAAAAGACTTCCTTCCCTTCCTTTCTAGTCATTAGATAAAATCGTATATGTATATATGATTGCAAGTTCTGACAATTCCTTTGGCTTTGGCCATGCAGAAAGCAGTCTTGTGATTCAAGCTCTAAATCAGTTTAAGGTGTTTCCTTATTCCACTACCAGCCTGGGGATGAACAGAATCACCCATTTTAGGCACACTGCCTCCCTCCCTTCCCCTCCTTTTCCCAGATGAAATCTATTTTTAGTGTTTTTATCATTTTAGGCATTTCATAAGGCAGAGTTATACATGTAGGATTACTGGAGTTATGTATTATCACTTAGAAGTGGGGAAGTGCCACACTATATGCAGGAAATTGCCTCCACAGTCCAAAGATAAAACGTTCAGATTAAAGGGAGATTAGGAAAGAGAAAAAACATATTGCAGTTTATTCAGCAGATCTCTCAGTTTCCTTCTCCGAATTAGGATCTACAGATTTATTCACAAGATAATAGGCTGGTTTTCTTTTAATTTTTTAAAAAAGTAGTAGTAGTTATTGTTATTCAATTTAAAATGGTAACAAATCTGAAAATATTTAAGAGCATACTGTTTCCCATCCCTTCACACAACAATACCATACCCTGGAGAAGACTCGAGGTTTCTGTTTTCAGTTCTCTGGTTTCTGCTATAATTTTAGGTAAAATGTTTTTTTTCCTCTCTCCCAGTTTATTCATTTTAGACACTACTTATCGATTCCACAATTTGATTAAGAACAGTTTCGCTCACATGTATTATAACTCTCTGCCCTTTCGTAACGTAGACATTTATTATTTCAATTTTTTGATTGGTTACTTTTTACACTTTAGATGATATCTCTAAATTTCTCCTCTGCATCCCCATTCCACAGAATCTCTTCAAGCTCCTCTTTATAACCTAAAGATACGTGAGTGCACCTACCCCTTTCTCTACCTTTTATTTTCCCTTCCATATTTTACCTTATGTCAGCCACAGCTTCTACTTTTACATTGTCAGAATTACTAACATTTATTTCTGTCTTGCAACCATAATCATTGTTGACCACAGAATGACTCTAAACTTTGAAAACCAACACTTACCTTATAGGACTATGCTAATATTGTTCAATGCTGGTCTGAGTAGTGTATTAGATAGATTTCATGTCCTTCTCTAACTGATTCAATATAATATCACCTTGGCCAGTGTAAGGAGAGTGTTCCTAAGCATCAACATCAGTTAAAATAGTTTTACATTCTATGTATTACTTAAATTCATGCCATACTGTAGTTTCTTTTATATTTAGACTATGGTTCACTTGTAAATTTACAAATTATTTTCCTGCAGTTTCTAATTACCATTTTTCTTTCATTTCATTATTTGCTTTTATATCTCCTTCCCCTTATCCACACACACGCACACGCGCGTGCGCGCACACACACACACACACACACACACACCTTTAAATTATAACTTTAATTCTATTGAGTTCTTTCTTTTCTGGAGACCTCTCTCCTGGAGTCTTTAGGCTTCCTATTCCAATCAGTTTTACAGTTTCTTTATTTTGGTGAGTCATTCTCTTTAATGCTGCAGACTCTTCACATATTACAGATCCTTGTTTTTCTATTCATACTTAAGAAAAAAGGAAGAGTAGCTGGTTGAGGTTTCCTTTGTTTTAACAGCTCTTTTCCAGCCATTTTTCTCTCCTGAGTAGCAGTTCTGCAAGGAAACTTTTGGTGGAGCTGGGCTGGGACTCACTTTAGAGTCTGCTGATGGGAAGCTAGCTTTCAGGCTACAGTCCCCCAGGTCTCAGAATGACTTTATGCCACCTGTTACATTTGCCCAACTATAAATACTAGATTAATCCCCCTTTGGTAGCCTCACTTATCAGTCATAACTTCTGACTCCAGAGTCAGAACCCTCTCCCTTTGCAGTTCCTTACATCATTTGCTAGGCTCTGACTTCTCTGTGCACTTCATTGGTCAACTTGCCTCTATCTGTTCCCCAAATACTTATTGAAAGCTCTCATTTGTTGGTGGCCACCAACACCCCTAATCCTGTTGCCTCACATTCTTTACTTCCTTTTCTGTTACGGTTATGCCTTCATTATACTTTTATGTTTTTATTTCAATGGGATCTCAGGAGCTATGGGAGATAAACACATATTTCTGCTATCTTGAATCTCTCCAAGTTGGTTTTAGAAAAGCTATCAATTCAGTTTCTGTTCTAAACTCTAGGAAATATTAGATTGTTTCCACTCTATAGTTTTCTCTGTTTATTTAGTATCTCCTTATATAGACTGAAAACACTGCAAGAGCTGTAGTTTTGCATTCTGTTTCATCCATTTCTTCTATAGAGCCAGAGATTCAATTGTAAGCGGTTTCACAATTTCAGATGTAAATGCCAATGTTTAAAGTAGACCCCTTTTCTCTAGTTTTTCTATTCATTTTTACCCTCTCTTCTCTTTCTTTACCTCTGCTTGCCTTGGTCTCTGTTTCTCAACTAATCATCTTTCTTCTAGCACTGCTTCTTCACTATGTTCTTTTCCCAATCCCCTCAATCTATAAAGTTAAGGCATCTCTTTCCTCTGGGCCCTACCCTCCTTTACTCCTCATGTTCACTATTATGTGACCTATTTGCAGACATTTCAGTGTACCACCCATGTTTCTCCTTTATATCTTTGCTACATATTTAGGTCTCCCAGGAATACTCTGAATAGTTTTGCAACTCAGCAGTTTCCAACTCATGGCCACCCTTGCTTCATCCCTGCTCTCATTCCCTCCTCTCCCCATATTATTTTGAAATAAATCCCAGACATCATATTAGTTCTTTCACAAACATTTCAGTGTGTATCTCAATACGGGTGCTTTAAAAAATGTAACCACAGGGTGATGCAAGAGGGAAGAGATATGGGAACATATGTATATGTATAACTGATTCAGTTTGTTGTAAAGGAAAAACTAACACACTATTGTAAAACAATCATACTCCAATAAAGATGTTAAAAAAAAAATGTAACCACAAAACCATTAGCACATCTAAAATTACTTAATATCATTACATATTCAAATTTCTAATGTTTCATAATTGTGATTAATGCTTTTTAGTTTGTTTAATTGAATTAGGATCCAAATAAGGTCTAAAAATTCCTGTTGGTTGATACTCTTTTTAAGACTCTCTTCATCTCTTTTTATCTGTAAGCTCCCTTCCTTTTTTCCCTATCCCTCTATTTTCCTTTTTACTGAAATTTAATTGTTGAAGAAACTGGATTATGTGTCTTGTAGATTTCCCACCATCTGGATCTCACTGATTACATCCTTGCAGTGGCCTTTAATATGTCCCCTAGAGTTTATCCTTTAAATCCTGGGATTTTATGGTCTTATTCTACGATTTGACATAATTCCTAACATTTCAAATTTAATCTTCATATGATTTCACATCTCCTAAAACCACTTTTTATAAGAAGTTATGTGTTTAACTTAATCTGACCCAGTTGCTTGCAGTCTTATAATTAGAACACCAGTTAAATGGTAGTTTCCCTGAGGGACTAGGTGCTTAGGCTGGTGAAAATGAAACTTACTTTTTGCAAGAAGGCCCCTTTGGGGAATTGCCATAGACCTTAAACTGTAGTTAAATAAAAGTTTACATTAAAATGAGAATAGCTTTATATTTTCAAATTTTAACCCTTAATAAATCAATGAATGAGAACCTAGGCTTACTGAAGGTGGAATCAGAGCCTCATATATGTGGACAGCTCCAAGTAAACCATCTTCTGCTACTCCATAGCATAACTAGGGCAAATGATGTAATCTGGGATAGGTACTGAAATCCTCAAACAGACTCACCCTCACACATCCCCATGGCTGGGGAAATTAGGTCTTTCTCAGTCACTGGTTGGGAAGTAAATATCATGAGTTTTAGTACTTCTTGTCCATATGTCCAAAAATATGGGATCTAAACAGGAGGAAATACGCTAGAAGAACTTCACAACCTTTCTAGCATGCTGATGTCTTAAATGGTATGAATGGAGAGCTGTCATTTTGTCTTAAGGGCTGCAGCTCTTTCACAGCTTCTTTGACTTCTGGTTATTTTTGTGCAGCAGCTCTCATTGAGAAGTCCATTCTTGGCCTTGGCTAGTGATTTTTATTGGGTGATATACAGTTTTGTATATAGCATTATTTTTTTTTAATGAATTAAGGGTTTTCTTCCTGTATGTTTGTTTGTTTTCCCAGAGGTAAACTTAGAAAGATTAGAACTTTTATGGTGAAATATCAGACTAAAAATTTCTTTTTATGATGTATTGTTGTCATTTTCTCTCTGGTTTTAGGAGCTGGGAATCCAAAGTGCAAAATTGCAATTGTTATGGGAAAAACTAACAATAACTGTGTAACCAGGTAATAAAACAATAGTGAATGAGAAATCTATGAGGAATAAGAGTAGGTGTTTCTCTGTATACACTTAATTTACTTAAAACACACCATTTGGGCTCACAAATCATAATAATATAAAATATATTATGACATTAAATGTCACATGTTTGTATTTCACAATTATTTTGCTAAAAGATATATTTAGAAAACATTAGGGAGTGTTGCTGTACATTCTTCACTGTGGAATTTCCTGTATTAAAAGTGTTGCTGAATCCTCAAAGCTGTTTGGATCAGATTATAAGATATATAAAATTTTTCAAAACTGTTTGTAAGTTAGACATTTAGATCCAAGGCAATAGTCTTGAAATGTTTAATGTATTGAATATCAGTTGCCAGTTACCACTTTGAGCAATGAGAAGCCTCAGTTAAATAACTTTCACATATTTTAAAATCATCATTGTTCCAGATCACAGCCTGCATCTGAATGTACTTAGTGTATGTTTTTTACACGGTTCCCATTCCAGACGTCATTGCTTACATAATTACATGATAACAACAATGAAAAAATGACAGTTGAGACTCTGCCTAACATCTGTTTTATTTTTCCACTTAGGACACTTTTCCTAACATCTGTTTTTCTTTTGACCAGACACAAACAACACAGCATGATTCTTGTTCCCATCAACACACCTGGAGTAGAAGTAATAAGGCCCTTGTCTGTTTTTGGCTACCTGGGTAAGTATTCAATCAACCTGTCCATGTATTTGCAAGCAGGAAGACTAGAATATGCAGTAACACTGAAGGGACTAGATAACATTTTAAAAATATATTTATTTATTTATTTGGCTGCATCAGGTCTTAGTTGTGGCACACAGGATCTTCACTGCGGTACGTGGGATCTTTCATTGCAGAGGGCAGGCTCTCTAGTCGTGGTGCTCAGGCTCTAGAGAGCGTGGGCTTAGTTGCCCCACAGCATGTGGGATCTTAGTTCCCTGACCAGGGATCAAACCCACGTCCCCTGCATTGGAAGGTGGATTCTTAACCACTGGACCACCAGGGAAGTCCCTAGATAGCATTTTAATGCACAAGATGGGTTCTTGGAAATTTTTTGATGCTTAATAAAACTACGAGTGGAGTTCAGAATAGAACAAATAAAAAGAGAGGTGGTGCTGCATTCTACCACGTTTTGTCTGCTTTTGGGAAAGGGCAGACTGGTATTCAAGGAATAATGACTCTGTCTGCCAGTCTTCTCTTCATCATCCAGGAGAATAGATTAATGAAATACACCTGGAAAATTAAATCTAGGTAACCCATAGTAACATTCATTTTCATTTTCAAGTTTAGCTTTCTTAGTCAATCAACCTCAAGAGCTATTAATAAGCAATGGGTTTTGACTGATTTGAATGCAAAACTTTTCCTTCCTTCTGTCCTTGGGTGGAATTTCTAAGAAGCAAGGATACTTTTGCTCAGGTTCATGTTCACTGTTTCCTTGCCAATCAGGTTGCTCACTCAGCAAGTATTTGTTGAGTGCTGAGCACCGTTCCAGGTACTTAGAATACATTAGTGAACACAGTAGACCAAGATCTCTGCCCTTGTGGAGCTTGCATGCTGGAGGAAGGAGACAGAATAAATACAAACATGTAAATAAGAAGTTATATAGCTGTCAGCCGGTGATAAATGTTATGAAAATGTTTACTGAACTTCAGGTTTTGTGGTGACCCTGGCTTTCTGTTTATTGTTGAAAGTGGCTAATGAAAATATTCTAGTAGTGGATGTAAGACTTGCAGTTTTATGGAACATTTGGCATCATCACTTTCTGTAGGCTGCAGCTGGAGAATGCACCCACAGGTTAAGTGTGTCGGCAAACATGAAAAGATGCTCAACAACACTGATTATTAGAGAAATGCAAGTCAAAAGTACAATGAGGTATCACCTCACACTGGTCAGAATGGCCACCATCAAAATATCTACAAACAGTAAATGCCGGAGAGGGTGTGGAGCAAAGGGAACCCCTCCTGCACTGTTGGTGGGAATGTAAATTGATACAGCCACTATGGAGAACAGTATGGAGGTTGCTTAAAAAACTAAAACTACAACTACCATATGACACAGCAATCCCACTTCTGGGCATATACTCTCAGAAAACCATAATTCAAAAAGACACATGCACCCCAGTGTTCATTGCAGCACTCTTTACAATAGCCAGGACATGGAAGCAACCTAAATGTCCATCGGCAGATGAATGGATAAAAAAGATGTGGTACATATATACAATGGAATATTACTCAGCCATAAAAAGGAATGAAATTGGGTCATTTGTTGAGACGTGAATGGATCTAGAGACTGTCATAGAGAGTGAAGTAAGTCAGAAAGAGAAAAACAAATATCATATATTAACACATATATGTGGAACCTAGAAAAATGGTATAGATTATCTTATTTGCAAAGCAGAAATGGAGACACAGACATAGATAACAAATGTATGGATACCCAGGGAGGGAGGAGGGGGGAGGAATTGGGAGTTTGGGATTGACACATATACACTATTGATTGTATAAAATAGACGACTAATGAGAACTTATTGTATAGCCCAAGGAACTCTGCTTAATGCACGTGGTAACCTAAGTGGCAAGGAAATCCAAAAAAAGAGGGGATGTGTGTAGATGATTAATTTTGCTGTACAGTAGAAACTAATACAACATTGTAAAGCAACTATACTCCAATAAAAATTAACTAAAAAAAAAGGATTGAATCATAAAGAAAAGAAAAGTGTGTTGGCAAGACGGGGATGAACAAGCTCCCTGGAGCACACTGTGCATGGGAAGTTGTTGGGTTGCAGAGCAACAGCCTAAAAGACCACCAAAATGAGTTTATAATGTTGGTTGGCTACAAATACCCTCCATTGTAGAGCCTGTGTTTGAAATTTCAGTATGACAATTTCACCAGCACCTCTCCAACTCCCTGTGCCAAGGCCAAAAGAAACAGTGTGGACATAATTGATTATTAATGTCTATTCTGACTGGGAAAGGGTGTGGAGTTAGCATGAGATTATCTGCAGAATTTGGCAGGGAGGAGGGGTGATGTAAAGACAAAATGTGAATGTGTTCGCAATCTCAGTCACATGCCAGCATTTTCAAGAGGCAAACACACAGTGAACAAGCCTAGACAGGGAGCAAACATACCTGAAAGCCCAGCCTCAGCTTTGTCTCTAATGCTGAACCTGCTCTCTCCCTTCAAGCAGGTTCTTCACATCATGAGGCATTGGTTTCCACAATGGTCAAATCAGAAATTTAAATTACATTATTCACTTTCAATTTCTGAACCATTGGAACTTTTTTTTTCCAAGCAAAATTTTCTTTGGAAGCCCGTTATAAAAAATTGCAGGCTTCCCTGGTGGCGCAGTGGTTGAGAGTCTGCCTGCCGATGCTAGGGGATACAGGTTCGTGCCCCGGTCTGGGAAGATGCCGCAGAGCGGCTGAGCCCGTGAGCCCGTGAGCCATGGCCGCTGAGCCTGCGTGTCCGGAGCCTGTGCTCCGCAATGGGAGAGGCCACAACAGTGAGAGGACCGCATACCGGAAAAAAAAAAAAAAAAAAGCAAGACTACAGCCTTCCCTGGTGGCGCAGTGGTTGAGAATCTGTCTGCTAATGCAGGGGATATGGGTTTGAGCCTTGGTCTGGGAAGATCCCACATGCCGCGGAGCAACTGGGCCTGTGAGCCACAACTACTGAGCCTGCACGTCTGGAGCCTGTGCTCCGCAACAAGAGAGGCCGCGATAGTGAGAGGCCCACGCACTGCGATGAAGAGCAGCCCCCACTTGCCACAACTAGAGAAACCCCTCGCACAGAAACGAAGACCCAACACAGCAAAAATAAATAAATTAATTAATAAACTCCTACCCCCAACATCAAAAAAATCTTTAAAAAAAAAATTTCAAAGAAGAAGCAATAATAAAATAGTCTGATTGGAGCTGTGGAGCTGTCTTTTTCATAGCTCTACAACTTCAGAGAATGAGTTCAGAAATCTCTTGATGAAATGATATCTAAAATCTCTTAAAATTTCTAAAACAGTTGATAAGTTTTCTGGGCTACACAGTGCTGGGGGTTCAAGGCTCTGGTCTACCTAGGAATGTATGACATGAGGCCTTTAAATTCCACTATCTTTGAGTAATTATATTTCAGTAGATTAATTATCTGTGACTGTTTCTTGGTCAATTCATTTTGCTTTTTAAAATTTTATTCTCTATTTTATAGATAATTTCCATGGAGGACATTTTGAGATCCATTTTAATCAAGTGCGAGTTCCTGCCACCAATTTAATACTAGGTGAGATAAGTTTGGAAAAATTATTCTCTATTATTTTGTTTTAAAATATTTGCAGGTCTAAATCTGGAAAAGATACGAAGTATACCATAATTTAGATACTTTCCCCTCTTATTTACTCCATTTATAAAGGAAAAATTTTTCCTTTGGTGGATTTTCTTACATGGAATAATAAGGTTTTATTTAAGTTTTTAATGTGGTATCACATCAGTTGAAAACACAGCTAAATACAAAAATTATACAATTCAGAGCAACACACTTTTTCCTAAAACGTGATCTTCAAGCCTCTACTTGTTTTACTAAAACCTCAATACTTTCTGAATTCAAGTCATATACACATTAGAAGCATAAATAACTTTGAACACTGTATGCCTGGAATGACTCCATCCTCTTGCTTGTTGGAATCCTACTCAACTTTCAGGGAACACCTCTGATGCCACCTCTTTCAGGAAGGTTCTTGTGTTCCTCATCTCATCCACTCAACAAGCCCCTGATCCTGCCAGGCCCTAGGGTTACCATGATGAACAGACAGCATCTCCCTCCTTTACCTTTCTTGTCCCTCTCCATATCCCTTATCCCTAGCATCCTTGCCCCTCTTCTAGGTTCTAAACTCCGGTCTGTGTCTTATCTACCTTTGTAACCATTGCGGCACTAACAAAACAACTTATGCAGAGTAGGTACTCAAAAGACAGTTCTTAAATTTGATCCAAGTTTTTGATGATGGTGGTAGCAAAGTTCCATAAAGGTATAGTGAACCTTATTACAGAATTGACGTTTTTCCTACCAGAATGCCATTTTTATGTAGGGCAGCTCATTAGTTTCTCAGGATTTCTGTAAATAACAAAAGAAATAGGCTGTGGTCATGTTATCCTTTCTTTCTCACAGGTGAAGGCAGGGGATTTGAAATTGCCCAAGGACGCCTTGGACCTGGCAGAATCCACCACTGTATGAGAACAATAGGTTTGGCTGAACGTGCTTTGCAGATCATGTGTGAACGGGCAAAACAAAGGGTGGCCTTTAAGAAGAAACTGTATTCACATGTAAGGATAATTACTTATTTAAATTTATTGTAGCCCAATGCACTACACTAACTTTGAGCCAAAACAGCATTACTTGGTCAGCAAGAGATATCTCTGCATAAACAAGGAGAAAATATGTTTTCCACAAAACATATTTATGTCTGAATTTAAATATAGTCTGACCAGAGGTAGTTATCTTTGTGAAAGATTAAATAACTCTTTAAGTGCTTCAACACCTCAGCACACAGTGTGGACAATTCCTTCAACTTTCCCAGACTCTCGTTCTCTAGAGAACCTCGTACAGTAGCCCTCTCTGTGGACATGAGAGGGCTGTTGTAAGGAAGAAGGAAGCCGTGTCCTTTGGCTTTCTGGAAGGAATTAGGACAGATAAGTGGAGAGATATAGGAAAATAGCCTAAAACTCAGTGAAATAAGAGAGATATAAAAATGGAATGGACTGCTTTAAAAAGAAGTGAGCTTCCTGTCAATGGAGAAATGCAAGTAGAAATGGGATCAGCATTTGGTGGGATGTTCATTATATTTTGGATTCTCATCTCTAAATTATGTACTAATGAGTCTGTTGTTTACAAAGTACAGTAAACAATATAGTTACATCCGGGCACTATAATACAAATTAGACAATATTTATCAAGAGAAAAAGAGACGGTACTTCCCTGGTAGTGCAGTGGTTAAGAATCTGCATGCCAATGCAGGGGACACAGGTTCGAACCCTGGTCCGGGAACATCCCACATGCCATGGAGCAACTAAGCCCGTGTGCCACAACTACTGAGCCTGTGTTCTTGAGCCCACGAGCCACAGCTACTGAGCGTGTGAGCCACAACTACTGAAGCCCGCGCACCTAGAGCCTGTGCTCTAAAACAAGAAAAGCCACTGCAATGAGAAGCCTGTGCACTACAATGAAGAGTAGTCCCCGCTCACCGCAACTAGAGAAAAACCCGCACACATCAACAAAGACCCAATGCAGCCAAAAATAAACAAACAAATAAATAAATAAATAAATATATTTTTTTTAAAGAGGAAAAGACGCTATCATTTCACACTTCGTTGCTTACAAGAAATGTTGAAGGGAGCTTTTAAGCTGAAATAGAAAACTTTTTAAGAGAAATGAGATATCCAAATCATCTCCCCAAAAGCCCTTCTAAATTTTAAGGAGGCAAGAAAAATTATTGTTAAATATTTAATACTTATGATTGCTAACATGTAGTGTTAGGTCAAACTTGTAGTAATAAAATTGTATTCTAGAGAACCTCGCTAGACAAGTTTGCTGGACATGTGTATTTTAGGACATTTTATAAGATTGTCACAAATGTACTTTACAACCCCTTGTAAAGTACATTTGTGACAATCATAAAAATTTTGCAGTACATTTTTTACCTTGAATTCCTATAGACCATATTTGCTTTTTTTTTTGAAATATTATTCAGCATATCTATGATTTAGTTGTAACATTGTTCTTGTGGAAAAATAACAGCCTGCTTTATGGCACATACCTAGGAATAATTTTTAGAAGAACCCCTTTAGTTAACTTTGAGAGCAAGAGTTCAGCTGTTACATGGGCACTGTTGGAAGAGGTAAGAAGATGTGAATGTTTGAGGCCATGGATACAACTCCACAATGCCGCTGGAGTAGGCGCTAAAGAGTTACTCATGGCATCAACTGTTACTTCTTACACTTTTCTCTTTCAAGATTGCCTGGGAGGAGCTTCAGGATGGCGGAAGAGTAAGACATGGAGATCACCTTCCTCCCCACAAATACATCAGAAATACATCTACATGTGGAACAACCCCTACAGAACACCTACTAAATGCTGGCAGAAGACCTCAGACCTCCCAAAAGGCCAAAAACTCCCCACATACCTGGGTAGGGCAAAAGAAAAAACAGAGACAAAAGAATAGGGTTGGGACCTGCACCAGTGGGAGGGGTCTGTGAAGAAGGAAAGGTTTCCACACACTAGGAAACCCCTTCACGGGCGGAGACTGCAGGTGTCAGAGGGGGAAATTTCGGAGCCACAGAGGAGAGCGCAGTGATGGGTGTGGAGGGCAAAGCAGAGAGATTCCCGAACAGAGGATCAGTGCAGACCAGCACTCACCAGCCCGAGAGGCTTGTCTGCTCACCCGCCGGGAGGGGCAGGGGCTGAGAGCTAAGGCTCGGGCTTCGGAGGTCAGATCCCAGGGAGAGGACTGGGGTTGGCTGTGTGAACACAGCCTGAAGGGGCTAGTGTGCCACAGCTAGCCAGGAGGGAGTCCAGGAAAAAGTTTGGAGCTGCCGAAGAGGCAAGAGACTTTTTCTTGCCTCTTTGTTTCGCGTTGCACGAGGAGAGGGGATTAAGAGCGCCAACTAAATGAGCTCCAGAAACAGGTGCGTCAGCACAAACACGAGGGGTGGGAATGAGACGCTAAGGCTCTGCTGCAGCCGCCAAGAAGCCTCTGAGCAAGCACAGGTCACTCTCCACACCTCCCCTCCCGGGAGCCTGTGCAGCCTGCCATTGCCAGGGTCCCGTGATCCAGGGACAACTTCCCATGAGAGCACACAGTGCACCTCAGGCTGCTGCAACGTCATGCCAGCCTCTGCCGCCGCAAGCTCACCCCGCATTCCGTACCCCTCCCTCCCCCGGCCTGAGTGAGCTAGAGCCCCCTACTCAGCTGTGCTTTTAACCCCATCCTGACTGAGCAAAGAACAGATACCCTCAGGTGACCTACATGCAGAGGCGGGGCCAAATCCAAAGCTGAACCCCAGGAGCCGTGCGAACAAAGAAGAGAAAGGGAAATCTCTCCCAGCAGCCTCAGGAGCAGCGGATTAAATCTCCACAATCAACTTGATGTACCCTACATCTCTGGAATACGTGAATAGACAACGAATCATCCCAAGATTGAGGGGGTGGACTTTGGGAGCAATTATATATATATATATATATATTTTTTTTTTTTTTTTTTTTGCGTTACTTGGGCCTCTCACTGTTGTGGCCTCTCCCGTTGCGGAGCATAGGCTCCGGACGCGCAGGCTCAGCGGCCATGGCTCACGGGCCCAGCCGCTCTGCGGCATGTGGGATCTTCCCGGACTGGGGCACGAACTCGCGTCCCCTGCATCGGCAGGCGATCTCTCAACCACTGCGCCACCAGGGAAGCCCTATATATATATTTTTTCCTTTTTTCTCTTATTGGAAGTGTGTATGTATATGTTTCTGTGTGTGATTTTGTCTCTATAGCTTTGCTTTTACCATTTGTCCTAGGGTTCTATCTCTCCGGTTTTTTGTTTTTTGTTTTTGTGTGTGTGTGTGTGGTACGCGGGCCTCTCACTGTTGTGGCCTCTCCCTTTGCGGAGCACAGGCTCCGGATGCGCAGGCTCAGCGGCCATGGCTCACGGGCCCAGCCGCTCCGCGGCATGTGGGATCTTCCCGGACCTGGGCACGAACCCACATCCCCTGCATCGGCAGGCGGATTCTCAACCACTGCGCCACCAGGGAAGCCCTGTTTTTTTTTAAATATAGTTTTTAGTGCTTGTTTTCATTGGTGGATTTGTTTTTTGGTTTGGTTGCTCTCTTCTTTCTTTCTTTTTTTATTACTTAATTTTTTTTTTATTTTCAATAATTATTTTTATTTTATTAATTTTATTTATTTATTTATTTTTCTTTCTTTCTTTCCTTTTTTCTCCCTTTTATTCTGAGCCATGTGGATGACAGGATCTTTGTGCTCCAGCCGGGCGTCAGGCCTGTGCCTTTGAGGTGGGAGAGCCAGGTTCACAACATTGGTCCACCAGAGACCTCCCAGCTCCATGTAATATCAAAAGGCAAAAATCACCCAGAGATCTCTGTCTCAACGCCAAGACCCAGCTCCACTCAACAACCAGCAAGCTACAGTGTTGGAAACCCTATGCCAAACAACTAGCAAGACAGGAACACAACCCTACCAATTAGCAGAGAGGCTGCCTAAAATCATGATAAGGTCACAGACACCCCAAAACACACCACCAGAGGCAGACCTGCCCACAAGAAAGACAAGTTCCACCCTCATCCACCAGAACACAGGCAATAGTCCCCTCCACCAGGAGACCGACGGAACCCACTGAACCAACCTTGGCCACTGGGGGCAGACAGCAAAAACAACAGGAACTACGAACCTGCAGCCTGTGAAAAGGAGACACCAAACACAGTAAGGCAAAATGAGAAGACAGAGAAATACACAGCAGATGAAAGAGCAAGGTAAAAACCCACCGGACCAAACAAATGAACAGGAAATAGGCAGTCTACCTGAAAAAGAATTCAGAATAATGATAATAAAGATCAGAGAAGAATAGAATAAAAATAGTAAAGATCATAGAAGAATAATGATAGTAAAGATCATAGAAGAATAGAAAAGAGGGGTTTCCCTGGTGGCGCAGTGGTTGAGAGTCCGCCTGCCGATGCAGGGGACACTGGTTCGTGCCCCGGTCCGGGAAGATCCCACATGCCGCGGAGCGGCTGGGCCCGTAAGCCATGGCCGCTGAGCCTGCGCGTCCAGAGCCTGTGCTCCGCGACGGGAGAGGCCACAACAGTGAGAGGCCCGCGTACCGAAAAAAAAAAAAAGAATAGAAAAGAAAGGGACTGAGAAAATATTTGAAGAGATTATAGTTGAAAGCTTCCCTAATATGGGAAAGGAAATAGTCAATCAAGTCCAGGAAAGGCAGAGAGTCCCATACAGGATAAATCCAAGAAGAAACATGCCAAGACACATATTAACCAAACTATCAAAAATTAAATACAAAGGAAAAATATTAAAAGCAGCAAGGGAAAAACAACAAATAACATACAAGAGATTCCCCATAAGGTTAACAGCTTGATCTTTCTGCAGAAACTCTGCAAGCCAGAAGGGAGTGGCAGGACATATTTAAAGTGATGAAAGGGAAAAACCTACAACCAAGATTACTCTACCCAGCAAGGGTCTCATTCAGATTCGCTGTAGAAACGAAAACCTTTACTGACAAGCAAAAGCTAAGAGAATTCAGCACCACCAAACCAGCTTTACAACAAATGCTAAAGGAACTTCTCTAGGCAGGAAACACAAGAGAAGGAAAAGATCTACAATAACAAACCCAAAACAATTAAGAAAATGGTAACAGGAACATACATATCGATAATTACTTTAAATGTAAATGGATTAAATGCTCCAACCAAAACACCTACACTGGCTGAAAGGATACAAAAACAAAACTCGTATATATGCTGTGTACAAGAGACCTAGTTCAGACCTAGGGACACATACAGACTGAAAGTGAGGGGATGGAAAAAGTTATTCCATTCAAATGAAAATCAACAGAAAGCTGGAGTAGCAATTCTCATATCAGACAAAATAGACTTTAAAATAAAGACTATTACAAGAGACAAAGAAGGACACTACATAATGATCAAGGGATCAATCCAAGAAGAAGATATAACAATTGTAAATATTTATGCATACAACATAGGAGCACCTCAATACATAAGGCAAATACTGACAGCCATAAAAGGGGAAATCAACAGTAACACAATCATAGTAGGGAACTTTTACACCCCACTTTCACCAATGGACAGATCACCCAAGATGAAAATAAATAAGGAAACACAAGCTTTAAATGATACATTAAACAAGATGGACTTAATTGATATTTATAGGACATTCCATCCCAAAGCAACAGAATACACTTTCTTCTCAGGTTCTCATGGAATTTTCTCCAGGATGGATCATATCTTGGGTCACAAATCAAGCCTAAGTAAATTTAAGAATTGAAATCATATCAAGTATCTTTTCCTACTACAATGCTATGAAACTAGATATCAATTACAGGGAAAAAAAGCTGTAAAAAATACAAACACATGGAGGCTAAACAATACACTACTTAATAACTAAGAGATCACTGAAAAAATCAGACAAGAAATCAAAAAATACCTAGAAACAAATGAAAATGAAAACAGATGACCCAAAACCTATGTGATGCAGCAAAAACAGTTCTAAGAGGGAAGTTTATAGCAATACAATCCTACCTTAAAGAACAAGAAACATCTCAAATAAACAACCTAACCTTACACCTAAAGCAATTAGAGAAAGAAGAACAAAAAAACCCCAAAGTTAGGAGGAGGAAAGAAATAAATATCAGATCAGAAATAAATGAAAAAAAATGAAGGAAACAATAACAAAGATCAATAAAACTCAAAGCTGGTTCTTTGAGAAGATAAACAAAATTGATAAACCATTAGCCAGACTCATCAAGAAAAAGAGGGAGAGGACTCAAATCAATAGAATTAGAAATGAAAAAGGAGAAGTAACTACTGACACTGCAGAGATACAAAGGATCATAAGCGATTACCACAAGCAACTCTATGCCAAAAACTGGACAACCAGGAAGAAATGGAAAAATTCTTAGAAAAGCACAATCTTCTGAGACTGAACCAGGAAGAAATAGAAAATATAAACAGACCATTCACAAGCACTGAAATTGAAACTGTGATGAAAAATCTTCCAACAAACAAACGCCCAGGACCAAATGGCTTCACAGGCGAATTCTATCAAACATTTAGAGAAGGGCTAACACCTTTCCTTCTCAAACACTTCCAAACTATAGCAGAGGAAGGAACACTCCCAAACTCATTCTACGAGGACACCATCACCCTGATACCAAAACAAGACAAAGATGTCACAAAGAAAGAAAACTACAGGCCAATATCACTGATGAACATAGATGCAAAAATCCTCAACAAAATACTAGCAAACAGAATCCAACAGCACATTAAAAGGATCATACACCATGATCAAGTGGGGTTTATCCCAGGAATGCAAGGATTCTTCAATATATGCAAATCAATCAACGTGATACACTATATTAACAAATTGAAGAAGAAAAACCATATGATCATCTCAATGGATGCAGAGAAAGCTTTTGAAAAAATTCAACACCTATTTATGATAAAAACCCTCCAGGAAGTAGGCATAGAGACAACTTACCTGAACATAATAAAGGACATATATAACAAACCCACAGCCAACATCATCCTGAATGCAGAAAAACTGAAACCATTTCCACTAAGATCAGGAACAAGACAAGGTTGCCCACTCACACCACTATAATTCAACATTGTTTTGGAAATTTTAGCCACAGCAATCATAGAAGAAAAAGAAATAAAAGGAATCCAGGGGCTTCCCTGGTGGCACAGTGGTTCAGAGTCCACCTGCCAATGCAGGGAACATGGGTTCGTGCCCCGGTACAGGAAGATCCCACATGCCGCGGAGCAGCTCGGCCTGTGAGCCATGACTGCTGAACCTGTGCGTCCGGAGCCTGTGCTCCGCAACGGGGGAGGCCACAGCAGTGAGAGGCCCGTGTACCGCAAAAAAAAAAAAAAAAAAAAAAAAGAAAGAAAGAAAAGGAATCCAAATTGGAAAAGAAGAAGTAAAGCTGTCACTGTTTGCAGATGACATGATGCTATACATAGAGAATCCTAAAGATGTTACCAGAAAACTACTAGAGCTAATCAATGAATGTGGTAAAGTAGCAGGATACAAAATTAATGCACAGAAATCTCTTGCATTCCTATACACTAATGATGACATATCTGAAAGTGAAATTAAGGAAACACTCCCATTTACCATTGCAATAAAAAGAATAAAATACGTAGGAATAAACCTACCTAGGAGACAAAAGACCTGTATGCAGAAAAAATATAAGACACTGATGAAAGAAATTAAAGATGATACAAATAGATGGAGGGATACACCATGTTCGTGGATTGGATGAATCAGCATTGTGAAAATGACTATATTACCCAAAGCAATCTACAGATTCAATGCAATTCCTATCAAACTACCACTGGCATTTTTGACAGAACTAGAACAAAAAATTTCACAATTTGTATGGAAACACAAAAGACCCTGAATAGCCAAAGTCATCTTGAGAAAGAAAAACGGAGCTGGAGGAATCAGGCTCCCTGACTTCAGATTATACTACAAAGCTACAGTAATCAAGACAGTATGGTACTGGCACAAAAACAGAAATAGAGATCACTGGAACAGGATCCAAAGCCCAGAGATAAACCCATGCACATATGGTCACCTTATTTTTGATAAATGAAGCAACAATATTCAATGGAGAAAAGACAGCCTTTTCAATAAGTGGTGCTGGGAAAACTGGACAGCTACATGTAAAAGAATGAAATTAGGACACTCCCTAACACCATACACAAAAATAAACTCAAAATGGATTAAAGACCTAAATATAAGGCCAGACACTATCAAACTGTTAGAGGAAAACATAGAACACTCTATGACATAAATCACAGCAAGATCCTTTTTGACCCACCTTCTAGGAAAATGGAAATAAAAACAAAAATAAACAAATGGCACTTAATGAAACTTAAAAGCTTTTGAACAACAAAGGAAATCATAGACGAGACGAAAAGAAAACCCTCAGAATGGGAGAAAATATTTGGAAATGAAGCAACTGACAAAGGATTAACCTCCAATTTTAGAAGCAGCTCGTGCAACTCAGTATCAAAGAAACAAACAACCCCATCCAAAAATGAGTAGAAGACCTAAATAGACATTCTCCAAATAAGACATACAGATGGCCAAGAAGCACATGAAAAGCTGCTCAACATAACTAATTATTAAAGAAATACAAATCAAAACTACAATGAGGTATCACTTCACACCAGTTAGAATGGGCGTCATCAGAAAATCTACAAACAGCAAATGCTGGAGAGGATGTGGAGAAAAGGAAACCCTCTGGCCCTGTTGGTGGGAATGTAAATTGATGCAGCCACTATGGAGAACAGTATGGAGGTTCCTTAAATAACTAAAAATAGAATTACCATATGATCCAGCAATCCCACTACTGGGCATATACCCAGAGAAAACCATAATTCAAAAAGACAGGGCTTCCCTGGTGGCGCAGTGGTTGAGAATCCACCTGCCGATGCAGGAGACACGGGTTCGTGCCCTGGTCCGGGAAGATCCCACATGCCGCGGAGCGGCTAAGCCCGTGAGCCATGGCCGCTAGGCCTGCGCGTCCGGAGCCTGTGCTCCGCAATGGGAGAGGCCACAACAGTGAGAGGCCCGCATACCACAAAAAAAAAAAAAAAAAAAAAGACACATGCACCCCAATGTTCATTGAAGCACTATTTACAATAGCCAGGTCATGGAAACAACCTAAATGCCCATCGACAGATGCATGGATAAAGAAGATGTGGTACATATATACAATGGAATATTACTCAGCCATAAAAAGGAATGAAATTGGGTCATTTGTTGAGACGTGAATGGATCTAGAGACTGTAATAGAGAGTGAAGTAAGTCAGAAAGAGAAAAACAAATATCATATATTAACACATATATGTGGAACCTAGAAAAATGGTACAGATGAACCAGTTTTCAGGGCAGAAATTGAGACACAGATGTAGAGAACAAACGTATGGACACCAAGGGGGGAAAGCTGCTGAGGGTGGGGGTGGGGGTGGGGGTGGGGGTGTGATGAATTGGGTGATTGGGATTGACATGTATATACTGATATGTATAAAATGGATGACTAATAAGAACCTGCTGTATAAAAAAATAAATAAAATTAAAATAATACAGATAGAAACCTTGTACCTTTGACCCAGTTTCCCCCAATTGCAACATCTTATCAAACTATAATAAATTATCAGAACCAAGATATTGTCATCAATACAGTCAAGATACAGAACATTTCCATTACCACAAAGAGCCCTCATGTTGTCCTTTTATAGCTGCACCCACTTCACTCTCACCCCTCCTTCCTCCTTAACTCCTGGCAACCACTAATTTGTTTTCATTTTTATAATTTTGTCATTTCAGAAAAGAAATTATACAGTATTTAAACTTTGGGGTTTTTTTTTTTTTCATTCAGCATAATTCTTTGGAGATTCATCCAGGTTATATGTATCAGTAGCTGGCTTCTTTTTATTGCTGAGTAGTATTCCTTGGTGTGGATTATCACAGTTTAACTATTCACCTGTTGAGGGGTATTTGGGTTCTTTTCAGTTTTGCGCTGTTACAAATAAAGCTGCTATAAACATTCAGGTATAGGTTTTAGCATCAACTTAAGTCTTTATTTCTCTGGTATAAATGCCTAAAAACGCAGTTGCTGGGTCATACGGTAGATGCATGTTTAGTTTTCTAAGAAACCACCAAACTGTCTTCCAGAATGACTATGCCATTTTTCATTCTCACCAGCTGTGTATGAGTGATCCAGTTTCTTAGGAGAACATTATGTATAATGTTGGCTGTAGTTTTTTTGTAGATGTTCTTTGTTAAGTTGAATTCCCCTCTATAACTAGTTTTCTGAGAGTTTTTATCATGAATGAATGTTGAATTTTGTCAAATTATTTTTCTGCATTAATTTGTATGACCATGTGATTTTTTTTTCAACTTGTTAATATGATGGAGTGCAGTGATGGATTTTCAATACTAACTAGCTTTGCATCCTTAGAATAAACCCTACTTTGTCATTATGTATAATTCTTTTTATTTTTTTGAAAGTGTTTTTTAAAAATTTACTATTTATTTATTTATTTTGGCTGTGCCAGGTCTTAGTTGTGGCATGCGTGATCTTTAGTTACAGCATGTGGACTCTCTTAGTTGTGGCACATGGGTTCTTAGTTGAAGCATGCAGACTTCTTAGTTGTAGCATGCGAACTCTTACTTGCTGCATGCATGCAGGATCTAGTTCCCCGACCAGGGATTGATCATGGGCCCCCTGCATTGGGAGCACAGAGTCTAACCCACTGGCCCACCAGGGAAGTCCCAAGAGTTGTTTTACTTGGTGGAAATTTTTAGGACTTCAAGCCTGAGAGGCAGCATCTCAAGTAACCCTGAGAGAACTGTTCCTAGGAGGGAGCCAGGATATATAGGAGTTTTGCAACAAAGAGCAGGTAGTCTGAACATCAAAAGATTATTATTAATTAAAGAAAACCATATTGTCTAGATTTATGTTAATTCTTCTTTAGACATTTGGTAGAGTTCTCCAATGAAACCATTTGGGCCTGGAGATTTGTTCTGGGGGTAGTTTTTAATTTACAATTCAGTTTCCTTAATAGTTATAGGGTTATTCACATTATCTATTTTATATTGAATGAATTGTGATGGTTTGTATTTTTTGAGGAAGTGATCCATTTTGTCTAAGCTGTCAATTTTATGTGTTTAGAGTTGTTCATAATATTCTCCTGTTATCCTATTGATAGGATAACAGCAGGGTCTTCAGTGATACCCTATTTCATTACTGAAATTAGTTATTTGTGCCTTCCTTTTCCTTTGTCTTGTTAGAGGTCTGTCAATTTTACTGGTCTTTTCAAAGAATATATATTGATTATTAATATATAAAATTATACAATATAATAATTGATATGACTTAACAAGATCTTGGTTTCATGATTTTCTCTATTTTTTTGGTTTTGTTTTCAATTTTATTGATTTCTGCTATTTATCATATCCTTTCTTTTGCTTTCTTCAGACTTATTTTGCTTTTTTTTCTAGGTTCTTGGTGCGGTAGCAAGGAGTATTGATGTGAGACATTTCCTCTTTTCTAATCTATGTGTTTAGTGCTGTAAATTTTCCTCTCAACACTGCTTTACCTGTATTCCACAAATTTTTATGTATTGTATTTTCATATTAATCCCATCAGGTATTTTTCAATTTTCCTTGAGATCCTCTTTTTAAAAATTTTTTTAATTAATTACTTTGTTTATTTTAATGCTATTCTTTAAAAAAAATTTTTGGTCTATTTTCTCTCTGTGGTTCAGATTGGGCAATTGCTATTGTCCTGTCTTCCAGTTCACTGATTTGTTCCTTTGTCCCCTCCATTCTGCTGTTGAGCCCATCCACTGAGCTTTTTATTTAAATGGTTATATTTTTCAGTTACAAAATAAATATCCATTTTTTTCTTCTTTATTTCTTCTTAGTAATTTCATTACTAAGACTTAAGTTCCTTTGCTGAGGCTTTCTGTTTTCTCACTTGTTTCAGTTGTGTTTCTATTTACTGATTGAAGCATTTTTATCATAGTTGATTTAAAATCTTTGTCAGAAACTATAACATTTCTGTTATCTCAGAGTTGTCATCATCATAAATTTTAAGGCTTCTTGGGTTTTGTCATGACAAATAATTTTTTATTAAAACCTAGACATTTTCATATTATGTTATGAGATTCTGGATCTTATTTAAACTTTCTATTTTAGCTGGGTTTCTCTGACACTGCTCTGTTAGAGGAAGGG
Source organism: Kogia breviceps (assembly GCF_026419965.1). Taxonomy (NCBI): domain Eukaryota; kingdom Metazoa; phylum Chordata; class Mammalia; order Artiodactyla; family Physeteridae; genus Kogia; species Kogia breviceps. The sequence continues at coordinate 21,487,890 of NC_081314.1, forward strand.
GTTGCACCTCATTACTGCCAGGCAGAGGTAGGTAGAAGTCCAGCTTCCCGCTCAGCCTCCACTGATAGCTGAGAAAAGGGGTGCATTCTCATCACTGGGTGGTCCCCAATGACATCATAGAGGGGAGGGAACTTGTTCCAGGTGTCACTCCTTACTTGACACTCTCTGTCTGATACCACCCTGGCAAGGATGTTGAGATACCTCATCTCAGCACTCACAAGGGTGGAAGTCTGTGCTGGCATGAGTAGGATTGGGGCCAATGCTTTTTTCTTTAGTATTGGCTTGGGTAGAGTGGTTATTCTCTAAGTTTTCTGTCTTTCTAGCAGCCTCTTCCCAATCCTTCAGCTAAAGACAGTATTTGTTGAGGCTGTTTTTTGTTTGATTTTTGTCTGTGCTCATTGGTATTTCCAGGTCGCTGGCTTCTTCAGCAACCTGGAAATAGAAGTCTTTGGAAATACCAATTTCATAATTCGTGCAAGTATCCTATAAACCACAATGTGGAGATCTCTGGGAAAACCTGAACTGCAGAATAGGGACTGGTGCTGAAGCTGAGGTAGAGTCTGCTCCACTCTAGATCTGGGGCTTGGGAAACACACACTTAGGCATGTATGCAGAGCACATAAATTTAGCAACTGAGATGAAATGGATCAATTCCTCAAAAGCCACAAAATACCAAAACTCACTGAATGTGAAATAGATAACCTGAATAGTTCTACAACTATTAAAGAAGCTGAATACACAGTTTAAAATATCCTGAGAAAAGAAATCTTCAGGCCCAAATGGCTGGTAAATTCTGCTAAACAGTTAAAGAAGAAATAACACAAATTCTACACAATCTCTTCCAGAAAAACGAAGAGGAGGAAGCACTTGCCAACTCATTTATGAGACCAGAATTACACTAATCCAAAACCAGACAAGAACAAACTACAGACCAGTATAGATGCAAAAACCTAGCAAATGTAATCCAGCAATATGTAAAAAGAACAACCAAGTGAGGTTTATCCCAGGAATGCAAAGCTGATTCATATTCACATATCAATCATTAAGAAAATTAATCATTGTAATGTGCCATATTAACAGCCTAGAAAAGAAAAACCACATGATCATATTGATTGATAGAAAAAGGCACTTGACAAAATTCAGCATCTATTCATGATAAAACTCTCAGCATACTAGAGATAGAAAGGAATTTATTTAACCTGATACGGAGCATCTAAAAATTCTACAGCCAACATCGTACTTAATAATGAAAGACTGAATGTTTTAATTCCCAAGATTGGGAACAAAGCAAGGATGTTTACTCTCACCACTGCTCTTTTTAAATTTTTATTTATTTAATTATTTTTAGCTGTGTTGGGTTTTCATTGCTGCCCGCAGGCTTTCTCTAGTTGGGGCGAGCGGGGACTACTCTTCATTGCAGTGCGCAGACTTCTCATTGCAGTGGCTTCTCTTGTTGCGGAGCATGGGCTCTAGGTGTGCAAGCTTCAGTAGTTGTGTCATGTGGGCTCAGTAGTTGTGGCTCACAGGCTTTAGAGCATAAGCTCAGTAGTTTTGGCACACGGGCTTAGTTGCTCCATGGCATGTGGGATCCTCCCGGATCCAGGGCTCGAACCCATGTCCCCTGCATTGGCAGGCAGATTCTTAACCACTGTGCCACAAGGGAAGTCCCACCGCCACTGCTCTTTATCATCATAGAGGAAGTCTTAGCCATTGTGGTGAGACAAGAAAAAGAAATAAAATGCATAGTTGGGGGAAAAAATAAATAAAACTGCCCCTCTTTGCAGACAACATGACTGTGTAGAAAATCCTTAGGAATCTACCAAACAAAACAAAAACAGTCCTCCTAGAACTAATAATAAGTGAATTTAGCAAAGTCATAGGATTAAATCAACACATAAAATTAATTTTATTTCTGTATACTAGCAGTGAACAATTGGAAGCTGAAATTTTTTAAATACCATTTACAATAGACTAAGAAAGGAAATAGGTACAAATCTAACAAAACATGTATATAATATACATGCTAAAAATTATAAAAGTGTGAAAGAAACCAAAAGAAGCCTAAATAAATACAGAGAAATACTGTGTTCATGGATTGGAAGGCTAACATAGTAAAGATGGCAGCTATTCTCAAATTGATCTATAGATTTAATGTAATTCCAATCAGAATCCCAGCAGAACATTTTTGTAGATATAAGCAAGTTGATCCTAGAATTTATATGGAAATGCAGAGAAACTAAAATAATAAAACAGTTTGAAAAAGAAGAGTAAAGTTGGAGGAATCACAGTATCTGATTGAAGACTTACCATAAGCTACGACAATCAAGACAGTGTGGTATAAGGAGAGACACATAGGTCTTTGGAACAGAATAGCAAGTCTAGAAATAGACTCATAAAAACATGGGTCAATTGACTTTTTTACATAGGTGAAAATATCACGAAGATAAAAGTCTCCTGACCTGGTATTAGGCAAAATGTTCTTAGACATGCACCAAAAACATGACACATAAGGGAAAAAAATTGACAAATTGTACTTCATTAAAATTGAACACTTTGGCACTATGAAAGTCACTATTAAGAGAATGAAAAAAGCTATGGACTGGGAGAAAGTGTTTGCAAATTGCCTATCTAACAAATGACTGAATAATGAACTCTCTAAGCCCAGCTCTCTAAGCCCCAAATGACTTGAACAGACTTGTCACCAAACAGAATTTATAAATGGCAAATAAACACATCGAGGTGACCAATATCATCAACAATTAGGGAAGTGCAAATCAAAACCACCATGAGCTATCTCTGCATATTGTTAAAATGGCTAAAATTTTAAAATACTGACGATAGCAAGTGCTGATGGTTTGGAGAGTAACTGGAACTCATATACTGCTGGTGGGAATGCAAAGTGGTACAGTCACTCTGGAAAACTTTGACGGCTTCTTATAAATATTTACCACATGACCTAACAATTCCATTCCTGGTATTTGCTTTAAAAAATAAAAAGGTATGTTCACACAGAATAATTCACCAAATAATAATAATAATAATTCACCAAAAACTGGAAACAACCCAATTGTCCTTCAACAGGTGAATGGAAAAACAAATTGTGGTACCTCCCTACAATGGAATACTAGCCAGCGATAAAGAGCAGCTGATACACAGAACAATTCGGATGAAATTCAAAGGAATTATGCTGAGTGAAGGAAGCCTCTAAAGAATACATGCTAAATGATTCCATTTATATGACATTCTGGAAAAGGCAACAGTATAATAACTGAGAACCATTCAGTGGTTGCTAGAGGGCAGAAGTAGAGCTAAAAAGGGGCAGCATGAGGGAGTTTTGGGGGGGAGATGAAACTGTTCTGTATCTTGATTGTGGTTATACCAGTATATACATGTGTTAAAATTCATAGAACTGTTCACCAAAGAAAAAGTTCATGTTTACTAAATAAATAATAGTCATAACACAACAAAGGATGCTGGACCATTCTCACACTGAAATTATCTTAGGAATTATCTAGATTGTCTATAAGCAGGTCCACCACCTTACATTTAACCAAGTTTCAATGGGAGTGTGGCGTTAGCATTCAGAAGGGCCAGTAAGGAGTGTCTTGGCAATAAGACAATTGCTCAGTTAGACCATCTTGACTTTAGACACCAGGATATCCAAAATAAATTATTTTTCTGAGCAAATAAAGTTTTTTTTTCTAACCACCAATGTTACCTGCAGCATTCCATGGGTATGTGGCTGGCTGGTTATTTCAAACAAATTAACTCTTCCATTAAAAAATATATAGAGGACTTCTCCGGAGGCGCAGTGGTTAAGAATCCACCTGCCAATGCAGGGAACACGGGTTCGAACCCCGGTCCGGGAAGATCCCACATGTCGTGGAGCAACTAAGCTCATGAGCCACAACTACCGAAGCCCGCATGCCTAGAGCCCGTGCTCTGCAACAAGAGAGGCCACCACAATGAGAAGCCCAGGCACCACAAACGAAGAGTAGCCCCCACTCACCGCAACTAGAGAAAGCCCGCATGCAGCAACTAAGACCCAACGCAGCCAAAGATATAAATAAATAAATAAATAAATTTATTAAAAATATATAGAGTAAGGCTTGAGAACAGTCCTTGGCGTAGAGGATGTTTTCACAAAACTACCAGTCTGTGTTACATGTGGACCTCAGACACCAGCTTATCTCCTTCTTCTGCTGCCCTTTGCTCCCCTGCAGGAGGTGGTGGCTCACTGGATCGCTGAAAGCCGCATTGCCATTGAGGAGATCCGCTTGTTGACCTTGAAAGCTGCCCACAGCATTGATACTCTGGGCAGCTCTCGTGCTAAGAAGGAGGTGAGGCCCGTTGGACCACCATCTGCCAAGCCTTCTCCGAGAAGTTTGTCCCACTCTTTGGGCATTCCAGGTTTCATGGTGCCTTGAGGGCACTCAGAATATTGGAAGCTTCCATGTGATTTGGGTTTAAAAATTATAAATGTATAATTTATACATTTATACAGTCACCCTTGCTAGTTTTCCTTTCACTGGGCTGCTTTAGGGAATGATTTTCAGGATGCAGAATATCTTCAGCTTTCTTGAGATGCAGCAACAGAAGGCAGAGAAGGTAGAGAAATACCAAACTTTATACTGACTTGGAATTGTACCCGGTATATTACTTTCTGCGAACCTCTTGACCTTGGGCAGAGTATCTGACTTGTCTGCTTATGGCCTAGGGTTCTAGTGAAGACTGACCAAGTTGATACAGAATGCAGAGCACTGTGCTGCCATATAGAAATGTTTCATAGAAGACACCTCTCATCCCCTGCCTTATGTTTCTGGCTTATTTGGAATAAGAACATGATCATTTAATTATAAAAGCAATGAAATTGCCAAAGGAAAACTGATTATCGAAGACTTTTTAACTCTTTATGATCCCTAAGGTGATGAAAGTCACTTATCAGTTGCCTGAAATCCTTTCAGAAACAAGACAATGCAAGTAATAAATAAGTTAATAAAATGTGATTTGGAAGAGATATCTCTTTCCAGAAGGTCTGTGTTGACTGAAATATGTCCGTAAGCTGCATTAGTGGATCTTTGTTGGCTTTCATCAAAGATCGTGTTTCAGTGGTGTGTGTATGTGGGAAAGTTCCCTTGTTTCTTTTCACAAAGAAAATACAGATTATATCAAATTCTATCACATTGTGTATTGTCTAAGAAAGCAACATTCTTTTCATATCTTGTTTACGTAGATTGCAATGATTAAAGTGGCTGCCCCTCGGGCCGTCTGCAAAATTATTGACCAGGCCATCCAAGTGTGTGGAGGTGCCGGTGTTTCCCACGAATACCCTCTGGCTAACATGTGAGTAGATGTCATTTAATCACCATCTACATTTGATGGGCTTGGAGTTAAAAATCTACAGATGGCTTGATACTAACTGTTTATGAAGAAAATAAAGATAACTAACTTACTTTAAAGCATAATTAAAGGCTAGCTGAGGCAATATAGGTATTTTATTATAGAGCTCAGTACCAATAAATAGTTTTATGATTACAATTGTCATTTCACTCAATCATGTTCACTTTTACACTGAGAAGATGCACTGAGGGTTCCTGGGCTGTAAATAACTCATGGGGGTTCATCCTGGAACAGGAAGGAGAGGAGGGGAGCAGAGCAAGGCTTAGGTATGCACTTAGGACACTTGTACCACCCACACGCGGAGGCCATGGCCAGACTGCAGCAGTGCGTGCCAGCCACCATCTCATGTCCACAAGTGCTTGCTGGGATCAAGAAGGAATACTCTCCACTGCCCATCACCACTGGGCGTGGTGCCACCTTCTCTCCATCAGTTTATCCCCCATCCATTTTTAATAAGAAAGAACTAAATATATAGTACTATATATTTATAGTATATAAATGTTATATATTCTTCATGGCCTGTGGATTACCTAAGATATCACCTAGTTCTAGCAAATACTAGTATCTACAGCAAACCAAGACTGAGATTAAGCCCACTGCACTGTGCCATTTAAGATTCCACTCCCAAGGTGAGGACTTGAAAATGGCATTTCACAGCCCTAGGGCTGACTTCCCTTGATTTTCCCTGTGCAATTTTTCTTATCACTGCCTTGGCGAGATTTCAAACACTAATAATCTTGGCTTAGAATCAGAGTGACTGATGTTAAAGCATCAGGTTCCTCTTTGATAAGTCCCGCCATCCCTGCTCTTTGTGTTTTTGCAGGTATGCCCGAACGCGAACTTTGCGCTTAGCAGATGGGCCCGATGAAGTTCATCTCTCGGCAGTCGCAAAAATGGAGCTGTGGGACCAAGCCAGAAGGCTGAGGGCCAAGGTGTAGAATTCATCGGCTCCAGCATTTGTATCTCATTCAGCTTTTGCAGCAGTTTAAGCACAGGATTAATTACTCACTTTGGTAAAGATTTGAGCATCGGTTTTAATCAATGGGTTTTGTCATTTCAAGGGTCACACTTAAAATCTTATAATTTCAAGGGTTTCAGTGAAAAAGGAAATTTCATAGCTATTTCCATTCAGTCTAACACCTAAGTGTATAGCATTTATTTTTTAAATGCTCCTCTTGTAAAGAAATCATGAAATAAATTAGAGAACTAAAGCATAGCGTAAAAATATTTTCACTTTTTTACTTTCAGGAATTGTTCCACTTAAATAAATATTCAAGGAGTATTTAATCACTACTTTGTAAAAAATGTTGTGGGATCCCCTTTTTAACATTGGTTTTAGGGGTTGGTTTAACACTTCGTGGTAATGTTTGCACTGGAGAAGGATGGATGACTGATTGGGTCATTTTAGAGTTTGTATTGCTATAAGCCTCTTCATAATTCGACAGGAAGCATTTATACATAAAATCTGATTGTTACTAGAAGACATGGCATCTTATTGAGAAAATATAATTAAGAAAAATTTTAATTGTGTATAAAATGTTGATGCTAACAGTGGATAGTTGAACCTACAAGAAATTTATGCAGTTTTGAGAGGAGATTAAAGACAGTGTTCTCTGAACACCATTCTGTTAATAGCAACACCGTAAGCCAACATCCTTGGGATACTTTAAGTCAGCGCTGCCAAGGACTGCAGCCTGGGCCATGTTGTAAGTCTTGAGCACCTGAACTGTGGTCAGCATAACTGAGGAAGTGAATTTTTGATTTTTTAAAATTTTAATTAATCTAAATATAGATTCTCAACTCAGTTACTGGAAAACTTTTAAGTATGCTTGGAATAACTTGGGTATGTGAACTGTCTTCTGCAAATGTAAATTTTATGAAATCTAAATACAGAGCAAGTATTTTGAATGAAAATTTAACATCCAAATTAAGAAAGTATAAAATATTTACCAGATTTTGAAGACTCAGTATGAAAGAAAAATTAAATGTCTCATTAATACTTTTTAAATATTGATTACATGCTGAAATGGTAATATTTGGGATATATTGAGTTAAATAAAATATATTATTTAAATTAATTTTACCTGTTTCTTGTTACATTTTTAGTCTGTGGAATTGGAATAGTTACTGGCAAATTTTTTAAATTTTCAAATGAAAGTATTTTGAGTTTGGAAAGCTTTAAAACTGTTTTATTAGAAAGCATACACATCACATGAATTTATTGATGCGTAGAGATTATTTCAATCATTATTTAAATGTCATCTTGGAGTGGGGTTAGGGCCAGACATTTACGAAGCCCATGTCATGTGGCCTTTGTAAACATTTGCCCTTGAGCCTTAACCTTGCTGCACCTAGTATTTCTTTTTGTACGTTGGGATTAACTTTTAAACCTAGAGGACACTTATCTACTGAGGGCTTGTGTGTGGGAATCACTGAAGCCGTATAGAAGCACTTTGATACTTGTGAACCACAATAAAGTACTTTATAAGGCATCCTTATTTAAAGTGGATAAAATCTTATAACCCAAGCTGGTCAACCTTATTACTAGTTTTAAAAGCTGTCACTTAGGAGAAATCAGGATTGTTTCTGAACAATTAGAATTAAAAGTTATATCTGGTAGTTGTAATTTTGTGCTAATTTTTTCCTCTTTGAGAAAAACTGGCTATATTGGTGGTTGATTCATTTCAGTTGATCTGTTTTTATCTATGTCACATCCACAGCCATCCCCCCATGTGATCCATATTCACCTCTCTCACCTACTTTTAATTTATTCAGATAAAATCATGTTAAAAAAGAGTAGTAAAAGTTGTTGAAACGGAAAATTCCAGTCTCCAAAGGATAAAGTAAGATCAAGGGAACTATGCCTCAGTCACAGTGAGTGAACGACTGTAAACGTGGGAGTGGCGGGGCCATTTCTGGGGTCTCCTCAGGCTGTCACTGTGGGTCACTCTGAGCAGTCTACCCAGGACAGTCAGCCAGGTTTGCCAGGAATTTGAACCCACACAGCTGTAAAATGAGAAGTAGCCCTTCAGGGTGACCCCACGCGGGAAGGCAGGAAGAAGGGGAGAGCTCACCAATCAGAGCTTTACCCAAGATTTGCGGTGTGGGCAGCAGCAGGAGAGGAGGGGCTGTGGCTGCCCGACAGGAAGTCACCATAAAGCTCTACACATAAGCAGTCACAGGAGGTGTGGCAGTGCTTATCCAAGAGAGCAGCCAGTTAAGGATCTCTGGGAGTTGACGTTCTAACCTTTTAAGAACACACAAGAGAAATGTCAGCTGATCACGGAAGAGCTGATTTCCTCATGAACCTGTTTACAAGGCTTCCCCCAGGTCTACGTCACTCCAGATCTTCCCACAGCTCTGGTCTACTTACATGTCATAGGCGTGTGTGCATTTTGTCGAAGAAAATTAAAGTGGGTGACAGCAGCAAAGACCGATAGTAGCATGTAGGTGATTCAATAGATAGGCTGCATAAGGCTTGCAGACAAATACATCTCCCGTTTTTCTTGAATTCAGCTACAACAGTTGCTAGGAAATTCAGAAGAAGGCACTTCTCACCCAGGCTTCTGAAGGATTTAAATTAGTAAAGTTCTTAAAAAAAGGATATTCTAGGGCTTCCCTGGTGGCGCAGTGGTTGAGAGTCCGCCTGCCGATGCAGGGGACGCGGGTTCGTGCCCCGGTCCGGGAAGATCCCACATGCCGCGGAGCGGCTGGGCCCGTGAGCCGTGGCCGCTGAGCCTGTGCATCCGGAGCCTGTGCTCCGCAACGGGAGAGGCCACAACAGTGAGAGGCCCGCGTACCACAAAAAAAAAAAAAAAAAGAACCCCAAAAAAAAAAAAAAAAAAAAAGGATATTCTAAAATGAAATGTATTTAAGAAAATGACTGCTAAGAACAAATGCTTGATTTCAGTCAAGCCAGGTAGCCGCAGCCAGACCTCTCTTTTTCCCAGGCTCCTGATAATCCTTCCCCAAGAAGCAGAGTGGAAGGGGTGCAGGCCAAGCAGTGGGCCTCCTGTTAGCACTCGGGACCGATGTTTGTCAGTTGCACCTATTTCCCCACTCTCCCTTTGCCTGGATTACTGTGGTAGTCTTCTAACTGGGCTTCAAATCTGTTCTCATAGCAGCCAGCCTGAACCTCTCAAAATGCTGCAGTGGCTTTCCATCTCACTAGGAATAAAACCCTAACCCTCACCTTGGCCGACAAGGATCCACCTGAGCTTGTCCCCGGTACCTCTCTGCGCTCACCCACCTGCCTCCCTCCAAACAGCCTCTGGACTGTGCTTCCAACAGACCAGACCACCACAGCTGGGCCTCGGAGTCTTGACTCTCACTCTTTTCTCTGCCTGGGAAGACCTACCCTGAGATTACCAGATGCCTGCTCCAAAGTCACCTTGTCGAAAGGTCCTTTCTTGAGCACTTGTTCTGAACTAGCACCACCTGCTGTCACTCTCTAGCCTCTTTACCTGCCACTCTTTTCACAGCACTTATCACTTCACATATCTACTTATTTATGGTCTGTCTTCTCACTAGAGTCCACTTATTTTGTGTACTGGAACCATGCCTGGCTGGTATGCACTCAAAAAAAAGTATGAATGAATGAATGCATGTGCATGGATGCTCTCCTTGTCCCTGATTTGCAGTTGGCGAGAGGGCAAATCATTTACTTATAGGTCTGCAAACAGAGCAGAGCAGAAGCCTGGAGACCAGCCTGTGAGCACAGTGGTTGGACAACAGACCCAGAGTGGGTTATGGGTAACTGGAGAAACGCGGGGGCTGAAAAAGGACATTAGTGCCCCAGCGCACAGCAGTTTGGGCAGATCAGTTGATGAAATAGGTGTTTAATGAGTATTTTAACAATTTAGAGAATACATGTTTACTTTTTAAAGTTTTCTTGATGTGGAATGCAGCCTAAGCAGCCAGAGGTGCTGTGATCAGCTCGAGGTACAGAGGGAAGTCAGAGTAACTAAGAAAAACAAAACCACATTCAGTGGTTGTTAGAATTTTCCAAATAATATTCTGGGAAGTGTCCTCACTTAATTCAGGGTAGACAAAGAGCATTCAGGGTTTATGATCCTGACACAATATTTTTATTTCTTTTTTTTGTTATCTCTTTCTCATTGTGATTATGTGATTATCATGAGGAAAATCCACAAACATTCTAGTGTAAAGGTGTGGTTGCGATAAGCTCTGTGAAACAAGGGCTTTTATCTGCTTTATCTTCACCCCCAAATATGTGAGGAAACAAAGGGTGTTTTTTTTAAAATTAGAAACTATATATATTGTTTCCTGTTAAAATAGGGCACTTATGAGAAACAAATGTACAAAAAGAACATTCCTGAGTTTTCTCACTTATCCCAACAGACCTGGACTATTGATTCCAAACCTTCCTCACTCCGTACAGGGCTCTCCACCTACTCCCAGGAAATTAGCCTACTCTAGTTTTTAACTTTGATTACTCGCATGCATGAAAAACAGATCAAAACCCAACTGTTAACAGGCTACCTGTCCTTAGGCACACAGGCCCAGTCCACTTGCATAGACAGACAGACGTGAGCCTCAAATCCACATCCCCCTGTGCAGGCCAGGATTAGAGGTACCCTAGTAGTCAAGTGGGTGCTGCTGGCTAGGGATCGAAGAAGACCCCAGCTCCTGGTCAGCTGGCTGAAAACATGCAGCCTCCAATGAGAGGCTGAGATCCCTCCTTTTTTAAAAAATAAATTTTATGTTATTTATTTATTTTTGGCTGCGTTGGGTCTTTGTTGCTGTGCACGGGCTTTCTCTAGTTGTGGCGAGTGGGGGCTACTCTTCGTTGCGGTGCACAGGCTTCTCATTTTGGTGGCTTCTCTTGTTGCGGAGCACGGGCCCTAGGCACGCAGGCTTCAGTAGTTGTGGCGTGCGGGCTCAGGAGTTGTGGCTCGCAGGCTCTAGAGCGCAGGCTCAGTAGTTGTGGTGCACGGACTTAGTTGCTCTGTGGCATGTGGGATTTCCATGTCCCCTGCATTGGCAGGCAGATTCTTAACCACTGCGCCACTAGGGAAGCCCTGAAGTCCCTTATTAGCAAGGAATATTTTGGGTGAAGTAGGGCACCCGTCTGGCCACAAACGGTATCTGGTCTAGAAGCTATGTAAATTCTCTTGTTATACCTTAAACCGACAGAAGTGAATTCAAGTTTCAAAATGGCACATCAAGTTATACAAAGTAGAGAATGTCATTAAGGCAAGGGTCTCATCATGTCCTCACACAGACTCTGACCCCCCCCTCCCCTCCCCGTCAGGACCACTGCTCCTTGTGGGCAAGAGCTTCCAGCATCCAGAAGCCTTGAGCAGCCTTCAGCCTCACAAGTTGGGGGTGGCCCAACCCCACATTCTCAAGGCTTGCTCCCTTCCTGTAAATGTAACATTCTAGGTGTTCCCTCTGTGATCAACCTATCTAAATGTCTCTGCCCTTCTAACACATACACACACATACACACACATACACACACACATGCACACACTCTTTCCCTGGTTTGGCTTTCTCCTGAGAATGTCCATCTTGTAATATACTGTGTATCTTTCCTTTTCATTTGGCTTATTATCCCCCCCCCCCCATTTCCCAATAAGAAGTATACTTGTGTTTTTGTCTCATTGCTACACACTTAGTGTCTAGAACAATACCCAGGGAGTGGTTAATAAGTCCTCACTAGACATCTGTTGACTGCCAGAGTGCAGGGATCCCAGGAATTTTGCTTTCCTTTCCATCGGAAGTATGGTAGCACAAGCTCCTGTTTACTCACTGGCCATGCAGATGCTTAAAAGAAGATGCTCTAAAACCATGCTTCTCAATCCTGACTTAGCATCAGAATCCCCTGAGGAGTTTGAGCTGCCCCAGCCCAGGCCCAATCCAGGGCTGGTGATGGTGACTTCAGTGGTAACTGATGCACCAGAGACTCTGGAGAAACGAGGGCCTAGAGACTCACTCCCTGCAAATCCTGGTCAGATCTGTTTTAGGGTGTCTGGCTGAAAACCCCGGGAAGAGACTGGCTAACGTGTGCTAAAGGGAATCTGCTAGGTGGGCATGGAAGCAGAAGACAAAGAAAGCCTGGAGGGTCTCACCAGGAAAGGACACAGGGAGGGAGAGTTACCGACAAGCAGGGCTGACGTCCTTTGGCCTCCCCCACCCTCAGTCTGAGCCTTGCCCGCTGCCTCACCCAATCAAGCTCTGAGGAGCGGCTGGTTGGCCAAGCTCAGCTCACAGGTAACTGGGGCCTATCCTGGAACAGGGAGAAAAAAGAGAAATATAGTGCCTGCCACATATGTGATTTTAAATTGTCTAGTGCTACATTTAAAGAAGTACAAAGCAACGTGAGAAATTAATTTTAGCAATATATTTTACTTAACCTAATATATCTAAATATTATCATTTCAATACGTAATCAATATAAAAAATTACCAGTAAGATATTTTGCACTTTTCCCCCCAAAATCCAGAGTATATTTTACATTTACAGCACATCTCAATTTGGAAGCTAACTTTTCAATGGAAATACTTGAACTGTAAAAAGTTAACTGTCTGTGGGTTTCATAAAATTTATAGTTGAAAAAGTAGATCCACATACTTGAATTGTTCCAAACACATTTATAAGATTTCAAAAACTGAATTGAGCATCAGTTTTTAAACTTGAAGAAATTAATTAAAATGAAATTTAAAATTTAGTTCCTCAGATACATTGCAAGTGCTCAGTAGTCACACGTGGCCAGTGGCTGCTGTCCTGGCCAGGAGGTTCCTGAGACACCGACCCGCCAATCACACTCAGTGCAGGAAAGGCCTTGAGGCAGTAGATACGGAGAACAGATGCTGAGCAGCCAAAACCACTGTTTACTACTGTGGCTAAGGGAAGGTAGTGTTTTTATATCTTCTATGCTTTTGTCTGGTGCAGGAAAAAGTTAACTCCAGAGTATTTCCTGTATTTCAAAAAAAATAAACAAACAAAACAAACTCATCATGACAGGAACTGCTAAGCATCTCTAGTTTACCAAGGGTCCTGTGGTAAACCATTCCTGAAGATCATGTGAGGGAAAATTGCTGTTTGTTCAGGGCAGTTAGGGTTTCCAAGTAGGAAAAGCGCTTGGCTCTAATACACGGAAATAGAAGGGTGTAAACTCAGTCTCTTGAGGTCACACAGTTGATTTGTGAGCAAAGTCCTCCCCACTTGGTGGAAATTAATGATGATTTTGTCATGGGAAATGGAGACAATACTTTTTTATAAAATTCAAGCTGTGATCATCAATTATTCTCCCCCAACGCATCCTCTGCAAATTGTTTATGATGAGGTTTTTGGCTTGAGGGGAGATCGCCCCCAAATGGATTACTTGCTGCATTTCATTCCATTTAGTCCATCACAACTCCTATTTTCTGTCTCCAAGATGCCAAACAAACTTTCTACTACTGAGGGACTAAGCCATGAACGCAGCTGGAGGGAGGGCCCACCCATCAGGTGTGGATGTTCAGTGCCTACAAGGGCAGGCTCCCTTCTCCGAGTGCTGACAGCACACAAGCCTCCACTCACAGCCAGCTTTCACAGGTGACCTCAGGCCAGACCCGCCCAGACCTATGGACCCTGGCAGTCTCTCTGACCGCTTTGCTTGAAGTTAGATTTAAATTCCAAATCCATTTGAAACCTCTTTGCAAGAAGTCTCCTGCCAACCCATCAGGACAGCCGGACCAAATCCCAAAGGCGTAAATAATTTGACAGGCAAGCGCATACTATGTTGTGACCCTCACGTACTTAGTTAATGATTTTATTTGTTCTTTTTAACCTCTTTTTTGCTGACAAAGTTTGAAAAGCCATCCAGAAGAAGAGAGAGGCAGAAGCCACCAGTCACAGAAGCTTTGCCATTTGCTCCAAGTACAGCATGAGTGCTGAGGGACTTAAAATAGTTCCTTCCTATTCAGTGTTGCTGCCTCATGATTCTTTAAAGTACTAAATCAAAAGGGCTTTGTATTTATATCTAGATGAAGCAACACGACATTAGACCAACTGGAATCGAGAGAACACCAGATTAACTTTAGAGCCGAGGCGGAGAACACCCTGGTCCCAGGCAATTCCCCCAGTCCTTCCTGAGTGCCCGTGGGGATGCACTTGCCCACAGACCCATGTTGTCCTTGCCCTCAGGAGGTCTTTCAGCCAGCTGACAACTCCCTTAACCTAAAACTCCCACCCATTTCTACAAGAAAATGCCAGGTTTTCATCAATCACACAATCTTGAGAAAACAAACTGGTACTTACGTGGAAAACGATGGAAAATATTTTTAGAATGTCTAAAATCCCATTTCCACTGTAGAAAGCTGTAGAAAGTTGAGGACAGTGCACAAGATGAGTCTGAAGCAACTTCAGCTGAAGGACCTAGAAGCAGGAAGCAAACGAGGATCACAGGTGGGATTTCTCCTCATTTGGGACCTCTAGTCTCAGCCCCAAACCTCAGGGGATCAGATTCTGAGCAGCTGGCATTGTTGAAAATAATTGGGTTGGCCAAAAAGTTCGTTAGGTTTTTTCTGTAACATCTTATGAAAAAAAACCCAAAAAAACTTTTTGGCCAACCCAATACCTAGATGTCAGAGACTGCTCTGGAACAGGAATTTGTAATTTTGTAAACAGCCCACACAGCACTGGCTCAGACCCAGCCCAGGGCTCTATTAATGTCCATTGGTAAAAGTTGCTGTTTGCTGTTACCATCAATTTTTTTTTGGCGGTACGAGGGCCTCTCACCGCCGTGGCCTCTCCCACTGCGGAGCACAGGCTCCGGACGCGCAGGCTCAGCGGCCATGGCTCACGGGCCCAGCCGCTCCGCGGCATGTGGGATCCTCCTGGACCAGGGCACGAACCCGTGTCCCCTGAATCGGCAGGCGGACTCCCAACCACCGCGCCACCAGGGAAGCCCCTACCATCAATTTTATACCATGTGAATTTGTTTGTTTTTAATTGTGAAAAATGGATTTATACAAGCACAGTTCAATTCATTCACCAAGTACTTATTGAATGCCTGTTATGTTCTAGATATAATACTAAATTCTGGGGGATCTAAGATGGACAAGACAGACATGATCCCGGCACACATAAACCTTACTTCTTATGGGGAGATGGTCAAGTAAATACAATGATTTTGTTAGTGGAGTCCATATTATCAGGGGGTCACTGGAGGTTCCCAGACCTTAAGAACAAGAGGTGTGGGAGAAATGTTCTGGGTGGAACAGTATATGGGAAGGTTTTGGGGAAATGGCTGGCAAGCTCTAGAAACTGAGAAGTTCACTATTTTTGGAATGATACAGAGATAATAGGAGAGATGATGCCAGAGAGAGAAGGGGCTGGAGTATGAAGGGCTGCAGAGCCAAAGACGAGCCACTGGACTTGGTCCTGAGAGCAGTGAGGAGTCACGGAAGGGCATTGAACATGGGATCAAAAAGGTCACACCTGGTTTTAGAACTGTTGCTCCATGAAAAATGTATTGGACTCAGACCATGTTAGAAGTCAGACACCAGGTAGGATCCTGTTGCCCTGAACCAAGGCAGCTAGTTGAAGGGCTTCACAATGGGGAGACAGACTGGAGATAGACCCTAGAGATATTTAAGGTGTAGAAGAAACAAAACGCAGTTAATTGAAAGTGACGTGGTGAGAAAGAACGATGCTCATGGCTTGGTGTGGCAACTGGCTAGGATTGAAGGTTCACTCTTTTATTTAATGGATTTTATAATTTTTATTTTTCACTTTAAACATTTGATGTAGCTGGGATATACATGCATGTAAGTAAATGAGGTAGGGTCACTCTGTGGATCCTTTCTTATATGGGGGGGTATCTATACAAGGACTAGCCAGTTGCTTGATTAATCCATTTCTCCTCTCTCACCACCCCCCACATGTCTACTGGAAAGGCCATCTTTACCACACGCTGTCTATCATGTACTTGGACTGATTGTTTGTTTGCTTCTGTTGACATTTTGTTTACAGTTCCTATGCCACACAGTTTTAATTTTCTGTAGCTTTTTAATATATTTTAAAATCTGGTTGAGCAATTCATTATCCAATTTCTTTCTTGTAGTTCTATAGTATTCTCACAAGTGAGCCATAAAATCATTATGTTGGGATTTTGACTGAGATTTCATTGAGTTTACTTTAGGGACAACTGACACCTCTACAATATCGAATCATCCTCCTCAGGAATAAGACATGTCTACCTGTTCCATAATTCCTCTATGTCCCTCAGTAGAGAGTCCTCTTCATAGAAGTCTTGCACATTTCATGTTAAAGTTATTCCTAAATATTTTGTTCCTTTAGTTGTTGTGGATGATATTTTTTCTACTGCATTTCCCACACTGTTTGAATGTACAAAATCTGCTTTTTTACCTTTTTTAAAAATTGAAGTATAGTTGATTTACAATGTTGTGTTAGTTTCTGCTGTACAGCAAAGTGACTCAGTTGTACATATATATATTCTATTTTCATATTCTATTCCATTACAGTTTATTATAAGATATTGAATATAGTTCCAGTCCTTGTTGATTATTTATTTTATAGTTAGTAGTGTGTATAAGTTAATCCCAAATTTCTAATTTATTCCTCCCCTGCCCCTTTCCCCCTCAATAACCATGTTTGTTTTCTATGTCTGTGAGTCTATTTCTGTTTTGCAAATAAGTTCATTTGTATCATATTTTAGATTCCATATATAAGTGATATTTTTATTTGTAAGTAAGTTCATTTGTATCATATTTATTTATTTTAAGATTTTTTTTGATGTGAACCATTTTCAAAGTCTTTATTGAATTTCTTACAATACTGCTTCTGTATTATGTTTTGGGGTTTTGTTTTTTTTTTTTTTTTTTTTTTGGCTGTGAGGCATGTGGGATCTTAGCTCCCTGACCAGGGATTGAACCTGCACCCCCTGCATTGGAAGGCAAAGTCATAACCACTGGACCACTAGGGAAGTCCCTATCATCTTTTAGATTCCATATATAAGTGATATCATATGATATTTGTCTTTCTCTCACTTCACTTAGTGTGATAATCTCTAGGTCCACCCATGTTGCTGCAAATGGCATTATTTCATTCTTTTCTATGGCTGAGTAGTATGCCATTGTAGGTATAGATATGTACCACATCTTCTTTATCCATTCATCTGTAGATGGACATTTAGGTTGCTTCTATGTCTTGGCTATTGTAAATACTGTTGCTATGAACATTGGGGTGCATGTATCATTTCGAATTAGAGTTTTCTCCAGATATACGCTTAGGAGTGGGACTGCCATATTGTATGGTAGCTCCATTTTTTTAGTTTTCTAAGCAATCTCCATACAATTCTCCACAGTGGGCTGCACCAATTTACATTCCCACCAACAGTGCAAGAGAGTTCCCTTTTCTCCACACCCTCTCCAGCATGTATTACTTATAGACTTTTTGATGATGGCCATTCTGACAAGTGTGAGGTGGTACCTCATTGTAGTTTTGACTTGCAATTCTCTAATAATTATCAATGTGGAGCATCTTTTCAAGTGTCTGTTGGCCATCTGTATGTCTTCTTTGGAGAAATGTCTATTTAGGTCTTCTGCCCATTTCTTGATTGGGTCATTTGTTTCTTTGATATTGAGTTGTATGAGCTGTTTTTATATTTTGGAAATTAATCCCTTGTCGGCTGCATAATTTGCAAATATTTTCTCCCAGTCCGTAGGTTGCCTTTTCATTTTGCTTATGGTTTCCTTTGCTGTTCAAGCTTATAACTTTGATTAAGTTCCATTTGTTTATTTTTGCTTTTATTTCTATTGCCTTAGGAGACTGAACTAAAAAAACATTCGTACAATTTATGTCAGAGAATGTTTTGCCTATGAGATTTATGGTGACAAGTCGTATATTTAAGTCTTACTAGGAGTTTTATGGTGACATGTCGTAAGCCATTTTGAGTTTATTTTTTTGTATTATGTGAGGAAGTGTTCTAACTTCACTGATTTACATAATAAGGCTGTCCAGCTTTCTCAATACCACTTGCTGAAGAGACTGTCTTTTATCTATTGTACAGTTTTGTCTCCTTTGTCTAAGATTGATTGACAGTAGGTGTGTGGGTTTATTTCTGGGGCTCTCTAGTCTGTTCCATTGATCCATATGTCTGTTTTTATGTCAATACAACATTGTTTTGATTACTGTAGCTTTGTAACTGTCTGAAGTGTGAGTGTTTTGCCTTCAGCTTTGTTCGTTTTCCTCAGGATTGCTTTGGCAGTTCTGGGTCTTTCATGGTTCCATATAAATTTTAGGATTATTTGTTCTAGTTCTGTGAAAAATGTCCTGGGTAAATTGATAGGGATAGCATTAAATCTGTAGATTGCTTTGGGTAGTATGGTCATTTTAACAATATTAATTCTTCCAGTCCAAGAGCATGGGCTATCTTTCCATGCTTTCCATAAA
The DNA here is from genome assembly GCF_026419965.1 of Kogia breviceps. NCBI lineage: Eukaryota > Metazoa > Chordata > Mammalia > Artiodactyla > Physeteridae > Kogia > Kogia breviceps. The sequence goes on from NC_081314.1 coordinate 21,506,715, forward strand.
AAAGCTGGTTTTTAAAAGTTTTTGTTTTATTGATTTTTAATTTCCCTTTAATATGTATTGATTTGTTAATTTAGTTTTTATTTTTAATCAAAGGTGTACATGTCTGAGTTCAACAGTCAAATCACTGTTCAAAGCTAGTCATGAAAACATCAGTGGTTCCTCCTTCCCATCCTTCCAACATGCTAACCTCCCATTCCCGTAGGCAAACACTTTAAAACTTTTAAGCTAATTGATAAACATGGCTATCTACTTCTAAATAATGCAAGTATGCTACTACTCATCTCCCAGCTTTTATTTTGAAAAATTTCAAGCCTTCAGAAAAGTTGCAGGAAGAGTAAAATGAACAGCCAAATACCCTTATCTAGATCCACATTCCTTTCTCTTTCTCTCCCTCTTTCTCTCCCTCTCTCTGTGCTATTTAACAGTTAGTTGCAGACATCATGTCATTTATCCATAAACAATGAACACACTTGGGGAATCTGATGTGGATAAAATACTATTATTCATATGTAGTCTGGTATATTGCTAATCCTTGATTTTTTTCTAGTTTAGCCATTATTCAGTTGTCTTTCATCTTCTCCCCTACCAAACTTACACTCCCTCACATATCCTTCCTGCATTTCCATTTTCCCAATATAATCATGGTGGCATTATAATTATGTAAGTACCAGTCAGAATCTTACAGGTCATATGTACAATGTTATTTTGCTGTCCGACTCTTCTGAACTTTTCCTCAGGTACATCAACCTCCTTCCTCTTACAATGTTCAAACATGTAGGTTGTCTATCAGTTTCATCTTCTTGAAGAATTTGTTCCCTGAGCCTCTGGCCTGCTCTGGCCTGTTCCAGTCTGGTCATGCTCTAAGTCAGCTGCAAGCTGTTGCCTTACTTTAGGATCTCTTTTCACCACCATTTGGAGAATCCCACCTTGCTTTCTTGGTTACCCAACTTTGGTGGAAAACCTCCTACAGGAGCTTCTTACAAAACATTCATGGGAGGTAAATCTGAGACCCTGTGTATTTGGAAATGTCTTAATTTCCCCCCCTTCATTTACTTGGTAGTGTGGCTGGATCTAGAATCCTAGGCTGGGAAATCATTTTCCTTTAGGCTTTTGAAGGCATCACCTCCTTGTCTTCTAACATTCAGTGTTATTGAGAAATCCAGGCTATTCTGATTCTTGTTCCTTTCTGAGAAATGTTCTCCCCTTCTCCTGACACACCCTGGAAGCTTATAAGAACTTCTTGTTTCCATGTTGTAAAATTTCACAATGACATGAATGTGTCAGGGTTTATTTTCATCCATTGGGCTGTACATTGGGAAAGTTTGACTTTTTGATTTTGTTCCCTGCTCATTTTAGTTAGCTCGGGCTTCTATAACAAAATACCATATACTGAGTGGCTTAAACATACTTTATTTCTCACAGTTATGTAAGTTGGAAGTCCAAGATCAAGGCATGGACAGATTCAGCATCTGTTGAGGGCTGTTTCTGGTTTCCAAATGCTGCATTCTCACTATGTTTTCACTTGGCAGAAAAAGCTTGAAAGAGCTCTCTGGGGTCCCTTTTATAACAGCACCAATCCTATTCATCAGGGCTCCACCCTAATTCCATCATCTTGAAGATTAGGATTTCAACATAAGAATTTGGCAGGGGTGGGGACATAAATTCAGTCCATAACATCTACTTTAAAAAACTAGTATCTCTTTCTGGATCTAGGTTTTTTGGATAATGGGCCTCCCGGGCTGGGCCTCTTGCTTAACTTTTATTCCTGTTTTTCTATCTCCATCTTTTTACTCTGCTTCTTAAGGAAATTTCCTCAACTTTATATCTCAGTGTCAACTTTGTCTCTCATAGTTTTTCATTTCTGCTATTTTAATTTTTAAAAGTGTACAAGACCTGGTTTTAATTCTTTGAATAAAAGTATTTTTTAAAGTGGCATCCTGCTGTATTGTGGATGCAATGTTTATCTCTGAGGGTATTAACTAACAACAGCTTTCTTTTCCAATGTTTTCTTCTTCCTTCCTTGGAAGAAGAAAATTGCCTTTTCCCCCCCTGTTTTGGCCTCTTCCATGCTTCTACACTCCTGCCTGGAGGTGTGCATTTGTCAGTATTCAATGTAATAAGGTCTGACTGCAAAGGTTTTCTACCATGCCAAGCTGTTCTAGGACAGTCCTGGTCACATGAAGAGTGTGGTATCATCCAGCTCTGTAGCAAATGATAAAGTTTTCTGCTCTAAACTCAAGAGGTGCATAAATCCCCTGAACTCATCTTGCTTGTTTTAGAGCTAACAAGATTGTCTCTGGCCAATTCTTGCATTTAGAGCCAGAGGATATGCTCCATTTCCTGTCTTGGAAGGCTGGGATACCAAACAGATGTATACAAGGGGCTGTTTGGAGTCCTGTACAATATTAGTGTGTAAGGGTGGGGTTTGAGCTTAAGTATCTAAATTTATGCACAACCAAATATTTGTAGAATTACTTCCATATGACCTTTTTTTCTGAAGATAAATGACTCATTTCTTCAATGACTCAAGCCACACAGCTTCATAAGCCTTTTCCTGAAATAAAGAGATTGAGGACATGGGGTTCCTCTTCTCCTGTTCACAGACATTGCCACACTTGACAGGGGCCAGGAAATGCACATATTCCCTCACAGATATTGAATTTTATTATATGTCATTGGAGAGTAACTGAAAATTGTCAAAAATTTATACACAGTAATCACATAACCTTGTTATGAAAGCCATACACCTTTTCAGTGTTGAAAAATATAGGCATACGGGACTTCCCTGGTGGTCCAGTGATAAAGAATCTGCCTTCCAATGCAGGGGACACAGGTTCGATCCCTGGTCAGGGAAATAAGATCCCACATGCCATGGGGCAACTAAGCCCAGGCACCACAACTACTGAGCTTTCACGCCTCAACTAGAGAGGCTGCGTGACGCAAACTACAGAGCCCTCGCACCCTGGAATCCACACACCACAACTAGAGAGAGAATACCCGTGTGCCACAACTAGAAAGAAGCCCATGCACCACAATGAAAGATTCCGCATGTCGCGACTGACCCAATGCAGCCAAAAATAAATAAAATAAATAAGTAATAAAAGAAATCTTTAAAAATATATAGGCATAAACATTAATTCTTTGTATGTATAACTGAGACTTTCCATTAACAGTTCTGGGGCCTTTATCTGCTCTTACAAAGTCATTTCCCTAAGCTGGGGCTTTGTAAAATGATGGAAATGTACACATTTTCTTTTGTAAGCCATATGGAAAAACAAACTTTTTAAACCAGCCACCCTACATCCTGTATTTGTGGGGCCCTGGAGCCCACAGTAACCCAGCCTCACCTTTTACTCCCTAAATTTGGAAGTTATGGATAGTCCAGATGTGAAGTTCTTTGCTCTAAATGTTATATGATATATTAAACAACGTATGCAGTAAACACTAGCAATAGGAAAGTGCTGATGAGGAGGATAGAGTCCTGGATGTTCCCACTATGGTGGAGGATAGAAAGAGTCTGTTTCATGATAAGTCCAGTTATATGTGAGACAACAGTATCAAAATTCTTAGAAGTCATCTAGCACTGGGGTTAGAGAGGGACTGAGTTCTCTTATATAAAATATGTGCCTTTATACATTTTTGCATAGACTGCTTATCTTTTTTGTTTTCTTTTTAAATTTTTATTTATTTTAATATTTATCTTTATTTATTTGGTTGCACTAGGTCTTAGTTGCAGCTTGCCAGCTGCTTAGTTGTGGCATGCGAACTCTTACTTGCAGCATGCGTATGGGATATAGTTCCCTGACCAGGGATCGAACCCGGGCCTCCTGCGCTGGGAGCACAGAGTCTTAACCACTGGGCCACCAGGGAAGTCCCGGCTTATATTATCTTTTATGAGATTCTTAACAGTGAAATATTACCTGACCAGACGAACCTAGGCATTTTAGACAAGAAATCTATGCCCAAGATCAGAATCCCAAGCAGGGCAGATTCTACCTGTTAAGGCAGTGTTTTCTCCCCCTTCACCACCTCACCGTACAGGAGGCTGGCACTGTCTAGGACGTGTTAGGTGTTTATGTTGATTATCTCTGATCTACAGAACAGAGGGAAGTGTTAATGAGCCCCGTTTGAAGATGAGAGGTCACACGGTGAGGGCCAGAACCGCAGCCTGGATGGCCCCAACTGCAGGGCCTCTGCTGGTTCTAGGACAAATTGCTGCCTCTCTCTTGCTCTCAATTAAACAGACTGGGTGACACAAGACCATAGGGAGACACAGAATTCAACCCAAAGTCCACACAACCACTTGGGGTTGATGTGAATGAGGATGGACTACTTAGGATGAACACCTAGGTCCTTGGGCATCTGGTAGTGATTCTGATATAATCTGGATACTCAAAATTTAATACATTAAAAAATCAACAGGGCTTCCCTGGTGGCACAGTGGTTGAGAGTCTGCCTGCTGATGCAGGGGACATGGATTCGTGCCCTGGTCCGGGAAGGTCCCACGTGCTGCGGAGCTGCTGGGCCTGTGAGCCATGGCTGCTAAGCCCACGTGTCCAGAGCCTGAGCTCTGCAGTGGGAGAGGCCGCAACAGTGAGAGGCCCATGTACTGAAAAAACAAAAACAAAAAACAAAAAACAAACCCAACAAAACAGGAAACACATACTTGGTCCCAGGAGCCAACCAGTTACCTACTTCTAACCCAGTGCCCATTCCAAACTTTGGTGTGTGCTGTAGACCAGCTTTGGAGATTTGCCTTTCCAACTTCCAGACAGGCTATCAGTTCTTTACAAAGGTACTGAAGCTGAATTAATACCAAGTGCAACCAATGCTCAGGTGGCTCTGGTTCTGATCAGCCCTTGTCCTGCTAATCTATGAGCAAACTCTCCTCTCCCTTCTGCTACTGGTCCTCCAGCCAGCACCAGTGTGTATCAGTCAGCTCAGGCCGCCATAACAAAATACCAGACTGGGTGGCTTAAACAACAGACATTTATTTCTCACAGTTCTGGAGGCTGGGGAGTCTGAGATCAAGGTTCTGGCAAGGTAGGTTTCATCTGAGGCCTCTCTTGTTGGCTTATAAGCAGCTGCCATCTCACTGTATGCTCTCACGACTTTTTTCTGTGTACACAAGGAGAGAGAGAGCAAGCTCTCTGGTGTCTCTTCTTATAAGGGCACTAACACCATCATGAGGGCTGCACCCTCATGACCTCATCTAACCCTAATCACCTGCCAAAGCCTTTACTTCCAAAGACATTGGGGGGGACGGCTTAAAGATGGCGGAAGAGTAAGACGCGGAGATCTCCTTCCTCCTCACAGAGACATCAGAAATACATCTACACGTGGAGCTTCTCCTGTAGAGCACCCACCGAATGCTGGCAGAGGACCTCGGACCTCCAAAAAGGCAAGAAACTCCCCACATATCTGGGTAGGGCAAAAGAAAAAAGAATAAACAGGGACAAAAGAATAGGGACGGGACCTACGCCAGTGGGAGGGAGCCGAGAAGGAGGAAAGACTCCCACACACTAGAGGCCCCTTCGCGGGCGGAGACTGCGGGCGCCGGAGGGGGAAGCTCCGGAGCCGCGGAGGACAGCTCAGCCACAGGGGTGCGGAGGGCAAAGCGGAGAGATTCCCGCAGAGGATCGGTGCCGACCGGCGCTCACCAGCCCGAGAGGCTTGTCTGCTCGCCTGCCGGGGCGGGCGGGGCCGGGAGCTGAGGCTCGGGCTTCAGTCGGATCCCGGGGAAAGGGCTGGAGTTGGCAGAGTGAAGACAGCTTGAAGGGGGCTAGTGCGCCACGGCTGGCCGGGAGGGAGTTCGGGAGAAGTCTGGAGCTGCCGAAGAGGCAAGAGACCTTTTCCTCCCTCTTTGCTGCCTGGGCGCGAGGAGAGGGGATTAAGTGCGCCGCTTAAAGGAGCCCTAGAACCGGGCGCGGAGCTGCCGAAGAGACAAGAGACTTTTTCTTGCCTCTTTGCTTCCTCGGGTGTGAGGTGAGGGGATTAAGAGCACCGCGTAGAGGAGCTCCAGAAACGGGCGCGAGCCGCGGCTGTCGGCACGGACAGTAGAGACGGGTGTCGGACGCTAAGGTTGCCGCTGCCACCACCAAGAGGCCTGTGTGTGAGCACAGGTCACTCTCCACACCGGCCCTCCCGGGAGCCCGTGCAGTCCGCCACTGCCGGGGTCCCGGGATCCAGGGACAGCTTCCCCGGGAGAACGCACGGCGCGCCTTGGGCCTGTGCAGCGTCACGTCGGCCTCTGACGTCGCGGACTCGCCCCGCCCCCGTGCCACTCCCTCCCCCCAGCCTGAGTGAGCTGGAGCCCCCGAATCAACTGCTCCTTTAACATCATCCTGTCTGAGCGAAGGGCAGTCGCCCTCGGACAACCTACACGCAGAGGCGGGACCAAGTCCAAAGCTGAACCCCAGGAGCTGTGCGAACAGAGAGGAGAGGGGGAGATCTCTCCCAACAGCTTCAGAAGCGGCAGATTAAAGCTCCACAATCAACTTTAAGTGCCCTGCATCTGTTGAAAACCTGAATAGACAACGAATCATCCCAAGTTGAGGAGGTGGACTTTGGGAGCAAGATATACTATTATTTTCCCCTTTTTTTTCTTTTTGTGGGTGTGTATGTGTGTGCTGCTGTGTGAGATTTTGTCTGTATAGCTTTGCTTGCACCATTTGTCCTAGGGTTAGACCGACCCATTTTTCTGTTTTTTGTTTGTTTGTTTGTTTTTTTGGTTTTTTTTTTTTTTTTTTTTTTTGGTTTGTTTTTTAAAAGGAAATTTTTCTTCTTAATAATTATTTTTTATTTTAATAACTATACTTTATACTACTCTGTCTTCTCCCTTTCTTTCTTCCTTTCTTCCCTCCTTCCCTCCTTTCTTCCTTCCTTCCCCCTTCTTTCCTCCCTTCCTCTCTTCCTTCCTCCCTTTCTTCCTCTGCACCTTCCGTCCTTGCTTTCTTGCTTCCTTCCTTCATTTCTTCCTTCCTTTCTTCCTTCCTTCCCTCCCTCCCTCCTTCCTTCCTTTTCTTTCCTCTCTATTTATTCTACCTTTTATTTTGAGCCGTGTGGATTAAAGGCTCTTGGCGCCCCAGCCAGGCACCAGGGCGGTGTCCCTGAGGTGGGAGAACCAACCTCAAGACACTAGTCCACAAGAGACCTCCGAGCTCCACGTAATATCAGACGGCGAAAATCTCCCAGAGACCTCCATCTCAACACCAAGACCCAGCTTCACTCAAGGACCAGCAAAGAACAGTGCTGGACACCCTATCCCCAACAAAGAGCAAGACAGGTCTACAGCCCCATCCATTAGCAGAGAGACTGCCTAAAATCATAATAAGGTTACCAACATCCCCAAACACACCACCAGACAAGGACCTGCCCACCAGAAAGACAAGATCCAGCCTCATCCACCAGAACAGAGGCACTAGTCCCCCCAACCAGGGAATCTACTCAACCCACTGAACCAACCTTAGCCACTGGGGACAGCCACCAAAAACAACAGGAACTACGAACCTGCAGCGTGCAAAAAGGAGACCTCAAACACAGTAAGATAAGCGAAATGAGAAGACAGAAAAACACACAACAGATGAAGGAGCAAGATAAAAACACACCAGACCTAACAGATGAAGAGGTAATAGCCAATCTACCTGAAAGAGAATTTAGAATAATGATGGTGAAGATGATGCAAAATCTTGGAAATAGAATAGACAATTTGCAAGAAACAGTTAACAGGGACCTAGAAGAAATAAAGAGGAAGCAAGCAACGATGAGCAACACAATAAATGAAATTAAAAATACTCTAGATGGGATCAATAGCAGAATAACTGAGGCAGAAGGACGGATAAGTGACCTGGAAGATAAAATAGTGGAAATAACTACTGCAGAGCAGAAGAAAGAAAAAAGAATGAAAAGAACTGAGGACAGTCTCAGAGACCTCTGGGACAACATTAAACGCACCAACATTCGAATTATAGGGGTCCCAGAAGAAGAAGAGAAAAAGAAAGGGACTGAGAAAATATTTGAAGAGATTATAGTTGAAAACTTCCCTAATATAGGAAAGGAAATAGTCAATCAAGTCCAGGAAGCACAGAGAGTTCCATACAGGATAAACCCAAAGAGAAACACGCCACGACACATAATAATCAAACTGTCAAAAATTAAATACAAAGAAAACATATTAAAAGCAGCAAGGGAAAATCAACAAATAACACACAAGGGAATCCCCATAAGATTAACATCTGATCTTTCAGCAGAAACTCTACAAGCCAGAAGGGAGTGGCAGGACATATTTAAAGTGATGAAGGAAAAAAACCTACAACCAAGATTACTCTACCCAGCAAGGATCTCATTCAGATTTGATGGAGAAATTAAAACCTTTACAGACAAGCAAAAACTGAGAGAGTTCAGCACCACCAAACCAGCTCTACAACAAATCCTAAAGGAACTTCTCTAGGCAAGAAACACAAGAGAAGGAAAAGACCTACAAGAACAACCCGAAACAAGTAAATGGTAATAGGAACATACATATCGATAATTACCTTAAATGTAAATGGATTAAATGCTCCCACCAAAAGACACAGACTGGCTGAATGGATACAAAGACAAGACCCATATATATGCTGTCTACAAGAGACCCACTTCAGACCTAGGGACACATACAGACTGAAAGTAAGGGGATGGAAAAAGATATTCCATGCAAATGGAAATCAGAAGAAAGCTGGAGTAGCAATTCTCATATCAGACAAAATAGACTTTAAAATAAAGACTATTACAAGAGACAAAGAAGGACACTACATAATGATCAAGGGATCGATCCATGAAGAAGATATAACAATTGTAAATATTTATGCACCCAACATAGGAGCACCTCAATACCTAAGGCAAATACTAACAGCCTTAAAAGGGGAAATCGACAGCAACACAATTATAATGGGGGACTTTAACACCCCACTTTCACCAATGGACAGATCATCCAAAATGAAAATAAATAAGGAAACACAAGCTTTAAATGATACATTACACAAGATGGACTTAATTGATATTTATAGGACATTCCATCCAAAAACAACAGAATACACATTTTTCTCAAGTGCTCATGGAACATTCTCCAGGATTGATCATATATTGGGTCACAAATCTAGCCCTGGCAAATTTAAGAAAATTGAAATCGTATCAAGTATCTTTTCCGACCACAACGCTATGAGACTAAATATCAATTATAGGAAAAGATCTGTAAAAAATACAAACACATGGAGGCTAAACAATACACTACTTAATAACGAAGTGATCACTGAAGAAATCAAAGAGGAAATCAAAAAATACTTAGAAACAAATGACAATGGAGACATGAAGACCCAAAACCTATGGGATACAGCAAAAGCAGTTCTAAGAGGCAAGTTTATAGCAATACAATCATACCTTAAGAAACAGGAAACATCTCGAATAAACAACCTAACTTTGCACTTAAAGCAATTAGAGAAAGAAGAACAAAAAACCCCCAAATTTAGCAGAAGGAAAGAAATCATAAAGATCAGATCAGAAATAAATGAAAAAGAAGTGAAGGAAACAATAGCAAAGATCAATAAAACTAAAAGCTGGTTCTTTGAGAAGATAAATAAAATTGATAAACCATTAGCCAGACTCATCAAGAATAAAAGGGAGAAGACTCAAATCAATAGAATTAGAAATGAAAAAGGAGATATAACAACTGACACTGCAGAAATAAAAAAGATTATTAGAGATTACTACAAGCAACTGTATGCCAATAAAATGGACAACCTGGAAGAAATGGACAAATTCTTAGAAATGCACAACCTGCCGAGACTGAACCAGGAAGAAATAGAAAATATGAACAGACCAATCACAAGCACTGAAATTGAAACTGTGATTAAAAATCTTCCAGCAAACAAAAGTCCTGGACCAGATGGCTTCACAGGCGAATTCTATCAAACATTTAGAGAAGAGCTAACACCTATCCTTCTCAAACTCTTCCAACAGATAGCAGAGGGAGGAATACTCCCAAACTCATTCTATGAGGCCAACATCACCCTGATACCAAAACCAGACAAAGACGTCACAAAGAAAGAAAACTATAGGCCAATATCACTGATGAACATAGATGCAAAAATCCTCAACAAAATATTAGCAAACAGAATCCAACAGCACATTAAAAGGATCATACACCATGATCAAGTGGGGTTTATCCCAGGAATGCAAGGATTCTTCAATATACGCAAATCAATCAACGTGATACACCATATCAACAAACTGAAGGAGAAAAACCATATGATCATCTCAATAGATGCAGAGAAAGCTTTTGACAAAATTCAACACTCATTTATGATAAAAACCTTGCAGAAAGTGGGCATAGAGGGAACTTTCCTCAACATAATAAAGGCCATATATGACAAACCCACAGCTAGCATCGTTCTCAATGGTGAAAAACTGCAACCATTTCCACTAAGATCAGGAACAAGACAAGGTTGCCCACTCTCACCACTCTTATTCAACATAGTTTTGGAAGTTCTAGCCACAGCAATCAGAGAAGAAAAAGAAATAAAAGGAATCCAAATAGGAAAAGAAGAAGTAAAGCTGTCACTGTTTGCAGATGACATGATACTATACATAGAGAATCCTAAGGATGCTACCAGAAAACTACTAGAGCTAATCAATGAATTTGGTAAAGTTGCAGGATACAAAATTAATGCACAGAAATCTCTGGCATTCTTATACACTAATGATGAAAAATCTGAGAGTGAAATTAAGAAAACGCTCCCATTTACCATTGCAACAAAAAGAATAAAATATCTAGGAATAAACCTACCTAAGGAGACAAAAGACTTGTATGCAGAAAACTATAAGACACTGATGAAAGAAATTAAAGATGATACAAATAGGTGGAGAAATATACCATGTTCTTGGATTGGAAGAATCAACATTGTGAAAATGACTATACTACCCAAAGCAATCTACCGATTCAATGCAATCCCTATCAAATTACCACTGGCATTTTTTACAGAACTAGAACAAAAAATTTCACAATTTGTATGGAGACACAAAAGACCCCGAATAGCCAAAGCAATCTTGAGAACGAGAAATGGAGCTGGAGGAATTAGGCTCCCTGACTTCAGACTATACTACAAGGCTACAGTAATCAAGACAATATGGTACTGGCACAAAAACAGAAATATAGATCAATGGAACAGGATAGAGAGCCCAGAGATAAACCCACACACATATGGTCACCTTATCTTTGATAAAGGAGGGAAGGATATACAGTGGAGAAAAGACAGCCTCTTCAATAAGTGGTGCTGGGAAAACTGGACAGCTACATGTAAAAGTATGAAATTAGAACAATCCCTAACACCACACACAAAAATAAACTCAAAATGGGTTAAAGACCTAAATGTAAGGCCAGACACTATCAAACTCTTAGAGGAAAACATAGGCAGAACACTATACGACATAAATCACAGCAAGATCCTTTTTGACCCATCTCCTAGAGAAATGGAAATAAAAACACAAATAAACAAATGGGACCTAATGAAACTTAAAAGCTTTTGCACAGCAAAGGATACCGTAAACAAGACCAAAAGACAACCCTCAGAATGGGAGAAAATATTTGCAAATGAAGCAACTGACAAAGGATTAATTTCCAAAATTTATAAGCAACTCATGCAGCTCAATAACAAAAAAACAAACAACCCAATCCAAAAATGGGCAGAAGAACTAAATAGACATTTCTCCAAAGAAGATATACAGATTGCTAACAAACACATGAAAGAATGCTCAACCTCATTAATCATTAGAGAAATGCAAATCAAAACTACAATGAGATATCATCTCACACCGGTCAGATTGGCCATCATCAAAAACTCTAGAAACAATAAATGCTGGAGAGGGTGTGGAGAAAAGGGAACCCTCTTGCACTGCTGGTGGGAATGTAAATTGATACAGCCGCTATGGAGAACAGTATGGAGGTTCCTTAAAAAACTACAAATAGAACTACCATACGACCCAGCAATCCCACTACTGAGAATATACCCTGAGAAAACTATAATTCAGAAAGACTCATGTACCAAAATGTTCATTGCAGCTCTATTTACAATAGCCAGGACATGGAAGCAACCTAAGTGTCCATCAACAGATGAATGGATAAAGAAGATGTGGCACATATATACAATGGAATATTACTCAGCCATAAAAAGAAATGAAACTGAGTTATTTATAATGAGGTGGATGGACCTGGAGTCTGTCATACAGAGTGAAGTAAGTCAGAAGGAGAAAAACAAATACCGTATGCTAACACATATATATGGACTCTAAGGGAAAAAAATGTCATGAAGAGGTTAGTGGTAGGACGGGAATAAAACACAGACTTACTCGAGCATGGACTTGAGGATATGGGGAGGGGGAGGGGTGGGCTGTGACGAAGTGGGGGAGTGGCAGGGACATATATACACTATCAAATGTAAATTAGATAGCTGGTGGGAAGCTGCTGCATAGCACAGGGAGATCACCTCTGTGCTTTGTGACCGCCTGGGGGGGTGGGATAGGGAGGGTGGGAGAGAGGGTGATGCAAGAGGGAGGAGATGTGGGAGCATGTGTGTATGTATAACTGATTTAGTTTGTTGTAAAGGGAAAACTAACACACTATTGTAAAACAATTATACTCCAATAAAGATGTTAAAAAAAAAAAAAAAAAAAAAAAAAAAAAAAAGACATTGGGGGTTAGGGATTCAACATATGAGTTTGTGGGGGCGGGGCACAAATATTCAGTCCATAATGACAGCTTCGCTGAAGTCTTGTCCTCTTCCCTCTCTTCATGAAAGCAGCAGGAGTGCACCTGATGGTGAAACTACCCCATACTGCAACAGCAGTTCAGTCATTTAAAAATACAACTGACTTAATTAACTCATTAGGCAGAAAGCACATTCATCCAACTCCGTTTAACCCCTATTTTCGATCTCATTTCAAGAGGACTGAACACCCTTGGGTCAAATCTAATCTGCAGGTTCTTTTTGTATGGCCCACTTGGTTTTAAAAACTTTGAATGGGTTGCCCATATTTTAAAAGCCAACTTCACATGGAAATCCAGACTTGATTCTATCTTCCTGAGCATGGGAGCATTTAGCACACTACGACTGCTCTTCCCCCAAAAGGTCCCAGTGGAGCCAAGCAGAGGCTGCTCTCCAATGGGCACAGCTGCCATGCCTCTGCACCCACCCACAGGACCTTTGCAGGCCAAGGTTTTAGCCCTGGTCTCTTCATAGGGGAATGGAAACCTGAGGCTGGTTTCTGTTGTCCAGGCATCCCTGCCTGCTGGAAATCAGCTTTCCAAGAAATTCTGTATTCTCTAGCTTTTTCTAATCCACCAACTCCAAACTCTGAATTCTACATTTCATTTTATAGTGAGACTCATTTGACTGTGTAAACAGTCTGTGTTTTAGTTTTAGTACAGAACTCTTCCTTCAACTCAGTTGTTAAGTGTCCTCAATTTGGAAGTAAATTTAAGTAATTCTCTGGGCCTTGCCTCTTGGACCTTATCTGATGGTAAACAGGCAGCAGCTTAAGGGAAAAGATGTTTTAGTGTGTAGGAAACAGATGGTTTTGCTGACCAAAGATTATGGCATCTCTGATTTTGGAGCCAAGATAATGACTTTTTAGTTAGCAATTACGTAACAACCAACATGACTATTTTAAAAACTAACAAAAAATTACAAATCACTTTATGTTGACATAAAGTGTCCTTGGAATTTGTTTTACCCTATTCCTGATCCCAAGTATGAAGACAATGAGAAAAAAATTGCTATTGATACAACAGCTCACCATTATTATCACTCTTCTTGGGCCTCACAGTTCCCAACACCCTCTCACAGCCGTATTTAATCCTCACAACAGCCCTGGGAAGGATGGGTTAAGAATGATCATTATTTTATAGATAAGGGATCAAATACAAGGGAGCCTTTGCATTCCTTGCTCACAGCCCCTCTGACCACTAAAAGGGAAGTGTTTATACCATATAGAGGGCCGTGCATTCCACGCAGGTAGTTAAATTTCTAGTCAACAGTTTGCCAGAAACAGACTGCGTTTATCTGCAATACTTTTTGCAAATTGCTCTTCCCCAAATCCTAGTAAAGTTTAGGCATTTAGAGACATTCCATCACATAATGGACAATATGCATTAGGAAAGGGATCACAGAATTTCTGGACTGAAAAGGGTTCTGGAGCTGACTATCTAGTGACAATCCTCGGGCTTACATATGACTTCCAAGAGTGGTCTACTGCCCATTTCCCGTGTTCGTCCCCTGCACTGCTCCTTAGATGGGCTGTGTGTTACTAGTATCTTGCAGTTTTGCCACTTCTCACCACCCTCCCCCACCAACAAACACGCCAAATTGATCACAGCCCACTGCTATTTTAAAACACAGCTCTCATTCCTGAACCACATCTGGGCCTGCATGCTGATGCCTCAGCTTGGCACTCAGGACACTGCCCAACTGGCCCCTCCCTAGGCCTCAGGTTCGGTTCTCTGGACCCCTATATGCCACCCACACCATACAACCCCACCCCTCCAGATATCCTATACTTACTTTCCTGTTACCCTGCTCATGCTGTCTCACTTTTCTCTCTCAGGGCAAACTTCCCCACGCATAATTCTCAGATAAAACCTCCACTCCAAAAGAGGACAGAGGACCAAGCTGAATTGCACCAGGACTGTGTGATCAGCAACTTCCAACTGTAGGAAAACCAACAAGTCAAATGGCTGCAGGGACTTTGACAGACAAGTGGTGGGGAAAAGAAAGGGATGGAGGGGCAGCCAGATTGAAAGAGACTCAAAAACACATTTAAAAAAGAAAAACAGCAAGACCAAACTCTGGTGTCCAGCGATGTACATGTGGGTGATGATCTACGAAGTCACACAAGTGTTGGACAAGTGGTCACTTTTGAAGGGAGGGGCTATGATTCTGATGGCACATGTTGGGGCTTCTGGAGAGGCTGGCAAAGTTCTTGACCTGCCTGGGAAGTCAAGGGTGATTTGCCTTATAATGATTCATTAAACTAATTTGTTCAGTGAGATTTTCTATACCTGTTTTAGTTTACAATAAAAAATTAAAAAATGAAAAACGGGGGCTTCCCTGGTGGTCCAGTGGTTAAGACTCTGTGCTTCCACTGCATGGGGCATGGGTTTGATCCCTGATCGGGGAAGTTCCACATGCCGTGAGGTGTGGCCAAAAGGAAAAAAAAAGTAATAACTCAAATATTAAAAAAAAAAAAAAAAAAAAGAAAGAAAGAAACTCAGTCTTCCTAGTCACATACACCTATTTGAGATTATCGCTATCTCAGGATAGTGGCTCAGAAAATAGACTACGGTGTCAAGTAAAAGTGAAAATTTCTTACTAGT
Organism: Kogia breviceps; assembly: GCF_026419965.1. Classification (NCBI taxonomy): domain Eukaryota; kingdom Metazoa; phylum Chordata; class Mammalia; order Artiodactyla; family Physeteridae; genus Kogia; species Kogia breviceps. The sequence continues at coordinate 21,522,115 of NC_081314.1, forward strand.
TGTGTAACTTTCGGTAAGTTGCTTTGCCTCTCTGAACCTCATGTTCTTCACCTGGAAGATGGGAATTATATCAGCAACAAGCCCATAGTTTTGCTGAGGATTAATTGAAATTGTGCACATATGACACTTTATAAAATGCTTGGCATAATGTTCAATAAAGATGAGCTGGTGGTGGTGTAATGAAATGGGAGATTGGGATTGACATATATACACCAATATGTATAAAATGGATAACTAATAAGAACCTGCTGTATAAAAAATAAAATTCAAATATAAAAAAAAAGATGAACTGTTATTGGTATTCAAACATCAGTGACTTGCAGATTTATTTACATTGGGCTTTATTGTAAATATTCACAATATTTATGTTCTTTTAGTATTTAAAGAAAATATATTGTTGTATTGATTTATGCTCTTCTAAAACACCTACTCCTAAATTAGCTGTTAGAATCTCTTTTAGTGAACATATTTTTATGACTAAATATTGCCTCTTAGAAACTACAAATCTAGGTATATGTTAAAATACTTACATGGGTGCATTACTCCATAATCTTTAAGTTGCGAGATGGATAAATCTGATGGAAAATTTTGAATTAACAATTTATGATATGAATAGGTGTCCATTCCAGCTCTTCTTACACATCAACTGTGGAATAAACTTGGCTCTTGCTTTCAAAGGCAACTTGGAGGATTGGATATTTCCTTATTCTTTAAGAAGTGTTTGTAATTTTACATGTTTATATTTTCTTTTAGTCTGTGATCACACTAGAAGACCTCGGTGCTGAAATCTGTGTTGTTGAAATCTCCTCTCACTCTTTAAATTTCTTTCCTCTTAAAAATATTGGAATTAACGTGTCACATGCATTAAACTATTTATTAACAGCCTGACCCATTCCTGAATATTGTATGGAAAATAAATGAGATGCTATCTGTGTCTTGAAATTTAGATGTGGTTGAAATACTAATGGAGGGATTTAGGAATGAACATATATGTCAATGTAGCTGTATGAGATACTAGAAATGTGAGGCAAAGTCTGTTTACTGCTACTACTACTACTAAATCTTAGAAATAAAGATATACAAGGTCTTCAAAGGGAAAAATGAAACGAGAACAAATATATCTCATTAACAAAGCAGTCAATTCCCTTTATTTTTAAAATTTTATTTACACATAAGAATGATCTGTATAATGTACATTCAATATAGAAAGCTTTATATATTTGATAATGTATAGAACATTTCACAATTACACTAATCTCTTACATAACATCTTGACATCCATTTTTAAATTTTTTTGCACAACTCCTTTTTCATTAAATTTGGTAAAGCCAGTTATACATACCGACGTATGCTGTGAGCTCTCAGAAGGTTAATGATTGAGGAGAGGATACCAGTGAACAGGTGCAAGGACAAAACCTAATAGTGTTCGACGGTAGGAGAACAGCCACACAGACTCGATGCAGGAGAGGGAAATGCCCTTCTTAGGGGTGACTTAGATTTCCCAATTTCTGTAGACTGCAGTTCAACCCCACGGTCACACTAGTTCAAAAAAATGTTATAAAAACTAGGAAGAAAGTTTTTGTCTTTTTGATTCACAGTCTTGTAAACAGATATAAAGGAAAAAAATGTGCTTACATACATCAAGAAAAAATATTCTTGTGTACCCGCTTAGGTTGATCCACAGAGTGCTTTCTTATAACGTGATATAATTAGAATCACTGACTTTTTTCCTAAATAAAAATATACTTATAGAAAAAGGAATAACACTGTCAGGAAACCAGGAGAAAGGCAGTTGCAAGTTTTCTTCAATGTATCAGCTGGAGGAATGTGGACGGGGCACTGGCCTTTCAGCGTTTATTGTCTCTCAAGAAAGTTTCAAGTCTGATAGCCAAGGTCGCCTGCCTCATGGTCTACGGGAGGCGGCAGGTTAGACATGACTGATGACGATGTCCCTGCAGTAAGGTAGCCAGCAACTCCAGGTCCTGCAAGAGAGAAAGGAAAATATACACCTTCTAAAGAGCAGAGTCATGTGAGAACACTGACCTCTATAAAAATGTCAGAACCAGGTCAAGCACCCCACCACAAGGAACTGATACAATCTATTAGGATTATGTAAGCATACAACAAAACCTTAATAAACAGCTACACAGCACCATTTTCATGGTTTGCCTTTACTATATGACAAAGTTAAAAATGATTTCAAAATTTATGCTGGACAGTAACACTGGTGTGGAAATATGGAAAAATTTTCCCTTCTCACATCTGGGAAGTTCAATCTTTCAAAAAATCCTGGACGCTGAAGGATATAGCTAATGTCAAATGAGAAAAAAGGGCAACAGAGGAAAGAAACTCTGTACTTGGGTCAGTCCATTTGAAAGTCATATGTGATGAATTCCCAACAAAAAACACTTCTATCCATATTCAAGATAACCTATTTTCATTTGGTGCAAAGAAATGCTACTATAAAAAGTAACACCAAATGAACAAGGGTTGCTACACCAAGGTCTCTGAGAAAGAAAATGCAAGCTCTGGACATCACTCATAGGTAAAAATAAGAGTGCTACGGAAAAGGTATCAATATTTTAGTTTTATACATCTTGATTCTAACAATCTCTAGTGCACAAAATGCCATTATCTATGCCAGCATTTATGAAGATGTGGCCTATGAGCATATAATGGCTTTAGCCCTCTAGTTTATCATGAACTGCAGAGACATTTAATTACACCTCAGAATCACTGCACAACTGTACAGAGTACTTGCAAGAGACACTGTACTGTAGCATAATACTGCATATCGAACAATACTTTTAGCTGAAATCATAGGAAACAAGGCAAACAGCTAAGGAACATTGAAGGATTAGGACTAGAAAGGCAGTGGAAGCAGCATGCATTTAGCAAAATGGTTCTCTACCTGCTTCAGAGAGCTACACAGAAGTTAGCAAGCTGCCTGGCAGAGCGGATCTAAAGCCCGCTCCTGAGGTGAAGGGGACTGCTGCCAGTTAGAAGGGAAGGAGAGACACCTGAGGGGAAAAAAGAAACATAAGCAGCAAGGGAAGTCATAAGGAAATGCAAACAGCAGAGCAGTTTGATGAAGGCTAAGGTATAACAGGGACTGAAGCAGGACACAAGGGGGACAATTCAGATTCATCTTGTTTTTAACCTCATGAGCATTTGTGCTGAGGACGTGAAGAAAGCAGACACTGTGAACGCAGCACGTGGTTACACGGCGGCCAGAGACAACTCGGCTCACCTGAGGTGCCGCTTGCCACCTGGAGTGCCCGGGAACTTAGAAAACCTAGAAAAAGGACTGTCCCTTTTTTAAGGCAAGGTGAGCTTGCATCTATCAACCCCTGCTTTCCATCAATCGGGACACCAGGCCTTCCACAGACTGCTCAGGAAAGAGACCATAGCCCCCTGACAGCGGTGCAGAGCAATAGCGGACACGGTTACACCACTTCCCACCAACCTGCCACTCTGAACTTCAGGCAGCAGCAAGATTGCTAGGGAACACGCCAAGGATGAAACCTTTAAGAATAAACCCCTAAACACTCCAGACTGGTACAGTTCCTGAGCACTTCTGATGTGGGCTCAACTTAGTTCACATCAAATGAGTAGATTATGAGACCAAATCATGAAAGCTACATATACAGAAAGGACTAAGGATGTGGTTCTCAGACTACATGCTGAGGCACCCTGCGGCAAATTCACACGGGACACCACGGGCTATTTAAAATTTGAGAGACAGGTGACATCTGTTGGATACCATACAAACAACTACTCACAAGTTGTTTGGATATAACTACTTAATAAACTTAATTATTAAGCATTTCTTTTGGCCTAGGGGTAGTTAAAGAAAAAAAAATGACTAAGATAGTAAGGCACTGTGAACTGAGAAAGTTTGGGAACCTCTGGGCTAAAATCTAAATTGTGAATGATGGGCCTAGAAGGATTATCCAGAAGAGACCAAATTCTAGCCCCACCATTTGCCTCTTTAGGAAAGACAAATCAATTCCTGGTATTTCTCTAAATGAAATCTGAGATGCTCTCTCCCTCACACCCCTGGCCTCTTCCAGACATGTCTGGTTTCTAGGGGCTGGAAGCTACAGTCTGCTAGGATATGATGCTGTGTTCTCCAGAGAAACATGGCAGGAAAGAGTAAGAGCTGCAAGAAACGGGGCACATGGCACACTGTGTAAGGCAGCTAGACTTAAGAAGGATGTGAAAACCAAGAATCCCACAGAACGGAATTGGCTGCCATGATGGAGTAGTGGAAGGAGCATGGCCTTTGGTGAAAATGAACAGGGGAGTCTCAGTGGGGGGAGGGGAAAAAAGCCCTGTCTTAGCAGCAATGTCCTACAATAAACTGACACTGACCTTAGGGAAGCTTTCCTAACATGGCTCCCATCGTGTAGTCTTGGACACGTGTAAAAAGAAAAACAGAAGGTAATAAAAACCAACGCTGCAAAGAACTAATGGACCAGTTTGATGAGAGGCCCAAGGAATGCACCCTTGCTCCCTTTGATGACCTTAGGAAAACAAGTTAACTATTTCACATGCCTCTAATTAAACAGAAGTAAATAAGTATATAGTACAAAGTTCTTCCTCCCCAATTCTAGCTCCTAAAAGCATCTTTGCCTTGGCCCACTTCTCTTTCTTTCCCTGTTGTTCCTTCTTTCTCTATTGATTTTCTAGGTGAGGAAATCTGAGGATTTTCTCTGCTGAAATTATTTTTATAGGGCTTGGAGCTTGTTAGCACCAAGCTCTTCTGAAACAAAATAAATGGCTAAGTAACCCAAGGCCCTGCACAATGAGCAGTTACAGCTTAACTGCACCATGGGTAAAGTCCCACTGAGGCACTTTTAGATGAACATTTATCATAAAACAAAACAATATGCCAGGCTAGAGGGTCAGTCTCATCTCAATTTATCAACACTGAGTAATCCTCCCTAAGACATTTTAATTTTTATCCCACATCCTAAACATGTGACTGAGTGACATTTGCTCAGCGGCCAGGAAGAAGAAAATTATAAATGTGATTTAGTCATTCTCATCTTATTTTGAAATAGTAATTAACTTTCCTTTATCTCTCCCCATCTCCTAGACAAAATCGACTTATGGGAAGAAAAGGCTGGTGACGGACTTAGGTTCTCACAGCACCTTAGTTCATTTGCAAATTGATTAGACAGAGGCTGGTACAAACTGAATCTTTTCAAGACTGAATGCAGGGTGGGGTAAATTTAAAATTCCAATCCAACACAACACTGCATACATTCCATGGAGATAACGGGACTTTATCATTATTAGAAGTACTAGCCCCTTTTATCAAACAATGACACACAATTCAACGGAAAAGCTCAAACACAAAAAGGAAAACATTTGGCAACCCAAGTGATAAATATACATCGGTTCAACTGGTAGTACTTCCACAACAAAAGAACATCCCAGACTGATGATGTGCTAAGAACTGGACAATCTGGGGGCCAACACAGCTCAGAGCTAGTCCAGATTGCCCCACATCAACTGATGTGCCCTTGGGCTTCAACAATGACCTTCAGAATGGCCACAGTAAAACTCCAGGCCCTTTCCAGGCTGGGATTTATACCACCTACCCCTCGATGGCTTTATATGGAACTTGCTGCCCCTTGAGCCAGACCAATGATGTGAAGAAATTTATAAACCCAGCCTTTTTATTTCCCTAACCTTCTGCAGCCCATCAAAGCTGCTTCTCATAACTCATTCAAAAGCCACCCCAGGGATCCAAGTAAAAGGAAAGGCACAGACAGAAACCTTTTGGCTCCCTGAACTTTTCCTATAGTTATCAGGGAATGTGGGTGGGGATGAGGACCAAGTGATTTCTAAAGGAACTCTAGGTCTTTGAAGATAAATCCTTCTCTCTTCTGTATTCTAACGACAGACCTTTTGACCCACAGCTGTTAGTACGTCAAGGATCACCTGCAATCTTTTATTCCATCCAGTCAAGTCAGTGAATGCAATGACTGTGAAGTACACTCAAGAACAAAAAGAATTAGAAGAGGCCTTCCTGTCCCTGCTTGTAATCTACATCTTCCTATTCTTCAAGGTCAAATTTTAAATAAGTTTACTCTCAGCTAGAAAAAATACGGCAGATTTTCCAATCATACCATTCTTACATACAAAGTAATGAATAGGTGAATGAATACCACCATGAAAAGGTGGTATTGTGTAAACTTTTTGGGAAAAGAGTCTAAAGAGGTAAAGTTTTTAGTGTGTCTATAAGAACATACTCCTACTTAGGAGCTACAGCTTTACCCCAAATTTGAAAGAGATATGGAAGAGACTAAGACCATATTTTAGGTATTTCCCTCCATAGAAATCATAGGGCAGGGGATGGGAAAGGTAGAAGGGAAACCCACGGCACTCTACTCTTAACGTACACAAATGCACCACATGTTCATAAATTCTAGAAGTCTGATTATAAATATTAGTGGATTAATATTAAAGAGGTCACAGTGGAGGAAAAAACAGTAATGTCACAACCACGTCTAAAATTAAAACCTTGTAAAACTTTCTCCAAAGTCCCCACTTCTGAATATTCAAGATTTGGTCTTCAGGATTTATAAATTTCTATACTAGCGATCAGGATTATTAAAACAGTTACACTGGTGTGAGAAACGCTGGGTAATTAATTTTTTCTCTCAATTTACCTACATCATCTCTGGTTAGAGGGGGACGTAGGGCTGACATTTTAAAAAATACTATAATTTCAGGCAGACTGCAAGAACCACTTAATATTCCTAAGGTTAATTTCAAACTAAGAACTTTTATACCAAAGACTGTATTTCATTTTCAGCATTTAGCAATAGAATTCTGTGACTTTCTTTTTAAACAGAAGCCAATATGAAAACAAGTATTCTAAAATTACTATGCTAAAATAAGTCTGTCAAATGAACAAATGTCCCAAGTTTCTGAAGTGTATTATCTTCTGATCCCTAGGCAGTAAAACATCCTTTCCTTTATGATACCCACATATTTCCTCCCATGAGAAGATAAACCCTAAATATTTAGTAAAACTTCAGGTTAATCACTGGTAACTTTGAAGAAAAAATATTTCACATGTGAGTATGCATATCTGGAACTTCAACCTAGTATTCTGACAGAATGGAACAATGCTATCACGTTTCTGATACTGATATTTCTGAGTAGACATTTCTCTACTCTTTTTTTTTTTTACATGTTCAAGATTAAACATTTTAATACAGCCATACTCCAAATACAACATATGACACCATGGATTTACTGGATCAAAACTAAGCAGAGTCCGCGTTGTAGTCAGCACACATTCAACACCACAGCAGTTCGCATGCTGTCTGGGCTAGAATCAGAGGTCTACTGCATGCCCACAGCATCTCCAAGACAGGTAGCTAGGAACCGAGGAAAACCCTCTAAATGCCATTTTTAGTATAGACAGGGCAAAAGAAAGGTCCAAGTGGCTTCTGCCATGTGTCTTAGGGAAGAGAATTGGGTGTGGTTTACCTGTGAGGTATCCTGCTGTTTGTGACTCAGAAATAAACAAGTCATGTTTCTGATCTTTGAAGGCACTCCAGACTGAAGAACGAGACAGGATTTCATTCACCTAGGGAAGTAAAACAAACTAAGTGCTAGATGTTGGTAGATGAAATTAAAGAGAAAAAGCAAACTTCCAAGACAAAAGGAAGAGGCCAGCTGAGGAAAGAATCAAAGATGAACCAAGACCTCACATTCATCAGACACTCTACACCAGGCACATCTCATTAAGCCAGACGCAAAGATGTCCCTAAATCAGTCTTCCCTCTAAACTTGGACTCCACTATTTGAACTTACTGACTTGTATGTAATGTGGGCACGAAGTTGTTCTTGTGATAGTAACAACTGGCTGACAGTGTGGTGTTGGTTCATGAAGTATTCCTGAGGAAGGGGTTTGGGGAGGAGCTACTGCAAAACTCAAGCTACAATTTTTTTTTTTTTAACATCTATTTATTTATTTGGCTGCACCGGGTCTTAGCTGTGACACGTGGGATCTTCATTGCGGCATTCAGGCTCTTAGTTGCGGCATTCGGGTTCTCTGATCAGGGATCAAATCTGGGCCCCCTGCATTGGGAGTGTGGAGTCTTAACTGCTGGACCTCCAAGCAAGTCCCTCAAGCTACAATTTAAAGCACTTTTTCAAACTATGGATGTGACCTTTTAGAAGTTTAAGAAATCCATTTAGCCTGTTGTGATCAACATGCTTGAGAAAATAAAATAGATTAATATAGAAAGCATCAGACTATGACATGTAAAATGGGCAAAATTGTTCTGTGATATATATACACACGAGTATAAATAACATGTGCGTAAATGTGTATTGGACTGAGATGGAAGACATGTTTCTTTCTGTGACGTAGATTAAAAAAAAGTTTAGGAAATTCCAATGTAGAGGATAGCTTTCACATATCAAAGTTCAGATCAAATATTTATTGAGCACCTCATATGTGGGTTACACAGTGGACACAAAGATGAGAAAGACTTTCTCTGTGCCTGAAGTGCCTACAGTTTAGTAGGGGAGACAGACAATGCCAGATAACTTAGTGGTAAGCATTAAAATAGAGATATACACGGGGACTGTGAGTCCAAAAGCCTCTTTGTCCCAACTTGGAGAGAAGCAATGGTGGAAGTGATTAGTTGTGCAGGTGCTAAAGTTCCTAGTTTGGAAACTATCATAATTCTTTCCTCCTCTTGGGAGTGGAAGGTGGGTGTCAAGGTTGCTCTGCTAATTCTCATCAACAGGAATCTGAAGGGGAGAACAACTGCCAGTGCGCAGTACACAGGAGTGCCTTTGCTTGGCATTCAGAACACTCACAGGTAACTTTATTCACCATATAGTTAATGACTGCAGCAGCACGTGCTGTCTCTCTCCTTTATTATCACCTTAAATAGTTCAAATGATAATACTGCTAGGAGGGACACCAGCATAAAAAATGTTTCTCTAGTTGGAACATACAAACACAGTGGATTCACTAAAGGAGAGCTTTAAGTCAACTTAAACCTACAGAAGAACATTAGTAGGTAGAAATAGTCCAAACATCTATGAACGGATGAATGGGTAAACAAATCGAGGCATATACACGCAATGGAACATTATCCAGCCTTAAAAAGGAATGAAGTGTTGAAACACACTATAACGCAGATTAACCTTGAAAACTTGCTAAGTGACAGAAGCCAGACACAAAAGGTCACGTATTGTATGATTCCATTTATGTGAAATGTCCAGAATTGGTGAATTCCTAGAAAACAGACTGGTGACTGCCAGAAGCTAAGGGGAAGAAGAAATGGGAAATGACTGCTTAATTGGTACAGAGTTTTGGGAACTAGATAAAGTGGTGGTTATACAACATCGTTAATGCACTAAATACCAGTAAATTGTTCAATTTAAAATGGTTAATTTTATGTTAGGTAAATTTCACCTCAACTTAAAAAAAGAGAGCATTACTAGATAGGGCTATATAATAATACTGAATGAGGAACTCCTCAGAAGCAACATTAAGAATAAAACCAATGAGGAAAATTAAATTACTGAACTCAGCCTATGCATGTGGCTGAAACACATTAATAGAATCTAAGTTACAACAAAATGGAAGCCAACACTTTGTAAGTGCTAATAACGGAAGGAGATGAAACTAAAATGATGTTCTGTATCTTTTAAAATGGTATTACGGGATGGTTAATGAATGCGGTTATCACTATTCCACAGTAACTCCTAGAACTGAAAGTTAACCTTAACCGGCAACTAAATGCTCAGTATTCTTCTGTGCTGAAGAATGTGCAACATGCTACCACTATCCAGAGAAAGAATCCTCCCAGTGACTATTTGGGTATATAGTTTGTGTTTTATGAGGCAGCTATGCTAGTCCATCCCTGGTCTTGGGAACTGCTCCAGTTATGGTCAAGAAACACACCTGTAGGTGGAACCTGAGCTGAGGTGCATAGATCATCAATGGCCAAGACACCTGGCTTTGAAAATGCCTTGTAATCGGCAGATCAAAGTTACCTCTGTGTAGACTCACCTGTTCTCCATGCTGCAGGCTTCGAGTCATTGCCTTGAGAGCTTTAACAATCTGAGCCTTTGTGGCTGCTGGGCTGTCCAGATTTTCAAGACCAATGCCTTCAAGTAATTTTAAGAGGTATGGGACCAAATCTGCTTTCAGGGCCTAGAAGAGAATATTAAGTATACATATGTGTGTATGTGTGTGTATGTGTCTGTCTGTCTGTCTGTCTGTCTGTCTCTCTCTCTCTCTCTATATATAGTCTATATATATATAGACACACACACACAAATATATATGCTTTAAAAAATGTAAGCCATCCACTGAAGAAATAATTTCACCCTCAGAACCATATCTGGAAGATGACACTCTGCTTCATTTTAATGCCAGATGCAGAATTTTGGGGGTGAAGGTATCTAATAATAATGACATTTTTACTTAATAAGATTTTATTCTGTTCCATCAACTATTCTAAATGCTATATGCTGATTATTTTACTTAATCCTCCCAACACCTAATGATGTAGGCACAACTATAATATTGCTGATGGAAAAATCAACGCATGTAGGGTAAAACATGTTGACAGTCACGGAATCTGTGTCTGGACCTATAAAGTACAGAACCTGAGCTTCAGCGAGTATACCGGTCTGCTTCCTCTAAGGACATATACTGATGGGCAACAATATTGGCAGTATATTAGTGTTTTTTTTCACATTTTCTTAAAACATCAACCTTTGCATTCACCATACATTTTCTATCAGCCTAATAAAAGCTAAGTAATACTTTGCTACCACACAATTTTCACTGCCTACTCTGAAATTCAAAGGGAAGAGGTAGAAATAACTAAGTAGGTCTACCTCTTTTTTACAGATATTATTCTTGGAACAACCCTGTGAGAAGTCATAACTTTATTTTACAGATGAGGAATCTGAGTACTGTAAGGGTAAATATGATGCCTCAGGTCACAGAGCCATCAAGTGGTAGAACTAACTCACGTTCTTTCCAATTCAACAACCCTCCTAGCCAATTTTAAGTTTGAACCTCAGAGAATCCAATTATCTCCTTGAAATGTACTCAGTACTTCTAACCTGCCTGAACAAGGAACAGGGATGGAAGTGAGAGTGGATGGGGAGAGAAGATGTGAGAGGAAAAGGGGCTGGGAAATAGGAGGGCCAGATAATAAGGATGCAGGGCCTTGTATTCAGGCTAAGGATGTCAAATGTCACTTTGTCATCTGGCAGGTAATGGGAAACCATTGAAGGATTTTTAAGTGAAGAATGAGTTACACTTTTAAGAGTTGTATTTTAGAAAGATCACTTTCTCAATAGCTTCTAAATTTATTACATGTTTTTTTGTTCCCTTGATGTCTGCTACACTGGTACCCACTAAGTCTTCTTTTCATTAGATGGGTAGTCTCTTTGAAAAGGACTATAAAAACCTTGGCATGTTTTTTGAACATGACTTAAAAGAAACAAAGGAATGAATAATCAGAATGAATCTTTCCAAAAAGGATAAAATAAATTTTACAAAGCAAGTTAAGGATAAATGCTTAGTAGCCAAAATTTAAAATTCAGACATCACAAAAGCACTTTGACATTGGTAGGATTTTTGGTAGCTGGCCCACCTTTTCTGTATATATATACATGTGCCTGTGTGTGTGTGTATAAAATATAAAATTGTGCATGCAAAAATTCACAAATTACCTCTCTGCCAAGTCAGGGAAACCAAAATCAGTGCTAAGTAAGTGAAAATCTATTTGGTATGTTGCCTTCCCTAAAACAGAAATCTAGAAAGTCACTTACTTGTGCTACTAATTCACTCTGCTCCTTCTGAAACATTCGGTTAATTGCTTCACAGGCGAGACCAACAGTATCTGGTCTCTTTTTCATTCCATTCATCAGTGGGCCAATGGTCTCCAAAGATGCCATGGCTCGAACACACAGCTAAAGTGCCCAAAAAGAGAAGGTTACTTGTAGACTAGCAATATTTTATGTAACACAGTAAATACCACAACAATATATAAAAAACCTACATTCAGTTCAAGTTTTTTTGTTTTTTTTTTTTTCTTTTGGGCCACGCCACACCAAAAATCCCTTAGATCCCCGACCAGGGATTGAACCCATGTTCCCTGCAGTGGAAGTACCAAGCCTTAACCACTGGACCACCAGGGAAGTCCCATCAGCTCAAGTTTAATAATGAACTAAGTCAAATTCAGTCTCCTATTAATCAGATCATTTAAACCAGTTTAAGAATTGTTACAATACCATGAGGCTCATATGGATTAAGGCACAGGGTAGGAAGGGGATTTATACTTCAATGTACATTAGTCAGGAAGAGGGAGCACAGATAAATTCTAGAGCTATAAGCTACTAAATGGATTCATCAATACCTCGTTTTCAGACAGGGCATGAATAACTCGAATGGCACTCTTAGGAATGGCATTGTTCCTATGATTCATCGCCTGAATAACTTTGGGAAGATGGCCCAACGGTGGGACCTGATCAGCCAGCTGAGGCTGTGCATTGAAGAGGCATACTGTTGCCATTGTCAAAGTTTCCAGAGTTTCTCCCTGGAGGGTATAAAACAAACAAACAAGCAAACTGTAAAATACTGATGAAGTCCTAAACATCCTTGGTAATTATTTGGTGTTACTAAGGGCCCACAAGTTGTAAGTGCTGATACTTGAAAAGTGATCCCTAAATCCTAAAAGAACAACAAACTTCCCCATCTTGACAAAGGCATGAATTTAAAGGACTTTAAGAATGTAATACATTAATCTAAGCAGCCTTTCTCTGGGCATTTCTATTCCACATCTCATTTCTACTGCAGATAAGAGATGTCTATTAAGAGATCATCTCTCAAAAGATATTACCAGAAATTTTCAGATAATGTTATAGAAATGCCAATATCAGAGAACATCAATAATTCAGGAGAATGAAGAACTAGCAAAAATGTTTTCCCCAGTTCTATTAAAAATCCTACTAATTAACATGTCTGGCTGCCATAATGCACTTTCTATTGTGGAAAATGGATTGCAAAGACCTGTAGCTTATACCATTATATGCAAACATATATATCCATAACATAACATGTCTTAAATAAACATGGAAGCTGGGATGCACCGAAAAAGAAAGCAATATAGAAGGAAAATGTTATACGTTTTTCTGTTTCCAAGTTTCTCCTTTCTGAGGATTTCATTTTTTAAGCAAACTATGTATGTAGTAAAAATCCTAGTAAAGAGAAAATGTGACTATAGAAGGAGACATATGTAAGTATCTGACATAATGTTAATTTTTTTTGAAGTCTTGCAAAGCTAATGATAGTAACTAATGACTTCTAAGTACTCGACATTATACTAAGTACTCCACATTTATCAAAACTCATGAAAATTTCAGCCTTAGGGGCAGATGCTGCTACCTTTCTATGAGGTAACTGAGGCAGAATCAGGAGGCATTACTCCAGGCCACAGAGCTAGTCAGTGGTGGGGCTGGTACTGGGGTCCAGGACCATCTAACAACACAGATCGGGCTCTTAATCACCTCTACAGCCAGCTTGTTTAATTAATTATGTACCTCAATTATTTTCAATATATGAGTTCAAATAACAAAACCTTATATTACATCAGGGTTTATGACTTGCCAAGCCAAGACCAAGTCTACTTTCCTACTCACTCCTGCTTTCCTGCTAGCCTTTGGCTTTGAGCATAGGTACAGGGTTCACCCATGTAGTTAAGACTCCCCTGTTAATTTTTTAAAGTAGGGTCATTCCTGCCATTTATGACAAACTAAGTGAAGAACATGCCCTAGCAGGACACACTTCCATTTAGGTTTCTACACTGCACATTTAGGTTTCTCCTTAAAACCATACAATCACTGGAAATGGGACGGCAGAAACCTTTCAGAGCTACTATAATTGTTAGAAATAGCATCCTCTCAATATACATACCTCCAACTTTTACCAAGAAGTTTCACTTTTGACAAGGCATATGTGAATTTAAGGGTGGCTGCTACATGGAAAGAGGTAGCCAATTCTTAATGTATGGTCATGAGGATGGTGTTTTAACAGAAACACTATCAACATGTTTAGCAAACTATATGAAATGTCTGGCTGACGGCTAAAGCTTACATGAGGATTGTTCTTCTCCAGGAGCTCAGTTAACTTTTCTAGCAATGCAATAAGAAATTCTCTAGGCTTTCTCAGAACCCAAGCTGGCTGTGCAATAAAGATTCTCAAGAAAACTCCTCCAACAGCAAGTTCACCTTCTGCTTCTGCAAACACCACAGCAAAATCTTCAGGCAACTTTAAATAGAGAAAGAACAGTCAAGTCACTTACTAATCATTAGTTGTACATTAAGCAAGAAATAAAAACCCTATTAAAGAAATCATTATGAAATTAACTAGTCCTTAAATAATCATTAATATAATCAAATCAAAATTATTGTAAGTTTTATTTTCTCTTAACAAAATTCATGACTTTTTTTTTTTTTCTTAACAAAATGCAGAAAAAGTCCTTTGATTAAGTTACTTACTCTGAAAGTGAGTATTCCTACTTTTATGTTTAAAACCTTATTTTCCAGGGGAAGACCTAAGTTTCTTAACGACAAAGTATCTAAAAGGTTGGCATTAAACTCACTCATCAGGAATTTTAAAAAACAACGAAAATTTACAGTAAAATGTAAAATTCCTTCCTCTGAATAAAAGTATACTTTACCTTCCAGTTTACATCGGGGTTGTCTTGCTGATTTTTAAAGTGCCTTGGGGAAAAAAAAAGGGGAAAGGACATCAAACTTCAGTCACAAGACACACTTTCATGCATGTAGAGTTAAGCCTTAGAGAGGTGACAGACAACGTGAGGCACACCTGCCTGCCCGGTGACCCCACCTGAAGGCCCTAAGTTACTGAGTGTCTCTTGACTTACTCGAGCACCATTTCTCTAACTGTCATGGACACTTTATCTCTGGAGCTGTCATTCCAAATTAACTCAGGATTTTCATGAGTTCCTTCAAAAATATGGACGGCAGCTTCAGGGTTGTCTCTCATGGCATCCATAAAAACACTCGGGAGAAATTTCATCAATATAATTCGAACCTAGATGAGGAGGTTTGAGAAAGAAAAAAGACCTATTGGAAACATCTCAATATTTGGTCTGCTTTACATTTCTCTAAGATAAAGTGTTGCTGTAATTTGTGTTATGGCTGATATGGGCCACAACTATCATCCAAAAATTCTGGATTGAGAGAACAGTTAAACCTTGGTTTATGCAAAGGTAACAAGACTCACTATGACCTGCTACTACTTACCTATCCAAGTTCATTTCCTCTCTCCTCCTCAAATTTAAGAAACATTAAGAAATTCAGCACGAGTGGTGTGTGAAGTTCCCAGAGCACACCACCCTGCCAGATGCTGCCCTGCACATGCTGTTTCCTCTTCCCAGAAGGCCCTTAGCTGGCCTGTCCCTCCACCCCTCCCACACCCCACACCCTCACAAATTTTTCTCAGGCTGCCTTTGTGTTGTACAAGTATTTTTTAGTGCATTTATTTTGCTATAATATGTTTTACATTATACTGTGCCTTTTCCCAGAAAGGATTTAAAAAACAGCTTAAAAAAATATATCCAACACATACATACACACAAACTGAAAGTTAGTCTGAGGCATAAGGACAAAGGGAAAATGAAGGTTGGAAAGATAAGTTTTTCCCTCAGGTCCTCACATAGTTTTCCCTCCTTTGTGTCATTCAAGTCTGTGTTCAAATCTCATCTTATAGAAAACTTCCCTGGACAAGTCTGTCTTGCTGTTGCTCTATTTTCAGCCCTTGGCATAAGATACTTGAATGAATATCTCATTCAGTGTATACTCTGAGTATACTCATTCAGATACTTACTTGAATGAATGAGACTAATAATAAGTCAGTACACAAAGGAAACATCAAAAGCTCTGCAAAACTGCAAGCAATATATTACAAATTTAGCCCTGAACTCCTAGCAGCCAATGAACTAAAGGAAACAGTGTCAGTTACATGATAGAGAGCAACCACAAAACAGGATGTGTGTCACTTTTCTTGGTCAAATGGATCTAAGACATAAATACAAGAGTTAAAACTATAAAACTCTTGGGAAAAAATACAGGCATAGATCTTTGTAACCTTGGATTAGATAATGGCTCCTTATATATGACATTAAAAGCACAAGCTACAACAACAACAAAGATAGTATGGACTTCATTAAAATTTTAAAAAGACACCATCAGTAAAGTGGAAAGACATGCGCAAAATGGGAGAAAATATTTGCAAATCATATATCTGATAAGGGACTGGTATCCAAAATATATAAAGAACAATTACAACTCAATAGTAAAAAGACAACCCAATTAAAAAATGAGCAAAGGATGTGAACAGACATTTCTCTAAAAGAGATGTACAAATGGCCACTTACGCATATGAAAAGACATTCAACATCATTAGGCACCAGGAAAATGCAAACCAAAACTCTGATATAACACTTCACACCCACTAGGATGACTATACTCAACAAAGATATATTGGGTGGGCCAAAAAGTGCCTGCAATTTTTTAAGTAAAAATAAAAGACACATTTTTCATTTTCACCAAGAACTTTATCAAACAACATAATCACCCTTTTATTCCACTACCTTCTGCCATTTTTCAGGCAACTTCATAATTCCATCTTCCTAAAACTTATCTTTTTGAGCAAATAACTGTTCCAGGTACCTTTTTCAGTCTTCCAGGGAAATGAAATTTTTTTCCATTAAGAGAACTTTGTAAAGACTGAAATAAATGGAAATCCTAAGGTGCAATGTCTGGTGCATACGGCAGATAAATCAGAACTTCCCAGCCAAGCTGTAACAGTTTTTGCCTGGTCATCAAAGACACATGTGGTCTTAACGTTATCCTGATGGAAGATTATGTGTTTTCTGTTGACTAATTCTGGATGCTTTTCATGGAGTGCTGCTTTCAGTTGGTCTAACTGGGAGCAGTACTTGTTGGAATTAATTGTTTGGTTTTCTGGAAGGAGCTCATAATAGAGAACTCCCTTCCAATCCCACCATATACACAACATCACCTTCTTTGGATGAAGACCGGCCTTTGGTGTGGTTGGTGGTGGTTCATTTCGCTTGCTCCACAATCTCTTCCATTCCACACTGTTGTACAGTATCCACTTTTTGTTGCCCGTCACAATTTGTTTTAAAAACGAAACGTTTTCATTACGTTTCAATAGAGAATTGCATGAGAAAATATGGTCAAGAAGGCTTTTTTTGCTTAACTTAATGTGGAATCCAAGCATCAAAGCAATTCACATAACCAAGCTGGTGCAAATGATTTTCAGTGCTTGATTTGGATATTTTGAGTACGTTGGCTCTCTCCTGCATGGTATAACATTGATTGTTCTCAATTCTTGTTTCGATTTGATCGCTATCAACTTCAACTGGTCTACCTGACCGTGGAGCATCGTCCAGCAAGAAATCTCCAGCACAAAACTTCGCAAACCATTTTTGACACGTTCCAGCAGTCACAGCACCTTCTCCATACACTGCAAAAATCTTTTTGTGCGTTTCAGTTACATTTTTACCTTTCTTGAAATAATAAAGCATAATATGCCAAAAATGTTGTTTTCTTCCATCTTCAATATTAAAATGGTTATACAAAAATTAACCAATATTAAGTCTTTTTTTAAATGCACACTGATATGACAGCTGTCACATACAATCTAACAAAATTGTTTTGAATGAAGTTAAAGACAGCTAAGTGCTACTAGAGCCATCTTACAGAAAAAACTGAATGAACCTTTTGGCCCACCCAATATAACAAGTGTCAGAGAAGAGGTGGATAAATCAGAATCCTCACACATCACTGGTGGGAATGTAAAATGGTACAGCCACTGTTGAAAACAGTCTGATAATTCCTTGAAAAGTTAAAAATAGTGTTACCATATGATCCAGAAATTCTACTCTCAGAGAAATAAAATACATATCCACACAAAAACTTGTACACATGTGTTCACAGTAGCATCACTCAGAACAGCCAAAAAGTAGCAATAATCCACATGTCCATTTTCAAATGATAAATGGAAAAACAAAATGTGGTATATGTATACAATGGAATATTATTTGGCAATAAAAAGGAAGGAAGTACTGACACATGCTATAACATGGAGGAATCTTGAAAACATTATGCTAAGTGAGAGAAGCCAGACACAGAAGACACACATATTATGATTCCATTTACATGAAATGCTCAGAATAGGCAAATCTATAGAGACAGAAAGTAGGTTAGTGGTTGCCAGGTGCTAGGGGGAAGGTGAATGGGAAGTGACTGCTAAAGGGAATGGGTTTTTTTCCTGGGTTGATGAAAATGTTTCTAAAATTGATTGTTGTTGCCCAAACCAATGAACTGTATACTTCATATGTGTGACTTGTATGGCATGTCAATTATATCTCAATAAAGTTGTTACCAAAAAGGAAAATAAGTTTACTGACCCCAGTTCTAGAATCTCTTGCTGCAAATCATTCAATTAAGGAGCTGACACTTGTATTTTTCCTATACAAAAAATTTAAGTGTAAATATATTCACCTTGGTAAAATTTGTCCCTCATGTATTTCAAAGGTCAAAAACTTACTGAAGAGCTCAAAAATCAATTCTAGTACGTATTTATTTTAAATA
The DNA here is from genome assembly GCF_026419965.1 of Kogia breviceps. Taxonomy (NCBI): domain Eukaryota; kingdom Metazoa; phylum Chordata; class Mammalia; order Artiodactyla; family Physeteridae; genus Kogia; species Kogia breviceps. The sequence continues at coordinate 21,540,832 of NC_081314.1, forward strand.
TCTAAAACATTATTTAAAATATGTAATATTAGACATTATAATTATGTGCTACCCAACTCTAGCTTTAAGAAAACTCAATATTAAATATCAATATTCATAGACTTCTGCGGTGGTCCAGTGGTTAAGATTCTGCCTTCCAAAGCAGAGGGAGCAGGTTAGATCCCTGGTCGGGGAACTAAGATCCCAAATGCCGCGCATGGTATGGCCAAAAATTAAAAAAAAAAAAAATCAATGTTCATGATTTTATGGACCCTGGCTATAGGTATCCAAATGTAATCGCCCTTATCCCATCAACCCTGTTGATGACAGACTATTAACCATATTCCCAAAGTAAAACTGTTCCAGGTCCTGTAACAGATTCTCAGGAGATCAGACAAGGAAAAAAAAACAACTGAATCTAGTGTATGTAAAGTAACACCTAACACTCTGGAAGTGGGGGCTCAGGAGCCTTCATTTCATATCTGGGCTGGCTTCAGTGAGCATTACTTCATGTGAAACTGATTTAATAACAGAAGAAGGGGATTTTGATTACACCTGTGTCTGGATGCAACTCTATTTAGAAGTGCTGTTCTAACAGGTTCCTGCTCTGGAAATTGGACCATGGTTCCAGAGATCATCTTGTTAGCTCCAGATTCTTAATGAGAGATCTCCCTGCAGAGAGGGGAAGCAAAGGTGCCATTACACTCACGTGCTATATGGCTTTAACTAATACAGGTGTGGGGTGTATCTCCTTCACAAGCTACCTCCACGGGCCAAACCTCGAAGTGTGAAATTCTAACCTAACGTATCGACCATCATAACTTAAATATACTTTTGTTCTTTCTTCAAGGGAGATGAACAGTTTTATCACCGTAATTCAAATACTCTCTTAAGACTTTTCAATTCTAGTGCAGGCTTCACTGACTATAATTTTTCTCTAACTAGTAATATATAGGAATAATTTCAGGTATGTCGACCTTCCAACTTTCACATTAAGTTATTTCCTCACCATCTCAGACTTTGATAACCCTCATGAAATCCGTTATCAACGTTACAGACCTTTAATAATTTTTTTTCTAAGAATCCATTTTGTGCTCACCTTTGGACCTATTAGTTTATCTGCTGTCATTTTAGCAAAAAGTTCTGCTGTCTGGGCTCGAACCTGTGGATGTGTTGAATTGCAGAACATGTCTAGTAAATAAATTAAAGCTCCTGTGAAGGAAAGAAAGAATTAGTGTTTATACTCTAAATTTGAAAAAATGACTTTTCTAATCATAGAATCATAGAATTCATTTTCAACCTTGTTTCAACTCAATGCAGTTTGGTTTTTTTTAAACTGTAAGCCTTCCAAAGCATTATTCTAGTTTATCAGACTATACAAAGCAGCTCAAAATAAGCTTCACCATTACTGAGCATGACTGGATGAGAAAGCACTCCATACATTACCTTTTGCCATTGCTTCCTTGATTATTTTTGTACTTGATGTCAAAGCATAAAGAGTTTCCAGAACAAGCTGACGACCTGCAAAGTAAAAGACATTTCAAGGAATGTATCATCACATTAGCTTACATTTACTGGGCACCAGTGCCAGGCACTGAACTAGGTGTTCTACACAGGGTATTATACTTACAGCTTCACAATAACCAGCAAGACAGGAATTGTGGCCTCCATGAGTGAGGAAGCTGAGACCCAGTTTGACCAACCCATGGATTCATAGCTAGTGAGAGGTATAGCTCACTATACCACTGAGGTATATAGAGGTTTATAGAAGTCTGACTTCCAAAATCCACACTCGTAACCACTATGCCATACTGTCTTGCTACCTCACTGTTCATTGTGTAAACAAAATCTTCTCACCTCCTGACACCCTGAGAACACTCTATTCAGGGATCTACAATTTTTATGTGGTGCTAGTATCTTAGAGAAATGAGTAGGAAGTATCAGTTGCAAGACACTGTTCCAATTTAAGACACAATAGCATCCTTCTGCACATAGTCTGTGTGCTTCTCACCCTTGTCTTTGAAGTAGACTAGGCTACTGGACTTTTATGAAGTCAAAATGGCAACAACAGACAGGTGACCAAAGGAGTAAAGAGTTGTCAAAGAGAGTGAAGGCTGCCAAGTATTAGGCTGAGACTAAAACAACAAAGGATGGTAGCAGACTGAGCTAAGTTAACAGGCAGGAGAAAAAACACTCAAAAGGAGATTTTTAAGAGAAGCAACAGTACTTCATTGAAAACCTACTACTGTTCTAACAATAGTTTCAAAGGAAAACAAGTCTTTGGAGGGGATAGAGAAAGTTAACATTTTATGTTTCTAATGTCCCTTAGCAAACAGTTAAAGATAATTTAGTCTAAAACATAAATGATAGCAGAGTAGGCTGAGATATCTAGATGTCAGCTATTTTACCGGTAAGAGTAAAAATAATGACTGGACTATATAAATCTGATATGAATATAAAATAACTTTCAAGTTCCGACTTCTGTAGTATTCTTCACTTCATCAATCAGTTTAATTTTGCATTGTCTGAAGCCTAATAAAGCTGTTAAAAACTAATAAAAAAGAAAAACGAACTAAGGTTGTAGGGATGATAAAAATAATCTGTGAATGACTTTTAAAAGTTGTCATTTTAAAGAGCTATTTCAAACGTCATTTATTAAAGAATACAAAAATATTCAGTGGAAACTGAACTCCACTCAATTCACTAAACCTAACACGTGCAAGGCACTGGGGCATAAAACAAATGTGACAGGTTGGTGCTCTCAAGGAGGTGAACAGTGTGAAGTCAAGATTAACATGACTTCCAAGGGGCTAGCAAAGCCGACTGAGCAATGTCTGCTGACAGTTAAGTGGCAAAGTTGGACTTAGTATTGCCAATTGCCTTTGAAAAGCAATCTCAAGGTTGATCCTAGCACTTATGCTAGACGACTGTACAGTTTGTCAGAAGTCTATATTACTTCAGGCTGTATTCAAGAAATCAGGTTGGTGTATTTTTAAAAATTGATATCATTTGGTGGTAACAGTTGCTATCAGCATCAAATCAGTAAAGGACACATAATGCAGGATTGAACTTTAAGCTAACACAAGGTGATTTTTATCTTAAGCATTTTTTCCTATCATCCAAGATCAACTCTGTGTGTGTGTCTTTTTTTTGGTAAACCATGGAATATTAGTCAATTCTGAATTACTCATGTGTAGCTTATACTTAACAAACTGAAAATCCTTTTGCTTTTGGATCTCTCTTGCCTCTTTCAACTTTTGATATGAGAAATGCAAAATAATTATGTAAAAATATAATTAGAAAGACAAATCTAATGTAAAGAATACCACTTAAAATATTCCAAAACAAAACATGGATAACACTGTGTCAGAGGTTTTGTATCATCTGTGTAACTGCTCCCCTCAATGGGTTGACTGTACTGTTGTTTCAAAAATTCCAGTGCATATACGTACTTGATGGCAAAGAATGTAGAAGAGCCAATAAATTGGACAAAACCATTGATTCAGCAATATTGTTGACACAGTCTTGGTTAGACGTCACTATATTCACAACCTGAAAATCAATCAATAGGATGTTAATCTGGAAATAATTTTGGACCTAAACAAATGAAGTCAAATTAGTCAGACCTAAATAAACTTAAAGACTTTACCAAAGTGAGAAAAATGTTTGGAGGAAAAAATATTTAATTTTTAGGCAAGGGTTTAATTTTAAAAGATTGGCCTTATTACTCTGTTCTTTTGAGAATAAAAAATGTTAATGCTAATGCATATATTATATACATTAGCTTTCTATTAATTTAGAGGTAAGAATTAAATATAATGATCTAAACAAATATTTTAGCACCCATTCACAATCTTGAGGCTTATAAGAAGCCTTCAATTCTACACCAGTTCATACTCTAGAACTATGGTGTACACTGTAGTGCTTTCCAATTGTAGATTTGGGGTGGCAAGTGATTAGGAAGATAATCATCTTTACTACTGGGACTTTTTCTTTTAGAGGGAGAAAGTAAATGTCTTCAGTGCCCAGCAATTAGGTCTATCTTTCCATTATAAAGAAATAGGCATGTTTTTCTTTCAAAGAGGATGACCTTTTAAGTCTAACTTATATACATTGATCTAAAGATCAATGTCACTTAAGTTGAACTATGTGGTCAGCATCTCAAAGCAAAATATCCTAGATTTAATAATGTTTATTTAAAGAGTTACAAGATACTTGAAGGAATTAAGTGGAGAAGCATGCTTTTCTTTTTCTTTTTCTTTTTTTCCCCTGTACGCGGGCCTCTCACTGTTGTGGCCTCTCCCGTTGCGGAGCACAGGCTCCGGACGCACAGGCTCAGCGGCCATGGCTCACGGGCCCAGCCGCTCCGCGGCACGTGGGATCCTCCCGGACCGGGGCACGAACCCGTGTCCCCTGCATCGGCAGGCGGACTCTCAACCACTGCGCCACCAGGGAAGCCCGAGAAGTATGCTTTTCAATTTAAAGAACATGCTTGTTAAGGTTTTTGAACAATTTAACATTTATTATTTTATTAAGCATCTTTTTTAAACCAAAATGCAATCTAAGAACACTTAATCATTCATAAAGTACTCACTAACCTGTTACCGCAGTGTTGAATTTGGTGTTCTTTACAATAAATTGTGTGTGTTATAATAGGCAGGATCATCTGAAAAAAGACCCTGGGAGCTCACGCTGGGTTGCCTGGACAAGGAGCCCCCTGTGACCAGGGTCTTCCTGCTTCTCCCAGAGGAAAAGGCTCCACCCAAACAGCTTCCTGTGGTACCACTGATTTCATTCTCCTTAAGGAGGGGTCTCCAACCACTCTTGGACCCTCAAGACCCACACGTTCTGGGCAGCTACCTTTCCTAGACAGCTCCTGAAAACAGTGTAACACACCAGGTGTCTGTCTGTCACCCTCACTGGAAAGGTTGCTTTTGTACCAGACCACAAGAAGGGAGAGCAACTTAGGGGGAGGGAACACAAACCCACAGTGTGCAGCCAGCACAGTGCCCTGGTCTCAGCATGTCTCTCTGTGAGGACACTGAGAGATCTGGGAAATCCTGCCTCCTTTTCTTGTTGATCTGTGGCTTCCAAGCTTCCCAAGTAAAGCCCATTCCTTAACTCACGCCACATGACACTGTACAAATGCATCCCAAGTGCTAATGCATGACAGACGATGACCACAGAGGGAAAGCACCTTGTACACTGTACAATACTTGCTCTTCAAAATGAGCATATTAATTCAAATTTTAAAAACATATTCACTTGGCTTAACAGGCAAAATGAAAAGAACCACATGCAAACTTCCATTCAACTTTAGATGATGAATAATCAAGGATCAAACCATGTATAGTAAGTTGTAGGAAAGACAACATGCTTTAGTACAAAATTCTTTTACCTCTAAAGCCAACTGTTGCACTTGACCAGCTCCATGGACTCGAAGAAGAGAAAATATTAACTTAAAGTGCCCAATGCATTCACTTTCAGAGCCTAGGAAGTAAAAATAAAATGTTTAATTTTTATTTCCAAGAGATGTTCTAAATTATCCATCTTTAGGAAACTGATATACATTTTTTTTTTTTTTTTGCGGTACGCGGGCCTCTCACTGTTGTGGCCTCTCCCGTTGCGGAGCACAGGCTCCGGACGCGCAGGCTCAGCGGCCATGACTCACGGGCCCAGCCGCTCCGCGGCATGTGGGATCTTCCCGGACTGGGCCACGAACCCGTGTCCCCTGCATCGGCAGGCGGACTCTCAACCACTGCACCACCAGAGAAGCCCCTGATATACATTTTTGTTTACTGTCAATTATAAGTCTCTGGTAAACTTTTCTTAATGTTTGTGACACAAAGTGAGTGAAGTATCACTAAGGAGCAGTAAATCTTAAGAAGTTACATGATATTAGACTATCTTAGGTTTGTTTTGTCTTCATTTCCATCCCCACCCACAGGCTAAAAACAAGAAATTTATCAAACACACAATCCAAATACAACTCAAAAATTACCAGTGTAAGGTGGTATTTTTACTCTTTACCTCAAGACTGTAGAGCTACCCTTGTCAGCCTAATTACATTTGGGGAGAGTGTGACATCATCTGGCTTTTAATTAAGACTGAGTTAGAACCCTGCCACTTGAGAACTACATTATAAACAAGTAAGTGCCAAATCAATAGCCAGCTTTACTGCAATTCCTTTGTACCTAATATGTCAACTCCAAACAATAAGAAATGACTTTTTCTTCAGATTTTATAATACTGTCTTTAAAAACATCCCCATGTATATATACCATGGGAATGACTTATTTTCTTAAACATTTAATTATTATTGGTTATTTTATTTGAATAATGTATTACTGTAATACACAGTGAAAAGAGCAAAGAAGTACTTGAAAGATAATATTAAGTGCTAATAAAAAAGATTTGAGGTCTTCATGTAACTTAAATTGAATATATATTGTTTTAGGTTTTATATTCTATATTTGTTATCAAACTTAGAATTGGAAGAAGCTTTCAGATTTTCACCCATCCATCTCCCTGAAGTCAGGCAAGAGTGATAATGTTCTTGGAAATATCCTTCTTAAAGAAGTTTTTTTTTCTTTTTTTTGGCGGTACGCGGGCCTCTCACTGTTGTGTGGCCCCTCCCGTTGTGGAGCCCAGGCTCCGGACGCGCAGGCTCAGCGGCCATGACTCACGGGCCCAGCCACTCCGCGGCACGTGGGATCCTCCCGGACCGGGGCATGAACCCGCGTACCCTGCATCGGCAGGCAGACTCTCAACCACTGCGCCACCAGGGAAGCCCCTTAAAGATGTTTTAAGAATGACAATTCTCACTTTATTATTTCAGTTTTTATACACCAAAAACTCAGTTTTTCAAAAACATGGCATTGTGTTAGGGACCAGAAGACACAAAAATGAGATCACCTAATAAATAAATCTAATTTAAGCCCTTATATTGATACTTGGTATGTCAATTTATGTCATCAATGTGATATTTTACACTAGCAAGCTACTCTGCCTTTTCAACTCATTGAAAGTCATATGTTCTTAGAGATACGAATTATTTTAAGCATGGTGACCTGACCTCTCTTTCCAGCCTATTATTTAGAGGTAAAAATATTATGGGGTCATTTCCTCTTAATGTTATACAAAGTACAACATTATAACCAAGTACAATTTTTCCTGCATTTCCCTGGTAAAATTGAGAACTGGAATTTTTGGGCTCTTCCATTGTAAGGATCTTATTCATCAAGGGTATAGTCACACACCTGGATTATATTTTATAACATTTCTCAGAGCCTCCAAAGCCATTTCCACTCTTGGCAAGCGGTCTCCATGTTGCTCTGACTCCACCTTTGCAGAATGAGTGATAGCCATGAATGTGTGGAGGTACTGGGCCTGGGAGCCTATATAATCCAAGAGACTTGCAGCAAATGCTTTTGGAACCTAAGTTGAGTGGAAAAATATTTTTAAAACGAGTGTGCCCTTAGAAATAACCTATAACAAAGACTCCATAGCAGAAAAAACAACAACAAAATACTTCAAGCCATGAAAGTGATTAAATTACACATGAATATACCTATGGATTAAGTGGGGAGAGGGGGAGAAAGGGGACAAAACCCAATTGCATTAGGAAGTGTTTAACATTTTTGTCCAAACCCATTAGAGATTTGACATACTCCATCAGTACCCCAGTATAATAATTCTGAGATGAGTATGTCTTCCCTTTACCAAGGTATTGACAGTATGATATGTAACTTCTACAATTTGGTTATATTTTTACACTTAAAAATTATATATATTTAGATTATAAATTCAAAGGACATTTTTCAAAGATATGTCACAAATCACCGAACTCATTCTGCTTAGCAGCTATTTATAGATATTATTCTGTGATAAATAGTAAATGTTACAGTTTAGTAAATTCTTTTTTTTTTCCAAGAGCAAACTCTTTGTTTCAGAGAAATAGCCTCACTTCTTTCTTCCTTACAAACCAATCAACCAACAAATTCTCTTTACCACCCCTCCAAAAAAAACTACAACAAAAATTTCCTACATGATTTCCAAGCACTACAGAAGGAAAAAAAGATCATTTGCTTCCAGAAGTGATTTTGGATCATCACAAGAGATGACCTGGTGTGACCCCAGTCATCTAAAACTTCTCTTTGCTTTCCACCTCTATTTTCTTCTAAAAATGGGCCAGAGACGGACTACTGTCTGGTGGTCTGATATTCAACATGATGGAATGAGTATGTAAATGGCTTTACACTTCCATGAGAGAATAGTAAAGCTGAAGGCATATATACATGATACAGTGGGGTAGCATTATGCATAAAATATCAGGAACAGCTGGGAAAGGAATAAATTCTTATTCATGAATCCACAAAATTAAATTCTTTAACATTCAAAATAAAGAGGATCCTAAGTTATCAATGGTCACCCCATCACACACCCAAGTTAGTATAAAGCATTTGCTCAAAAACAGGTATTATTTCAATGTATACAGTGTGAATAAACTAGTAGCTTTCAGTAACAAATGATCAAAGGTGTCAGACAAAATTAAAAGTAGAGAGCTTACCTCGAGTGGGAAAGTAGGGACTTCATTATAGACCCTAACAAAAATCTCCCCTACAATAAGTTCTTTGGCATGATCACTGTAGACAAATTCTGATCCATAGGTTTTGTCACAGTCACCCTTTTTAAAAAAGAAAACAGACTGTTGGAGGTAAATTGGAATCATTAGTGTCTGGTTTATTAATCTACCCATATTCAGTTTAATAACTTAGCAGATAAATAACTTGAAAGATCCATTCATTTTCCAGAGGGAAAAATGTGGTGGGATACACATCACAGCACTCAATGCAATTTTAATGTTTGTAATCAGTAATATGGACTCTGGAAAAGGCATAGAATTATGTTATTTCTTAATCCAAAGATCAATATTGTAACTCATTTCAAAATTTCAAAGGATCACTAAGGTCAGCCAATGAAGTGTTCATAAGCAAGTATGACACGTGGCTCTTCTCTCTCCACTCAGTAAATTTGGCCCAGTCAGATACAGGGTGATAGAGCTAAGAAATGAACACATTTGGACTGGTTTTAAAAAGTAATACATTAGGTGAAAAGTGCTGGAAAACAGGGTGTCTGAATAAAAAAGCAAGGTAATAGTAGAGGGGTTGACAAATCAAGAATTTCCATTGAAGGACAAGGAAAAAGATAGGAAAGAGGAATGGGAAAAAACAGCCCCAAGAAGATTTAGGTGGAAATCACTCAAAATTTAGGTTAGACTAAAATAATACGTAAAAGTGTATAGTAAGTTGTAAAGGGCTAAATGAAGAGAGAATGATGTTCTCTCCTGGTAAAAGAATAGATGATATATAGAAATCTGAGACTTGTTCTCCCTAGCTCTGCAATTCTCAAAACTTCTATCAATGAAGAGCTCTGAGTGACTATCATGAAATGAATTCAAAACTAAATTTTGAATAATTCAGGACAACCAGTGATGGTTAGTCTTTAATGAAGTCCAAACCCAAAAACACAACTTCTTCTAAACCATCAAGACTCAACCATCTAATGTATGTTTTATCCAGGCCTTCTCCATATCTCCCATTCTACTTACTGTCTTTTGTTTTTTTTCATGGCTTAATAGCTTCTCCTCTAGAAGGTGGCAGGATAGGAGAAATTATTCTATTTTGATACCAGAAAGCAATTTTAATTTACTGGGGAAAAGTGGCTAAAGAGAACAATTAAAACAGAGCTTCTGGGCACAAAAACTGGTTAAAATAGAAGACAGCTATATGTAAGCAGTAACTAAAAACACAACAAAAAATCCTAATGTATATTAGGATAAGGATAATAGCATAAGAATGCTATTATTAAATGGGCCAAATATTAGGTAGCAAAAGCTATAGGCTTGATCAACACCCAATGGAGAAATAATGGGTTTCTGTTTTGCCAATACTGTTTTATTTCCAGAGATTCCATTAGAGTAAGAAATTTATAAAACAATAACATACTTTTTTAATCATGTTTTCTTGTTGGGATTCAAGAAATTCAAGTAATTCTGCTCTTGTAGAATTGTTCCATATCAAATAGGGGCTCTCTGTGTTACTGTTAAGCATCTTCAAAATCTAGGAGAAAGAACATTACTGTTCTATAATATTTAGGAAATATACTGAAATTACCATTCATTAAAATTGTCTATGACATGCCAAGCACTGTAATAGGTGCCTTAAATATAACAGATCTCAATAATTCTAGCAAGTTTGTTAATATTTTCCATTTTGCAGCTGAGAAAAATCAAGACTGAGAAAGATCAAATTATTTGCCCCAGGTCTCACAACCCTTAAGTGGTGAAACTGGGATTCAAATTTGAGTCTGTTTGACTTCACATTCTTAACATTTGCTCTGCTTTGTGAAAATTACATACGATATTCTGTGCTAAAGCATTTTATAAACTCAGTAAATGTAAGCTTAAAAAGAATCATACCATGCTGCCTTTACATACATATATTTGAAAACAAAATCTAAGTCTTTATGAAGTATACTCCTAGGAAGGGAAGAAAAATTTATGGGCAGAGACTCAGTTCTGATTTTCTTGGCCAAACCTTGTAGTTCTGCAGACATAGATTATGCCTGCTTAGCCATCCAGGGTGCTTTCCCTTTGTTTAGCTCTCCTCAATTTTAAGTGTACACATAGACATTTAACTCTTCTTTAAATGTTTTTTGTTGTTGTTTTTTGCTTTTTGATTGTGCCTTGTGGCTTGTGGGGTATCAGTTCCCTGACTAGGGATTGAACCCGGGCCCTCAGCAGTGAAAGAGCAGAGTCCTAACCATTGGGCTACCAGGAATTCCCTAAATGTTTTAATAAGAACTTTTTACATTTACAGAGCTCTGTACTAGGAGGAAAGCAGAGGGTTATTACCTCCATCTTACAAAAAGACATCTAACCCTTGTTTTCAAAACATGAACTAGTTAAGTAAAATGACTGAAAAAATTTATCATGAAGAAAATTTTAAAACTCTGAGAAGTGGCAGTTTAAAATAAGCATTTTATTAAATCCAGATGGAGTCCAGGCCAAAATTTTGAAGGGTTACTTTTTTTTTCTTTCCTGTAGTAGTTAATCAACAACTTGTTAGTATTTCTGGAAAGAATGTTTTCAGTCAGCAAAATACTTCACACTGGTGAACACAAAATCCTGAAAAAGAACCAAGATCAAGATTGGCATCTAAAGCTCTTCCCTCTTACTCAGGGGATCTGAAAGGCAGTGTCTTGAACTAAAAAACAGACTCAATCAGATTAGATTAAAAAAACAAATAAGCTGTTTATAAATTCTAAAAATATTTTACATTTGGAACACTGCGGCCTTTTTTCTTCTAAAACTATTAGATGATCATCAGAGAAAATGAAATAAAATAGCCTACAATTCAGGGATAACTACAGTTAACATATTGATACAGATCCATCCATTCATTCATTTTTTTAATACCAAAAATGGGATTTAACCTTTTCACTTAAAATACTTTAAACATCTTATAATGTCTTCCCATATACCTTCACAATTTGAGGGTTCAAGATATTCTATTTAATGGATTTCTATAGGTTAATTTTCTAATGCTTAGATTGTTTCTCAATGATTCTCACAGAAGAGGTTGGGCGATCTGCCACGATCATACTTATTTTTGTCATGAATGCATATGTGTGTATATATGGACTTTTAGGATTTCAATGCTGAGTGTAAGTTATAGCTTATAACAAACAGCTAAAAATAGACTCTGGGTCTCCTGACTCCCAGTCCTCTGTCCATTCCAAGTTCACTCTCTTGTCCTGTTCCTTTCTGATTCAATATTATCAAGAATTATGGGGAGCTCTACAGCTGAGAAACATGAAGTTAAGCTACCCTTACAGAGAGACTGGACTTGTAGAGCTGATAACATCAGCATCAAGCCACAACAACAAACCAAATTTCTTAGTTAAGAGAACAAGCATGTGAGCATTTTCAATTTTTAGGTTTCCGAGAGCAATCAACATTGTTATATTCCTCTACTATCTAAAGAATCTTGCAGTATTTATCAAAAACCCAGGCTACTTCTGAAGCACATACCTCAGTAGCACTAACTACAGCAAGTTTTCTAGCAACATAGGGGGTCAGCATGCCAGCTACACTTTTCCTTATGATTGGATTTTCTGGTGTTGCTTGTTCTTCAGGCAGATACCCTCCAAGGCGACTTAGAGCACGGACACTCAGTTTGGCAAGACTGTTGGCTACTTCCTGTTACAAAAAATTAAGACGTTAAGACATTAAAATAGATCTGTTATCTTACACAGGCAACAGTACCTTTATGGAATCAAAACAGTATGGAACATATTAAGGAACAGAAAGAAAAAAAAAAAGAAACAAAAAAGTCTCTAACACTGATGTCAGAGCTTATTCTTTTATTTATATGAAAGACAATCAGAATCTATGTACTCATTTATACCTAAATACGGTATCTTGTAGATAACTGGAAGAAGCATTGGGGGATAGGGTGGGGAACAGGGATGGGTAGGTAGATCTGATCGCTAGAGGCCCATATCACAATATGAGTAATGAATGACAGTGAACAGGAAAGGACAGAGAGAAAAAAATATCTGTAAAAATCAGGTAAGTTCTCAAGTGTTTAGGGGAGCTAGCCCCAACAGCACTGTTATGATCTCCCTGTGATACACAACCATAATTTTGCAAAAATAAAGGTGTCTCTGAGTAATCGAGAAAAGATTAAGTTATGTCCAGAATATGCTATTGCAAATTCCCTTGCCTTGAATCCTTCCGGGATAAGTGGTTAAGATAAAATGTTTTGGGGCTTAAAGAGCAATAAACTTAATAATCTTGAAAAACAGTTTATGCCTTTGAGGCTTTGAGCTAGGGCTTTGCTTTGCATTAACCTATGGTATGGGTTCAAATTCAATGTTAAAGTAGTGTTAAGGTTACCTGCTGGTTTGTTTCTTCACTTTTCTGAATACCACTCTCTTCTAGTGTGTAGTCATAATTAAACAGATAACCAAGCAGATGCCACAAAATTCCAGCTTGCAATAGGTGTGTCTGTAGCCAGAAATCCACAGCAAAAGAGCTGACACATTCTACCCCAAGAGCTGCCACCCGTGGAATACTCTGAGAATAAGAATAATGGAATTACAGGATTAAAAAAAAAGCTCCCAAGAGAAAGAGGCTGTGAATGTATATCAAGCTAGCTAACTTATTGTGTGTTTACCTCCTCTTATATTTTCAATTCCAGTTTATATCTGAATCCTATATCTTTTAAAGCCTAAAATTAAAAGTAACCCCATGAAAAGACACAGAATTACTATTTTTAGAAAATTAATTAATTTTTAAATTGAAGTATAGTTGATTTACCATATTGTGTTAGTTTCAGGTGTAGAGCATAGAGATTTAATTTTTTTGCAGATTATATTCCATTATAGGTTATTATAAAACACTGAGTATAAATCCTTGTGCTATACAGTAGATCCTTATTATCTATTTTATGTATAGTAGTTTTATTTATTAATCCCATACTCCTAATTTGTCCCTTCTCACCTCCCTCTCCCTTTTCTCTTTGGTAACCACAAGTTTGTTTTCTATGTCTGAGTCTGTTTCTGTTTTGTATATACATTCATTTGTATTATTTTTTAGATTCCAAATATAAGTGATATACAGTGTCTGTCTTTCTCTGACTTATTACATTAAGCATAATATTCTCAAGATCCATTCATGTTACTGCAAATGGCAGTATTTCATTTTTTTTAATGGCTGAATAACATTCTATTGCGCACGCGCGCGCGTGTGTGTGTGTACACATCTTAAACCAATTGTCTGTTGATGGGCACTTGGGCTGTTTCCATGTCTTGGCTAGTGTAAATAGTGCTATGAACGTTGGGTGCACGTATCTTTTCAAATTAGTGTTTTCATTTTTCCAGATATGTACCCAGGAGTGGAACTGCTGGATCATATGGTAGCTCTATTTTTAGTTTTTTTAAGGAACCTCCATGCTGTTTTCCGTAGTGGCTGTACTGTACCAATTTACATTCCCATCAACAATGTATGAAGGTTCTCTTTTTTCCACATCCTCTCCAGCATTTATTATTTGTAGACTTTTTGGTGATAGCCAGTCTCACTAATGTGAGATGATAGCTCATTGTGGTTTTGATTTGTATCAGAATTACTATCTTTGAAGCTAGTTAGTGTCAAAGACTTGGGAATACAGTTTTCTTTGTTTCACTTCTTGCATTTTTAATTTTTAAAAATACTGATAAGGCATTAACAGCAATGCACGTGCTAGTGATCTTAAGTGTATCACTGATATCTTTAGTGCAGGTGTACTGTACAGATTTACTTCTTTATACCAGAGTTTGCATTCTTATTAAACACTTCTAAGGACATCAAGTAAATATAGTTGAGGACATTATTTTCATCAAATTCCTTATTTCTAGATACCTTAGCCTGGGATCAGCACCCCAATCCTGTTCTATTCCAACACAACTGTCACTCTGCCCAGTTACCTGAGAAATCACTCTCCTTCCCAGCCACCTATCACATCACCCACAGACAACTTCCCTTGGCAGTACTAGACTGGGAGGAAACAGCAAGCTCTCAGATCCCTATAGCTTTTCCACCAGGCAATGATTTGACTCTTAAGTTTCAGGTTTTACGTGGTCCTTTACTTTCATTAGATTGATTTAGTCTAGTCTTCTCTCTTGCTTCCCTGCCTCTGTTCAAATGTTCACATGAGACCAACTTCCTTCTAGATATGTCACTCTAGTCTTACTCTTTGTGGGCCAGCCCAGGAACAAAAGCCACCATTTACAGCAAGGCTTCAGTGAAAAATGTAACTTACTTGAAAATAATTTTAGGAAAACAACTAGTTAATAAATTGGGGACTGGCTACTTGACAAGAAAACCCACTGCTGACTGAATCCAGAAAGTGGGAAAGATGACCTCTACCTTGCCAAAATAGAGCACCCGACAGAGATCCCTGATGATGCCAGGCATTTCTGTGATCTTCTCTCGGCATTCTTCAAACTGAGCAGCCACACTATAGCATTTGCTTATGTGTCCACACACCTGCAGACAACACAAGAGAGAAAAAAAAAAAGTCACATGTGCATTCCTTATTTAAGACAGTGGAAATCAAATCAGCAGAGATTCGTGAATAATGCTTAATGGTATGTATGACACTCCAAAATTAAACAGAACATTTCTACTGAATTATTAGTATTTCTGGTTAAGATTCCCTATAGATGCAGGGTTGGCAAATCATGGCCGCTAAGGCTAACAGGCCAAGTCAACCCTGTTCTTGTATGGCCAGAACGCTAAGAATGGTTTTTACATTTTGAAAGAGTTGCAAAATTCACAAACAAAAATATGCAACAGACTACGTAACCTGAAAGCCTCAAATACTTACTCTCTGGCCCTTTATAAAAAGAAGTTTGCCAACCTCTGGAATAAAGTATTTTTGTCCAGAATTCTAATAATGTACTATACTTAAAAATAAGGATGGGGCTTCCCTGGTGGCACAATGGTTGACAATCCGCCTGCCGATGCAGGGGACACGGGTTCGTGCCCCGGTCTGGGAAGATCCCACATGCCGCGGAGCAGCTAGGCCTATGAGCCATGGCCGCTGAGCCTGCGCGTCCGGAGCCTGTGCTCCGCAACGGGAGAGGCCACAACAGTGAGAGGCCCACGTACCGCAAAAAAAAAAAAAAAGGATGAAACTCAAAAGCCTGTACTCGATTTGTTTTTTTTTTTGTTTTTTTTTTTGTTTTTTTTTTTTTGCGGTATGCGGGCCTCTCACTGTGTGGCCTCTCCCGTTGCGGAGCACAGGCTCCGGACGCGCAGGCCTAGCGGCCATGGCTCACGGGCTTAGTTGCTCCGCGGCATGTGGGATCTTCCCGGACCAGGGCACGAACCCGTGTCTCCTGCATCGGCAGGCGGATTCTCAACCACTGCGCCACCAGGGAAGCCCTCGATTTGTTTTATATTCTAAGTTTTGTTGGCATAAACAAAAGGCCACATAAAAAGATGCATCTACAGTGATCTTAATGAACTCCTGATGGATTTTCCATTAAAGAATTCAACAGAAAAGAAGCCAATGAAAACACTAGGGATGGGAGAGGGAGGTAGAGAAGGAAATTAAGGAAGGGGATAGAAGATAAGTGAAACAAAAACGGCAAAATGACAAATGTTTGAAGCTGAGTAAAGGGGACACAGGGATTCATTATATCATTCTCCATTTTAAGAAAAAAAATTAAGCCAACAGATTACATATGATTTAGCACAGTGGTTCTTAAAGTGTGATACACAGACCAACACCATCAGTATCACTTGGGAATTTTGTTAGAAAAGCATATTCTCACGCCCCACCCTAGACATACTGAATCAGAAACTCTGTGGGCAGGGGACCTGGAAGGCAGAGCTCAGCAACCCAGATTTTAACGAGCCCTCCAAGTGATTCTTACAGATATTAAAGTCTGAACTACTAGTCTAGCGTAACTTTCTTGGAACCATATGTTTTAGTCTTACCTGTACTGACATGTCACTTGGTTTACTAGAATGATTCAAGACAGCCACACAGCGACTAAATGCCTCTTGTAACACCTGCAGAAAAAGAAGTCAGCCATTAACTCTCCATTTTGGCTTGGAGTCTGAAAAGCCTTTTCAGGTAGGGATAAAACATTAATAACCTTTTAATATCAGAAACTTGGCAAAGAAATGTTTGCTCAATTAACATTTGTTAAATAAACAAGTAAACAAAGGACCCTTATGTTTTTTTAAGCATCCCACTATGCTATTTTGCAAGTAATATTAAGCTCACCAATTTTGAATCCAATATTCTCCAGTTCACGTTATGAAATAAAGCTCCATTTATTTTAATTTTGGTGTTATAATATAGAGAATATTGTTATCTGTTGCAATAAATTAAAGAAACTGTATCAACTGTATTTGTACTTGGTGAATTATTTATTGCTAAGAGACATACAGTTTGCCTAAACTAGCTTGAAGACAAGGACAAAGGTCATTCCATATTACCTCAATTCCATTCTCCCTTCTGAGCTCTTCAGCATTGAGGGCTGAGCAGTTAACAGTATGGAAAGCCAGCTCTGCAGCAGCAGGCAACAATGGTGATTCTTTTGAGAAAAGGAGGTCATCTGAAGTTTCCATTGTTATTGTCCTAATTAGCATAGGGTAGCCTGCATATTTATAAGGCTGTAAATCTGAAATAATCATGGTTTTAAGTTAATTTTGGCACTACGTTCAATTATATTGCCAAAAAAAGATTAAAATATGCAACATCTTAAATGTTTCCTAATTCTAGTTTATAAAAACAAATTAAACCATGTACAAATTCCTTGGATCTTTTCAACTAGCAAACTTGTTTGGTTGACTTTTCTAAAATGTTTCCACTAGAAAAAGAATATTTTCTGGTAGATTAAAACTGAACTTTGTGTATAGTGGTTTTGATCCTTTGCAGAATATCTGCTTTCTATGTTGTCCATGTGATCTTTATAACTTTTCACCTGATCACAGACAGCAAGACATAGCCAATGCACCAGAGACCCATACCTCTTTATAAAGAGATAGAAACATTTGATTTAAATGAGTGAATATTTTATATTCTGCTTTCTGAATAACAAGAGTACTTTTCTATTTTACCAGTTATCATAAAATAAATGTTTGAAAATACTGAATATAATTTGTTACTATGAATACAAAATAGAAAGTTAATTTATTAACTGTATTTGGCTAATTCCATATTTTGATAAGGAAATTTAAAAGTGAAATCTGAAATATATTGGTGCTCAATTCCTGTTCTTTTCATTCTTTTATTTTTTTAAACTAACCTATGAGGCAGAAATATGTAAATTAATTGGCTTTGACTTTATAAGTATCTCTGTCATCCCTCCTGAAATCAGCGTAAAGCTTTCTGCCTTTTGAGGATGACAAATAATCTACTTTAAATTAACTCATTTCTAAGATGGCTTAAAAAAAAAAAAACACCCCTTGGAACTGGTCCCAGTAGTCCTAACACATACATACATAAGAAGAAGAGTGAATTAATGTTAAGTTCTATCAGATCAGGACCCCCATCCCAACTTACTGAGTATAAACCCACTTTGGGAAAAGTGGAAGAGAGCCTGAAAAAACATTCTGACTTTGATAATATACCAGTGATGAGCTACAACTGCACCTTGTGGCTAATATAGATTTACAGCCAGCAAAAAACAACCAATGGTTTGAAAATGACTTCTTTAAACTCATTCTGATTAGTGATAAATGCCATATAACTAAATGCTTTACAAATGTTTTCTGTTGAGTTCATATGCAAAAGTCAATCAATTAATCACTGTTCTCTAATGACCAAGCTGCTCAATCCCTACGCTGTCCCATCCAATACTTAAACTGGAACCCTACTTGTCTTCAATTACCCAACACTCCTGCTTATCTCAGATCCCCACTGTCCTTCCTCCCTTTTCTCCCATCATCCTATAGAGCAAATGGGTCTCCCGCTTTGTGTGTAAGCCAAGTTTAGTTCCCAAGCCAATGGACACCTGCCATATTGAACCCAACTCCCACCCTCAACAGAGTCTTAAAAATTCTCAATGTGCTCCTAGCTTTCTGGCTGCTACTGTTAGGGCTACCACAAATAGCCCTGAAAACATGCTGGAGATTTCCTATAACCTGTATCCTGAAATTGAAACAGAGCAGGACCCTATGGTCCTTGTCCCCCATGTCCTCCACCTGTGCAAAAACTTTAGCCAAAGAGTAAGTTTAATCAGAGAAGTGAGGAAATACAGAAACAAAGGCAAACAGTCAAAGGAGACCAAATAATAGTTTAGTCATTAAGCAAAGTCAAGGACCTTTAGTTCCTCCTCAAAGGCTACAGATAATATTCTGAGCCATATCCTGTGAGCTGTCTTATAGATACTGAAACTCCTCCTACAAGGTGGAAGAAGTTAACTACATGATGACCAGACTGTAGCCATGACATAAGCTGCCACAATTCTGAGCACTGGCCTCAAGGAAATGGGAACAAACTGACCCTGGAACTGAAGACTAACTATATTTAAAGCAATCAAGATGACAATGGTCAGACCACCACATGACCAATTTTAAGATGACGGTCAGAGCTGACTGTACTGTTTCTGCATGTAGCCCCTTCCCTCAACCTATAAAAGCTCTTGTCCACTGGTTTGGGGTGGGGGGAATCGGCCTTTGAACAGGCAGCTGCCCTCCTTCCATCCTACCCCCTTTGTTGCTGGCATCCAAAATAAAGCAAACTTTCCTTTCCACAAACCTTGCCTCTTTATTGGCTTTTGAATGGAGAGCAGCTGGATCCCACTTTCGGTTACAAAATCACACCTATTTTTTTTTTTTTTTTTTTTTTTTTTTTTTTTTGTGGTATGCGGGCCTCTCACTGTTGTGGCCTCTCCCGTTGCGGGGCACAGGCTCCGGATGCGCAGGCCCAGCGGCCACGGCTCACGGGCCCAGCCGCTCCGCGGCATGTGGGATCTTCCCGGACCGGGGCACGAACCCGTATCCCCTGCATTGGCAGGCGGATTCTCAACCACTGCGCCACCAGGGAAGCCCAATCACACCTATTTTATCTATAAATTTTTCAAACTGTCCCACAGGATCAGAGGGTTTCGAAAGCTACCACAGGAAATGAGGTGTGAGGGATATATATGATCATTTGAAAAGTTTCTGTTGCTTTTTAAAAACCAGAACACTCTTGGTGTTTTCAGCCTTTAGAGGTTTATGGATAGGTACAGTCTTATAAAAGACATTTAATGATCCTTAAATACCAGGTCCATTTTAGATCTCATTTAATATGTTTACTGCTAAATGTCTAAAGACAAAAATTAACCAAGTACCTCCAGAGAACAGAAATGTACTTTAGGACGGAACAATGAAATCTGGTTGGAAATGTAAACTACTGAAAAACACAGGTAAGAACTGGAAGGTATAAAAACAACATTTTGGGTCTAACTACAGAAAACTACTCTTTTACTATATCTAAAATGCAATTCTAAGAGTCTTTTGCGATAATAATTAGAAATAGGCTGCAGAAACAAGAAGCATGGTAGAATTAGCTGGAGGGTAAATCAAAATTTGAGAATAACACATGCCTTACCTTCTTTATGACGGTTGAAGAGGATGCTCTGCGTTTTCAGAATTAAAATTATATTCTCTGGATCTGGTCCATCTGTTATTTTTGCTGATTTGGTACATAAAAATTCATAGGCTTTATTTACCTTTTCAAACATATCCTGTATGTAACCAAAGACAATTAACTTTTGTTAACATCTCGAATTACAACTTAGAACACAGATGATTTGTTATTTTGCCAGTAAATTCTTTGGTTACTATTTTGTTTTGTTTTTTACATAAAGGAATTCATTCCAACTGTAATATAGGTGGTATACTTTTAAGGTGAAACTACTTTTTTTTCCAAATAGTTATTCAATGATCTCAGTACCATTTACTGAAAATATTTCTTCAGTAGCTTACACCATATATGTCATATTAAACTCATACACACCAGAGATAGTTTCTGAGTTGTTATAAAAATAGTTATGATAAGAACTACTGTTTTTTTTTTTTTTTGGCGGTACGCGCGGGCCTCTCACCGCTGTGGCCTCTCCCGTTGTGGAGCTCAGGCTCCGGATGCGCAGGCGCAGCGGCCATGGCTCACGGGCCCAGCCGCTCCGCGGCACGTGGAACCCTCCCGGAGCGGGACACGAACCCACGTCCCCTGCATCGGCAGGTGGACTCCCAACCACTGCGCCACCAGGGAAGCCCAGAACTACTGTTTTTTGAGCACTATGGCAGGCACTGTGCTAAATGCTTTACATACATTATCTCACTTAATCCTCAAAACAGGCTTGTGAGCTGTGCACCCTTATTAACCTCATCTTTAAGATGTTAAATAGCTTGCCTAAAGTCACAAAGCCCATTGCTGACAGAGCTAAGACTCACACCCAGGTCTGACTCTATCTCTACTCTTAAACTACTATATTATAATGTTCCTTATCTATATGTCGATCCTTGTGCCAGTATAATATTATTTTACTATTACAGCTTTACAGAGTATTTTATCTTTTTTTTTTTTTTTTGCGGTATGCGGGCCTCTCACTGTTGTGGCCTCTCCCGTTGCGGAGCACAGGCTCCGGACGCGCAGGCGCAGCGGCCATGGCTCACGGGCCCAGCCGCTCCGCAGTATGTGGGATCCTCCCGGACCAGGGCACGAACCCGTGTCTCCTGCATCGGCAGGCAGATTCTCAACCACTGCGCCACCAGGGAAGCCCTACAGAGTATTTTAATATCTGGTAGTTTAAGTCTAGCAACTTAATTCTAATTTCAAAATTTCTTCCTATATTGTTTTCTTTCCCAGATGAATCTGAATTGCTTTAGATTTCTCAAAAAATGCCCCAGGCTTTTGATTAAAAATGCCTTAAACATATAAAAGTGGCATTTTTTCAATGCTGCCTTCCTATTCAGGAATATTGCCTGTCTCTAAAAAAAAAAAACATTAGCCCTGAATCAGTGGAAATTACTCCAAGTTTCTAGCAACAAACTATGAGTACTGTTTTTATTGCTCCTTGTCTGATTTTATCTTTTATGAATCTCCGTTGGCACTGTAGTAGGAAGCTGGAAAAGACCAGACCAGGGAATGCTGGCAGCAAATGACTTTAAGTCTGAAGCAAATTTTCTACTTTTTCATTAAGAGTGATATGAAGTTGGATGTCATTAGAAAAAAGCAAATTACCCAAAGCAATCTGGGTGGCAACGGCATCACCTACAAATGAATTAAGTTCACCCACATCCTAATTTTCAGTTATTCATGTGACTGCCCATTAGAGTTAACTCTCAAACAGACATGGGTAAGGAAAGAGAATAAAACCCCAAAGTTACTAGTCACAGGGTAGTCCCTTTGATAAAATGAGAGAAGACCATTGATGCTGAAAACTTGGGCACGTGGGTCAGAGGTTAATTAAACATATACTGGACATACATTATGAGGCAGACACAGGCGCATAAGATGAGTGTATCTTTTCTCTGGCTGAAATAATAATAAAGCAAAAGCAAGTCAACCCCAAAGCTCTAATTCCAAAGGCAGTACATACCCTCCCTTCTGGATTCTTATCAGGGTGGTACTTCTGTGCAAGTCTGAAGTAAGCTTTTCTAATCTTGCTCTCATCATGCCTACAAAATAGGAAAACTGTTTCATGAATTAAGTAAGGTATAAGAAAATATTTACACAATCATCTAAAATGATATTTTAAGAACTTTACTTTTATTGTGTATGATCATATAGTAGATATCAAAGTAAACCCAGTAAGATTTAAGTAAGCTGATTCCTATGTGTTATATTTACACATAAAAGATAAAACCTAAACATTCCCTATGCAAGGTTACCATATTCACTTCAAATTACAAAACCATATTTGGGTTTTGAAGAACTAAGAATTTTAAACTAACTTTTCAAAATGTCACTTCAAACTATAATTCTAAGTTATTTTATATCAGCCTTGTCAAAAATGAACAAATTCAGTCTATACTTAAGAAAATGTCTTTTGAACTTGTAACATATCTATTCTACTATAAAACATCACTCATGATAAATTAAATCTGCATTCTTTCCTATACATTTGTCATTTACTATTCTAGACACACTGTTGTCAAATCTCTTCCTCATGTATAACACAAACTGCAAGAAGGGGGAAGATGATACTGAAAATGACTCACGGCCCCTGTCCTTGGGGGAGATTAAGCACTTCATAAGCATCATCTATTGACATTGTAGGTGGCTTCTTTTCTACTTCCTTCTTCCAGGCATCAAGGGTATCTTTTAGAAGCTTAACCTTAAAGACAGAGAATTAAAATTTATATCTATTAAAGTAAAACTATTTCAGAATATAATTTTTAAGTTACAGAATTGCTGTGCTGTATTTATTTCAACTGACATTTTTAGGCTAACCAATTAACAGCTTTCTAAAATACAAATAACCAAAATCACCTTCTAGCACTGTTGAATGGTCAGATAGCAAGGTATTTGTTATGGGGCTATATTTTTTAAAAAGTAATATTTTATTATTTATTTATTTTTTTAAATTTATTTTTGCCCGTGTCGAGTCTTAGTTGCTGCACACAGGATCTTCGTTGAGGCATGTGGAATCCTTTGCTGCAGCAGGCAGGCTTCTCGCTAGTTGTGGTGTGTGGGTTTTTCTCTTCTCTAATTGTGACAGGCGGCTCCAGAGCACATGTGCTCTGTAGTTGTGGTGCGTGGGTTCCAGAGCATGTGAGCTCTACTTGAGGCACGAGAGCTCAGTAGTTGTGGCGCCTGGGCTTAGCTGCCCCGTGGCATGTGGGATCTTAGTTCCCTGACCGGAGATTGAACTCGCGTCCCCTGCATCGTAAGGCAGATTCTTTTACCGCTGGACCACCAGGGAAGTCCCTAAAGTGTTATTTTAATTCTCTGCCAATTTTTGTCTCTACATTTAACTGTTAAAGAAACGTTCAGAAATTACGGAAAACTTTGGAATTAGCATTCACTGTAGTAAGAGAGGAAGCAGTATATGATGGCATGCTTCTCAAGGTGATCTAACATAATTACTGGTATGCTGGTATTCAAACAAACATAAGGGATAGTGAACACAAGGGAGTCTGGGTAGGGGTGAGAAGAAAAGAGCTAATATTTGCTGCATGCCTATGTGCCAAGAAGGTATGTGCTTTACAGACTGCAGATTTAATTCTTGTATAAAATTTCAGTAATACATGAAAACACTGAGGTTCTGAGAGACAGCTGCATATTTCCCAGTAAATAAGTGATGGAGCTGGATTCAAACCTAGGTCTGACTAAAAAGCCCACACTTTTTCTACTACCTCATGTTGAATCCGGAACAAGCAGCAGTGTCTACCTGCCTTCATTTGGTCATTGCACTGTAAAGAGGCAGTGCCTGGTGGTACAAATGGAAATTGTTCTTTAGTCTTCTGATGGTAAGGGTAATGGTAAAACCTCTGCTATAGTAACAGACCAACAGGGGCACCCAGGCCTACTTTATTCTAGGCTTTCACTAGGTATCCAGGGGCTCAAGTTGGATGGGTCCCAAGGGCACTGTGACAGTAGATACTACTATACAAATGTGCAAGTCACACTTACTGCCTCCAGTGTGTGCCAGGAATATGCTGTGTTTTTTTATGTGAATTCTCACTTAATCTTACCAACCACCACACGAAATAGTTGCTATTAGTAATAGTACTATTACCATAACTGAGGCTTAGAGAAGTCAAGCGGTACACTGAATGTACATACAGAGCCATTAATGGCCAAACTGAAACTCAACCCCAGACTGCCTAACTCCAGCATCTGTGAGCTTAACGAATCTGCTATAAAGACGAGCTCCCACCAAGCTATTATAGTATGTAATTGTATTATATACATGAAATTGAGTTTGTTTTGTTTTTGTCACAAAAGATCAAGATTGTAAAGTCCTTTTACATTCCATGAAAAAACTGTCTTTCAGTTTGGGATTTACTCAAATATACTGAACTGCACAATACTTAATTAAGTAAGGAGGAATATTTAAGAAAGCTATTATCATTCTTATCACAGAAAGAAGAAATACCCAGAAGTGATTAGAGGGTTTTTTTATGGTTTAAGAAGGCAAAAATTAATCTGCTGACTTACCGGGTCTTTAATTGGCCAATCTGGAAACCGGAGTGTATCACAAAGTTGTTTGAGGTAATAAATATTACAAAATAGTTCATTTTCTAGCTGTGGGTAGTTGATAACTGGGATGGGACAATATTGATAAAGTGCTCTTGTGTTACTCTGAAGACGAGGTGTGAAATCAGCAAGATGGGCGGCAATCTTCTCTATCATAAGGCGCCTACAATTAGAAAAGTCTCCAAGCATTATGAAGGCATTATTTTATTCTATTTTAAAGAAAAGGTTAAGATAGGTAATCATTCAAGGTAATTACATGGATCTTCTTCAGAATAACTTAGTTATTGGCCTAAAATGAGAGCTTGTAAGAATGTTACTCAGTATTCTAAACTTACTATGTAAAAACACTCCATGGATATAAACTTATTTGTAATACGATCTATAAAGAAGACCATAGAGAAAAAGGCTGACAATACCAGCCCTTCTTATTGAAAATTCAGTCATTAGAAAGTCAAATGGTATGGAATCTGCATGCATGAGGGCACAGCCACGGAATCAAGTTAGCTATCACCCCAAAGAAGCTCACTGCCTGGTCTTTATTTTAGTTAACGTAGCACAACCTGGGATCTGGCCCTCAGCTAAGCAGAAAATTGATTTGCTCAGTATACAGAGAGCTACATCTTTTAGATGAGAGACTCATACTAAGCAATCTCCAGAGAAAAATATACAGAATAACTGTAATAAACATATTCATATTCCTACACATTTGTTCCCAATGAAAAATATATTTTCAATATGAAATTTGAATTTTCAAATTGAAAAATTTCAATTTTCTATATGAATATTCATACAGAATATATTCAAATTGATGGCTAGCATATGCCAAGCCTGTAGGTCAACCTATCAGAGAAGCCAAATGATGACCAGCAGGTGGCATTGTATGAGTCAGTCCAGTTATGAATGAGTAACTGACTCAGAAGATCAACTGCCATCCAGCTAAGAAGAGCAAGGGGTTCTCCAGAGAGCCAGACTTGACACTGGAACCATTAACTGCCCAGTCTTTCCTGGACAGTCTTTCCTGGACAGTGCCTGCCTGGACACTGACATCTGCTTCTGGGCCTCTCCTTTTTCTTGGTGGAAACAGGCTTTTCCTATGGCATTCCTGAGGCCTTCTCCTGCTAACCTCCAGATTATGGTCAATATGTGCTGGCTAGGGAGCCCTCATTCTAAAATGATGTGTGTATCTCTAGACTGATGCATTCCATGTGGGTATAGTTTTTAATTAGTGGAGTACAGTTCTATTTCCAAATACCCAGAAGGAGTGTCTTGACTTTATTCCTATATATCTCTTACATACATATTAATTCATAGTCTAAAAGCACCAGTGGTAATAGGCTCCACCCTTATATAAAGCTCTATTAAGGTAACGGTAATTTTGTCAAATCATCTTAGAACAGAAAAAAGCTCAGGGCCTTGTCAACAGCAGTCACTTGATTTGGCACCAATGACTACTGTAGCTTTAGATTATGTAACTAGTGAAAGGAAATCTTTTCACAGAAGTCAAACCAGATGGGAAGAGGCAAAGATTCTGTGTATAAAATACAATCAGTTGGCTATTTACCTCATTTCACTGCTCCAGATTGCTTCTGGAGTATCAAATTCTCCTAGAAAAATCTCAGAAAACTTTTCAGGCTCGTAATTTTCTAAGTAACAAACCATTGCTTCTGGTAGAATGTGCCCAAGTATACTTCTCTGAAAAATATCTTGTCCTTTCGTCTTTAAAAAAAAAAAAAAAACGTAATCAGAAATACTAAAGTTATCTTTCAGTTTTCTAATAAATGAATTGGGGTTAGAGAACATTTTAAGAAAGGAGAATAACTGGAACATACTGTTTTTATGCTTTTGAAATTTAGATTGAAAAATGGCAAAATGAGAAGTGCAAGGTGTCTGGTATAAACTGGCTTGGTATGAACTCCAAGGTGGAACTACCCCCTCTAGCCCTGCAGTAGCCTTAACCTCCTCATGGGTCAGGTGTTGCCAACATTATTTAGAACAATTAGCCTCTGACCATGTATAATAGTAATGAACAACACAAGGAAGACTGCAAAGATTTACATCAATTATTCTGTGTTACATTGCTGGCTGTAGTTCCCACCTGCACCTGCTTCTGTTTTCAAAAATAAGTCCAGAAAAATTGAGATCTTAAAGAGCCTATCCTCATGAAATGTGGCTAGAATTTAGATGGAGTATTTTTATACAAAGTAATTATAATTAACTGTACTAAGAACTCCATATTCTCTGACTGGCCAAATGAAGTCAGGCTAATGTTCATACTTATCATGCTAAATTTTTAAACTCATTTCTTTACCTGCTGGAAAAAATTCCAGCAAAAAAAAAAAAAAAAAAAGACTATAAATATTTTTCTTATTTCCTTCTAGGCAAACTGAGGATGTCTTATTCTTCTAGGGTCTGACAGAGAGACGGGAGAAAAAAAACCTAGACATGGTCTTACCACTTAGTGCAAAGACAAATTAGATGATGAATATTTTCATGCTTTGTACTAATAAAAGCCATAAATTCACTATCTGTTAAACTTTGGGGTGAAGAATTGCTTCTTCTTTAGAATACTATTTCATAATTCCTACATCTAGAGGTCTGCTATAAACAAATACTGTTTTGCTGTAATTCAAAATATTGTTAGGGAAAATGATATATATAGTTTCTCATATTATAAAATTAAAAAAATAGATTACATATGCATAACTTCACAGAAAAAAAGGAAAAAAAAAAGAATGATTAAAAGTGCCTAATGTTACATTAAGGTGGTAACAACAGGGGCAATTTTTTAAAAAACTTTATATTCTCATTTTCTATTTGTATGAAGCTATGGAAATCATACTTCCATGGGCATCACTTTTGTATTATTAGACTGTAGACAGATTACTTTCTAGGGCTTTACTGGCTGCTCTATAAAACATGCATTTTGGGTCTTGTGTCTGTTGCCAGACTGGTGTAACATTCCTTGGTTAGTCTCTTAAACAGTGGTCTAGTTTTGATTTATTCTGCTTTCAATAAAATTTGAAAATCAATGTTCCATGAAAAGCCTAACAAAATTTCAAACACAATTCAGTTATGTGTTTACAATAAATATCTCTGTAAAATGCAGGTATAAAGCTACATTTTGTCAGAGCTACCCGGATAAGTCTTATCTTTTTTTTGGATTCCTACTTTTCCTCCCCAGTAAAATAGCAAGAATACTTGAGAGCACTTGAAAAATTAAGTAGCTTCAAAAACGAAACCTAGCACTTCTAACATGTTGGGATATGAACAAAAAGAAGGTGGAAGTCTTACTGAATCTGACCTGACTATATGAGACTCAGATATATACTGAATTATTTACGAACATTACTAACGTAAATTTTACACAAAGGGAACAAATTATATTCATAGTAATGTCAGGTTATAATTCATATCTACAATTTAATTATTAATTCTAATAGGCAACATTTATTTTCATTTAAAAAATATTAGCTTAGACGTTCTATGTGCAAGGTACCACAAGGAATGCAAAAAATAAAACAATACCTGCCCTCAAGTGCTAATAAGGAAAGGAAGGAAGGAAAATTCACAGCTAAGGAAACTTTAGAGCCAAGACAGCTTCCCCAGTATTAAGTCACGTATTCAGAGGATTAGTTTGCCTTACCTCCTCTGACTTGAAAGCCTGTTTGGTATGTGTGTACTTCAAAAATCTAGGGAAAAAAAAATTCTTATCAGGTATAGGAACTGATTTAGATTTAGTAACCTTAGTTTTCTAAGACCAGATTTTTTTTTTTAAGTAGAGTTGATTTATAATGTTGTGCCAGTCTCTGCTGTACAGCAAAGTGACTCATACACATATAGACATTCTTTTTTAAATATTCTTTTCCATTATGTTTTATCATAGGATATTGAATATAGTGCCCTGTGCTATACATAGGACCTTGTTGTTTAAGACCAGATCTTTTATATGTAAATAAGAGCCACAAAAGGCAACTTGTAAATCCATATTCCCAAACAGTTTAATTTCTAATTAAGGCAAGAACTTAAATGAATTAGAAAAAAATTTAAATTATGGTCATATTACAGTTATGTAATAATATAAAAAATTTACTCAATTTTAAGAAAAATGTAAAACTGTATATCATATGAATATAGTTATATTAAATCTGTATGATTAAAATATTAGATGATGATACAATTCTTAGATGTGGTAAAATGGTATAATTCTAAATTATTTTTCCCCTATTCTTTTTTTTTTATTTTTTTTTAAATTTTTGGCTGCATTGGGTCTTCGTTGCTGTGCGTGGGCTTTCTCTCGCTGTGGTGAGCAGGAGCTACTCTTCGTTGCGGTGCATGGGCTTCTCATTACAGTGGATTCTCTTGTTGCGGAGCACGGGCTCTAGGCACACGGCTTCAGTAGTTGTGGCATGTGGGCTCACTAGTTGTGGCTCGTGGGCTCTAGAGTGCAAGCTCAGTAGCTGTGGTGCAAGGGCTCAGTTGCGCTGTGGCATGTGGGATCTTCCCAGACCAGGGCTCGAACCCGTGTCCCCTTCATTGGCAGGCAGATTCTTAACCACTGCGCCACCAGGGAAGTCCTCCCCTGTTCTTCTTTCAAATTTTCAGACATATAAACAGCTCTTATAATGAAAAATTTAATAAATGCAATGATATGCTCACAAACAATTAATTTAATAAATCTGTCCATGTACAATTCAAGTAATTTCAAATAGATTATCACTAGAGCTCTTACCGAGCAACAGGAAGCACATTGGAACCTGTATACATCATGATAAAGAAAAATACTCCACTAAGAT
This sequence comes from Kogia breviceps, assembly GCF_026419965.1. Classification (NCBI taxonomy): domain Eukaryota; kingdom Metazoa; phylum Chordata; class Mammalia; order Artiodactyla; family Physeteridae; genus Kogia; species Kogia breviceps. The sequence goes on from NC_081314.1 coordinate 21,570,359, forward strand.
AAAGTCGAGGTAACTGTGGGTTATCTTGCATAATACGATATAACAAAACTGCAACCTTCTCAACAAGGATAGGGTCAAAGGTCAGCAATAGCTAAAAAAAAAAAAAAAGAAATAAAATGTCTTTGGTTATTGGGCTGTAAAAAACTTGCAACATCACCATTCATCTTAGGTTTATGCATTTCATGTGCTGGGGTTACAGTTTCTCATAAGTAGTGTAACAAAATAAAAATCAGACTCAGTATGCTTGTCTACCAGGTTCTAAACAGATTTGAAAAATATTTTATAGCATCTAATGCAGAGATAGTAAAATATTAATAAAGAATTGATCAAAACTTATTCATAAAAAGTACAAACATGCCTGAAGCTGCTTTGTCATGATTATAGATAAAATTATTTCCTGTGCAGGAATCTTCCTGAATGGACTTCTCTGTTAATGACAAAAGAAGAAAAAAAAAAAGTAGCTACCCTTTGGGTTAGTTTCAGGTCAGCTGATTTGAAATGAAGCATCCTCTGAAGACTATCTGAGAATTCAAAGAGCTGAGCAGAGAACAGCTTTCAGTGAAACAGCACTATAAAATAGATCTACAAGTGAGGTAGAAGGCAAGAGGGTAACCAAATACCAGTAGTGCCACTACCAGAAAGTACCAAGTGATGTGGTTTACAGAAATCTGAACTAGCAACACTGAAGGAACTATCTGGGATCACTGGAATGAATCTGGGCTAATAAAAAAAAGATACAGTATTGCTATGACTAAACACCTGATAAAACTTATTAAATTTCTTTAATAAAAGTGGCATTTCAATTTCCTATAAACACTTACTTCTGAAGAATTCCCAATTTGGAGTCAAATGCTACCAGTAAAAAATTACAGTAACAAGTACTAGCTCAGATTAGGGGTCAAAGTTCTAGATTCAGTGTATAAGACTGAATAGCCATATGTCTTTAAATAAATAATTTAAATTTCTCTGTTTTTGGTGTCTTACCTATTCAACAAGGTATTAGATTATACATAGTAAAACAGTACTATGATATACTTTACAAAAGAAAAACTGAGATATAATAACACAGGATTTTCCCTAGCGTTAATGGTGTTTGTGTTTAAGACTTGACATCACTCTAACAAAAATACAGGAATTAACAGGCAACAACCTAGAATATTTGAAATTGTGACTATATTAGAAAACCTAGGACATTCATTCACTGTATCTTAGATGACTCTAAAAATTCTGGAGCTATATCAGATGGTAAAACTGGTGATTGCTCTTACAGTCAAATGATGTACAGAAATCTGTACCAAGCAATGTAGATAGATAATGTTCCTAAAAACCGCTACAACTGCCTAACTGTGCTTAGCAAGAATAAGGCATCCCAGAATGTAGAAAATTGAGGGAAAACAAAAACAGCTTCTAAGAAATGTTTTTTTGAACTCAGTACAAAAAAATATGGGAGGCATATACTGTTAAAAGCAGCTAGGTTTATCAGTAAATTTCTTCAATCATCCTACTTGTTCAGTTACTATTAAAAATTTTTGTTAAATAAAATAATCTTCCCCCCAAAGTTTCATGTTACACTGACCACATCTCTTAAAATCTGTTTTTCAGTCAATCCTCCCTGGCCTGAAATTCAACCTTGCTTGCATTTACTTCTTTCCTTTCAGTTTCATAAGTCTTGGGAAAATGTTTGGGAGAGATAGATTTTCTAGGCACAGTCCTTTCTCTACAGGAGAGAGGCCGGGATAGAAAACAAATCCCTCTCCTTGTACCACCTCACATATGCAGCTGCAGACACACATAGGCCAGGGTGGTAGTGGCTTTCATTTAAGCCTCTGAAAAGAAACGCCCACAACAGAAAAGGGCACAAATGTTGAAATGCTGGTATACTTAAATAACAGAAGTTGCGGAAAATTCTTTTAAAAGTTGATAAGGCACTGTCATATTCAGAAGCCTTTTTCGTTACCAGTGACTTTCACTATTGGTGAATGTAAAAATATACTGAGTAACTCTCCTCTCCCTTTTCACACCAATGTACAACTGAGAGATACAAATGGCACAAGTTACTCACATATTTTAAAGCCATACCATGTACGGTTAATACAAAAAAATTAGATTTGACAGAATAATCCATAGACAGGAGAGAAACAGTGACCTGACATCTCTGCGACCTGACTCAGGGCTCATCTGGAGTTTAAATAGCTTAATTCCCAAAATGCAGAATAAGAAAGAAAAGATACTTAGTATATCCTACATAATTTCAACTCAAATCCATGAAAACATATAACTGAGAAGACTCAAATACTCTGAGGCAAGCTGACAAGACTGCTGTAACTATTTCTTAAGATGTAACCCACCATGTCCACATCTGTGGGATGCTGGTGTGCTTCCCAGTACCCCTAACCACATCAACATGCACCACAAACTGTCACCTTTCAGTTATTACAATGTTGTGATTTTTAAGAACAGATAATAAATAAAACCTTTTGAGAATAATTCTGGAGCCTGGAAGCTTCCCATGTCTAGGCTCTTGGATGCACAACCTTCCACAGTATATTCAGAATATCAACTCAGTTAGGAGTAAGTGAGGTAAGTATAATTCAGGCTTTTTGAAAATGGAACAGATTACAATAAGACAAAGACTGGGGCTCACAATAAAGTTAAATAAGGGAAAATGATTCTTAAAATACTGTTCCTATTTATAACATAAAAGTAACTTACCTGAATAATATGGGGAAGGCAAGCATTGTCTGACAGCAGCCTTTTCACTCTAGGTAAAGGTCGAATGATGGCATTATCTTGATCCCTAGAAAAACATTTTTTTACGGTCAACATTTAATATATTTATTAAAATTTGTATGTTCAGAGCATATGATATTCTACTAGGCATGAAGCATGTTACCTTACATTTTTGTTAATGAAGACTAAGCTCTCATACAGCTGGGAACATGATTAGGTATTTTGGTTTAAATCTATTTGGCTGCTTAATATGACTTCATTTCCTTCCATAAGATTTCCTTGAAAAACAGTACCCTAGAACAGCCAGAGACTCTTATTTATTATTTAAACTTGGTGTTTTCCAACACACTGTCAGTGGATATTCCCCCCAAAGGGCATATCAAACTTTTTCAATAAATGTAAACCTTAATTTAACTACTCTCAGTATTTTCCAAGTGTAGCCTCAATTTTAGTTCTACATTACTTCTAAATACTAATTGTATGTTTTTAAGCCTGATCTGAATTTTAAAGAGAACTGGAACTATAAAAGCCTCGAATGCTATAAAATTAACAATTACTCATTAAATTCCATCACAAAGTATCTTTACTATAGTAATAAAACAAGACGATATATATGCAATTTTTTTTTTTTTTCCCTGTACGTAGGCCTCTCACTGTTGTGGCCTCTCCCGTTGCGGAGCACAGGCTCTGGATGCACAGGCTCAGCAGCCATGGCTCACGGGCATAGCCACTCGGCAGCATGTGGGATCTTCCCGGACTGGGGCATGAACCCATGTCCCCTGCGTCGGCAGGCAGATTCTCAACCACTGCGCCACCAGGGAAGCCCTATATGCAAATTTTGATTGAAAAGTTTGAAAGATTGGAAAGTTCCATGCAAGGGTTATAACTATGACTATCACTGGATAACAAAGTCTCACCTTCACTAGTCAAGAGGGGCAAGATGTGGGCCTAGACTCATGTTCTTAAACCAGGAGAGGCTAACCTAACAGATCAGAAGCAGGCACTAGGCACTCACCACTGGTCTATGAACTACAGTGTTCATTTCAAAACTTTCATACCTGATTCAATGAATATGACAATTGTTACTGTTGCTAGAGAGCTGCTGGTAAGTCTCAATTTTGTAACATTATTTGAAGTTTCCCAGAGAAAGTTGCTTTTTAGCTTACTTCATCAATAAAATTTGCAAATTATTTCTTTGTATCTTGTTTCAAAAAGCTCCAAAATCCAAAGCAGCATTCCCCCAAAGCCACAAATAGAAAACCTTTGCTCTAAGTCACTAGAACAATCCCATGCCTTAGCAAGCACCCATACAAATGGGTAGAACAAGATGTTTTAGAGTCCTTGTTAACCACGGAAATGTTCAATTACATTTTACCTGCTTGGAAAATATCCACACATTGTGATCAACATGTTCAATATAAGGGTAGCAAGGTCAGTTTCATTTAGTACAGCCTGCCCACTGGCTAACAGACACCACTTAAGCTGAGGTATTGCCTGAAGTGGTCGCCATCCATCCATGCCTTGAGCCCAGCATCTGGTTTTTGCATTTAACATTCCTTTGGTCCACAATTCTTGCATCTAAATGAATGGAAGGCATCATTATTACAAGCAGACCAAACAAAATGAAAACGTTTGCTAATGTTTTCTATTTTACAGAAAATACCAACTGAATTATGAAATACACATGCAAATTCACTATTAGAAAACAACAGACTTCTGTTGACAGGCCTTCAGGAACTCAAATTTGGCTGCTAACAGAAAATAACCATTTAGTTGGCCAAACTGCAGAGCATAAGGAACACTGGAAAAAATAAACACCATAGGCAGAGTATAAACCAACCAAATTATATATAAGTGGAAGGCTGGTCGTCTATAAAACTATCTTTGACTAAATTCCGACTGAGCCTGGGAAGCCAAGAATTAGAAGCCAAGTTGGCAGGACCAAACGTCACCAGATATTAATTAAGATGGAAATTGCCTTTGGACTGTATAGACAATTTTCAATGAATTTAAGACTGTATATTAAAACCTACCTGTTCATACCATAAAGAAGCATTATAGCTTTACATAATTATTATACAAAAGTCATTAAAAACCTGAGCTCTACTTCCATAACTTTTATTTTATTTTTAATTTTTAAAATTAATTATTTTTTAATTGAAGTATAGTTGTTTATAATGCGTTAATTTCTGCTATATAGCAAAGTGATTCAGTTATACATCTATACATTCTTTTTATATTCTTTTCCATATGGTTTATCCCAGAACATTGAATATCGTTCCCTGTGCTATACAGTAGGACCTTGTTTATCCATTCTACATATACTAGTTTGCATCTGATAACCCCAAACTCCCACTACATCCCTCCCCCCACTCCCCCTCTCCCTTGGCAACTACAAGTCTGTTCTCTATGCCTGTGAATCTGTTTGTTTCATAAATAAGTTCATTTATATCATATTTTAGATTCCTCATATAAGTGATATCATATGGTATCTTTCTCTTTCTGACTTACTTCACTTAGTATGATAATCTCTAGTTGCACTCATGTTGCTGCAAATGGCATTATCTTGTTCTTTTTTATGGCTGAGTAATATTCCATCGTATATATGTACCACATCTTCTTTATCCACTCAACTGTCAGTGGACATTTAGGTTGTTTCCATGTCTTGGCTATTGTGAATAGTGCTGCTATAAACATAGGGGTGCACATATCTATTTGCATTATAGTTTTGTCTGGATATATGCCCAGGAGAGGGATTGCTGGATCATATGGCAACTCTGTTTTCAGTTTTTTGAGGAACCTCCACACTGTTTTCCACAGTGGCTGTACCAGCTTACATTCCCACCAACAGTGTAGGAGTGTTCCCTTTTCTCCACACACTCTCTAGCAAATGTTATTTGTAGACTTTTTAATGATGTCCATTCTGACTGGTATGAGGTGGTATCTTATTGCAGTTTTGATTTGTATTTCTCTAATAATTAGCAGTGTCATAACAACATCTTTTAAACAGTAAGATTTGAAGACATGATTTTGTGTGTGTGTCTGTCTAGAAATACAAGTCATCTCGTCCTTTATGTGGAAATAGAATGACAGAGTCCTTGGAGCTGATGACAGTAAATCAAATCATAGATTTAAAATATTCCACATCTCTATATGCGCTATCAGGAGGACATAAAAAATGGCTAAGACTTCCATGAAAAGTTTCTCCAAAACACATACCTCATGAAATCCATATGGGCCACTCCTTTCTTTGTCTGCATTGCCAAAGTACCATTCCTTTTCACTCTCTCTTTTCATATTTGGAGCAGCTTCGATTACATTGCTCTAAGTTTTAAAAAGATTAAGTTATTTTTCAAGGCAGAAATCTAAGGGGGCAGATGTCATAAAAAGTTACACAGTACTAATTTCTTGAGTTTATATTTCTTTAGAAATCCATCTAAAATTTTAAGTGACCCGATTTTAAGAGTTAAGGATTAGATGCCTAAACTAATAGTCCAAAAATGCTATTTCCTTATTATGCATTTGAAGTAAACAGTTTCCTAAATTCACTTGGCAATCTAAGCTAAACTCTAAGACATCTATATTCCAGATGGTCATTAATAAATTCTCAGGACACTAAAATTTTAGTAGCAAAGAATGTTGCAAATAGCTATATAATCAAACATATACCATTAACCAAAACCACAATGCTCAAAAATACTAAAGTTCTTTTGAAAGAAAAAAACCCACTCCAACTAAAAGTTTCAATAAATACCTGAGATCAAAGAGTTAAAATGCTAACAGGAAAGTTTTTAGTGGTTTTAAACACTTACTTTCAATTTACTACCCTCATGACAGATAATTCTTATAATTTCATTTATCAATGTTTATAAGAATCTAGGATAGAATATTTATGTACTTAGTATATTTTATTAAAACATGATTTTAAATACCCTCATTACCATCAGCTTTCAGTTAGATTCATATAGAGAGCTACAGCAAAGTGGTTAAGAGCATAGACCTCCGAGTTCTAACTCTGGCTCTGTCCTTTATTAGGTGACCCTGGACAACATACTCTCTGTTCCTCACTTTCCTCATCTGTCAAATGGGAGGGCTGTTGTGGGGTTTAAAGAGTTAATATATTATGTGTACCAGAACAGTATCTGGTACACTATAATACAAGTATTATGATTACTATTATTTGTACCTGATAATAGAAAATGCCATGTCCTAATATTCAAATAGCACTTTTGTATACAATTTTGCCAAAACATGACACAGCTCCTCAAACAAGGAGATTAAACAAAAATTTAACATTAACACCAAAAATATCACCAATGAGCCAAGTATAGATCCCTTCTAAAAGTTAGGTATCAGAAGAGGCCTTTAGGTAGAGACCTGCAGCTCTGTCCTCTTACTGACTGGTTTCAATAAGGCCTCCAGATTCCTCAAGGCAAAGCATACTCTCAGTGGATGTCAATGCTGAATGTTCTAGTTACATAACTGATGGATTCAGTTTAAATCCTAAAGGACATATTGCCTCAAAATAAGCCACATTAGAGATGCAGTTACTTTAAAAGACAAAAGAGACATCAGAAAAACAAAACTGGATCATCATTGTCCATTTTGGTTATTTCACTTTTTGTGTGTGTGACTTAATCTCCCAAGCATTAGTGCTATCACAGTTATTAGAGAAGTAGATTCATGGCCAGACACCCTGACATATTTTCAGATTTGTATGATTCTTTTGATCCTAAATTTGTACTCAAAGAATGTTAAACTTATAAAATCTAGATAAGCATACATACTTGCAGTGGTACTGTAGCTCGGTTTACATGGAGATGTGCAAGGGTAAGCAAGTCCACAAGGATTCTAATTCCATTTGAATCCATGAGGTCCTTAACATTTTTCTGGAAAACAGAAAAAAAATTATGTTTACATAATTTAAAATCTTTCTCTCAAATAGATATTACTACCTAAAAGGCTCTCAAACAAGAGAATATTTGGAATCTCTTTGGAAAAACTGGCACATAACTGGTCTTACTCAGTATTTTCAGGATTTTGTGTTCAAGAAAGCATAAATTTAGATAAAAATTAAAAAGGCAAAACTAGGGCTTCCCTGGTGGCACAGTGGTTTAGAGTCTGCCTGCCGATGCAGGGGACATGGGTTCGTGCCCCGGTCTGGGAGGATCCCACATGCCGCGGAGCAGCTGGGCCCGGGAGCCACGGCCGCTGAGCCTGCTTGTCCGGAGCCTGCGCTCCGCAACGGGAGAGGCCACAACAGCGAAAGGCCCACGTACCACAAAAAAGAAAAAAAAAAAAAGGCAAAACTATACTACAGAGAGATCATATAAATAATTTTTCCTTGGGCTTCCCTGGTGGTGCAGTGGTTAAGAATCTGCCTGCCAATGCAGGGGATATGGGTTCAAGCCCTGGTCTGGGAAGATCCCACATGCTGTGGAGCAACTAAGCCCATGTGCCACAACTACTGAGCCTGCACTCTCTAGAGCCTGTGAGCCACAGCTACTGAGCCCACATGCCACAACTACTGAAGCCCACACGCCTAGAGCCCATGCTCCCCAACAAGAGAAGCCACTACAATGAGAAGCCCACACACTGCAATGAAGAGTAGCCCCTGCTTGCCACAAATAGAGAAAGCCCATGTGCAGCAATGAAGACCCAATGCAGCCGAAAATTAATTAATTAATTAAATTAATTTTAAAAAGAATAAAAAGAATTTTTACTTAAATATATTCTAAGCAAAACAAAATAAAATAAAAATAAATAAATTAAAGCCTGGAGGGAATGACACCCAGGATAAACTCTCCGGTTCTACAATTATCCTGCACTTTTTCAATGTCTTTTTGGTAATAAATATTGTGTACTCAGAAATAGAATCCAGTACATTAAAAAACTTTTTAAAGTTCCAGTTTGTTTTTGTAAGCAAGATAAAAACTAGTAATTTCTTAGAAGTTTGGAAGAGATTATAATTTAAATTTTCCTAGGACTTACTCATTTTATTTCATTTAAAAACATCTGCATTATTTACTAAAAGTGAGAATAAAATTAAGCAAGTCAGTGTTGGTTTCAAAAATGAATATTTGATAAAATTGATAAACCATTAGCCAGACTCATAAAGAAAAAAAAGGAGAAGACTCAAATCAATAGAATTAGAAATGAAAAAGGAGATGTAACAACTGACACTGCAGAAATACAAAAGATTATTAGAGACTACTACAAGCAACTCTATGCCAATAAAATGGACAACCTGGAAGAAATGGACAAATTCTTAGAAATGCACAACCTGCCGAGACTGAACCAGGAAGAAACAGAAAATATGAACAGACCAATCACAAGCACTGAAATTGAAACTGTGATTAAAAATCTTCCAACAAACAAAAGCCCAGGACCAGATGGCTTCACAGGTGAATTCTATCAAACATTTAGAGAAGAGCTAACACCTATCCTTCTCAAACTCTTCCAAAAGATAGCAGAGGGAGGAACACTCCCAAACTCATTCTATGAGGCCAACATCACCCTGATACCAAAACGAGACAAAGATGTCACAAAGAAAGAAAACTACAGGCCAATATCACTGATGAACATAGATGCAAAAATCCTCAACAAAATACTAGCAAACAGAATCCAACAGCACATTAAAAGGATCATACACCATGATCAAGTGGGGTTTATTCCAGGAAGGCAAGGATTCTTCAATATACGCAAATCAATCAACGTGATACACCATATCAACAAACTGAAGGAGAAAAACCATATGATCATCTCAATAGATGTAGAGAAAGCTTTTGACAAAATTCAACACCCATTTATGATAAAAACCCTGCAGAAAGTAGGCATACAGGGAAATTTCCTCAACATAATAAAGGCCATATATGACAAACCCACAGCCAGCATTGTTCTCAATGGTGAAAAACTGAAACCATTTCCACTAAGATCAGGAACAAGACAAGGTTGCCCACTATCACCACTCTTATTCAACCTAGTTTTGGAAGTTCTAGCCACAGCATTCAGAGAAAACAAAGAAATAAAAGGAATCCAAATAGGAAAAGATGAAGTTAAGCTGTCACTGTTTGCACATGACATGAAACTATACATAGAGAATACTAAGGATGCTACCAGAAAACTACTAGAGCTAATCAATGAATTTGGTAAAGTAGCAGGATACAAAATTAATGCACAGAAATCTCTGGCATTATTATACACTAATGATGAAAAATCTGAGAGTGAAATTAAGAAAACACTCCCATTTACCACTGCAACAAAAAGTTTAAAATATCTAGAAATAAACCTACCTAAGGAGACAAAAGACTTGTATGCAGAAAACTATAAGACACTGATGAAAGAAATTAAAGATAGAAATAGGTGGAGAGATATACCATGTTCTTGGATTGGAAGAATCAACATAGTGAAAGTGACTCTATTACCCAAAGCAATCTACAGATTCAATGCAATTCCTATCAAATTACCACTGGCATTTTTTACAGAACTAGAACAAAGAATTTCACAATTTGCATGGAAACACAAAAGACCCCGAATAGCCAAAGCAATCTTGAGAACGAAAAATGGAGCTGGAGGAATCAGGCTCCCTGACTTCAGACTATACTACAAGGCCACAGTAATCAAGACAGTATGGTACTGGCACAAAAACAGAAATATAGATCAATGGAACAGGATAGAAAGCCCAGAGATAAACCCACACACATATGGTCACCTTATCTTTGATAAAGGAGGGAAGGATATACAGTGGAGAAAAGACAGCCTCTTCAATAAGTGGTGCTGGGCAAACTGGACAGCTACCTGTAAAAGTATGAAATTAGAACACTCCCTAACACCACACACAAAAGTAAACTCAAAATGGGTTAAAGACCTAAATGTAAGGCCAGACACTATCAAACTCTTAGAGGAAAACATAGGCAGAACACTCTATGACATCAATCACAGCAAGATCCTTTTTGACCCACCTCCTAGAGAAATGGAAATAAAAACAAAAATAAACAAATGGGATCTAATGAAACTTAATAGCTTTTGCACAGCAAAGGATATCTTAAACAAGACCAAAAGACAACCCTCAGAATGGGAGAAAATAGTTGCAAATGAAGCAACTGACAAAGGATTAATATCCAAAACTTATAAGCAACTCAGGCAGCTCAATAACAAAATACAAACAACCCAATCCAAAAATGGGCAGAAGAACTAAATAGACATTTCTCCAAAGAAGATATACAGATTGCCAACAAATACATGAAACAATGCTCAACATCATTAATCATTAGAGAAATGCAAATCAAAACTACAATGAGAGGGCGTCCCTGGTGGCGCAGTGGTTGACAGTCCACCTGCCGATGCAGGGGACACGGGTTCGTGCCCTGGTCCGGGAAGATCCCACATGCCGCGGAGCGGCTGGGCCCGTGAGCCATGGCCGCTGAGCCTGCGCATTTGGAGCCTGTGCTCCGCAACGGGAGAGGCCACAACAGTGAGAGGCCTGCATACCACCAAAAAAAAAAAAAAAAAAAAAAAAAAAAAAAAAAAAAAACTACAATGAGATATCATCTCACACCGGTCAGAATGGCCATCATCAGAAACTCTAGAAACAATAAATGCTGGAGAGGGTGTGGAGAAAAGGGAACACTCTTGCACTGCTGGTGGGAATGTAAATTGATACAGCCACTATGGAGAACAGTATGGAGGTTCCTTAAAAAACTACAAATAGAACTACCATATGACCCCACAATCCCACTACTAAGCATATACCCTGAGAAAACCATAATTCAAAAAGAGTCATGTACCAAAATGTTTATTGCAGCTCTATTTACGATAGCCAGGACATGGAAGCAACCTAAGTGTCCATCAACAGATGAATGGATAAAGAAGATGTGGCACATATATACAATGGAATATTACTCAGCCATAAAAAGAAATGAAACTGAGTTATTTGTAATGAGGTGGATAGACCTGGAGTCTGTCATACAGAGTGAAGTAAGTCAGAAGGAAAAAACAAATACCGTATGCTAACACATATATATGGAATCTAAGGAAAAAAATGTCATGAAGAGATTAGTGGTAGGACGGGAATAAAACACAGACCTACTAGAGCATGGACTTGAGGATATGGGGAGGGGGAAGGGTAAGCGGTGACGATGTGAGAGAGTGGCATGGACATATACACACTACCAAATGTAAATTAGATAGCTAGTGGGAAGCTGCCGCATAGCACAGGGAGATCACCTCTGTGCTTTGTGACCACCTAGAGGGGTGGGATAGAGAGGGTGGGAGGGAGGGTGATGCAAGAGGGAAGAGATATGGGAACATATGTATATGTATAACTGATTCACTTGGTTGTAAAGGAGAGACTAACACACTATTGTAAAACAGTTATACTCAAATAAAGATGTTAAAATAAATAAATAAATAAAAAATAAAACTTAAAAAAAAAAAAAAAGGAAATGAATATTTGGCAAAAACTTCTCCCTTCAAGAGTTGAGAGCAAAAGGAAAAGATAAGACAAGAACCATGTCTTGATAATTAAGTCAAACTGTAATCATTTATCTTTGTTACATTCATGTGACTTAACTTGGAAATAACAGCATATTTATGCAAGATACTGTACCTTATTAAGGATCAACTTGTTAAGGAAGAGGATCAACCTATCTCGTTCAAGTTTATCTGTGCACTATTGAAATAAATGAGAATTTAGTCAGAAGTAAATAGAAACAGAAATTAAGACATTACCATCACTGGACAAAATCAACCAACAGCCAAAAAGAAGTAAAGTCATCTTGTAAACAAAGAAAATCAGAGAAAACTGTCAATTATTGCAATTGCTCAATGTCTTACATTCTCTGCAATTTTATAAACCTTATTTAATTTCCCTAGAAAGGCAGGTATTTTAAGTCACAAACAGATTAATACATAGCTTTAAGAATGTACATAAAAATTGAAGTAAATGAAAGAATTGGCCCAAATGATACTCCCAAATTAAGTAAAAATTCTAAAGAATTGATAAGTGATGTTTCACATAAATCACATCATCATGAACAGAAGAAGGAAAAAATGTAACTGCCTAAAATACAAATGCTATGTCACAAGTACTTAGTTCACTGGAGTAAGAGTGAATTAGAATTCAATAGTGAAATCTGGTGTAACAGCAAAAAATAAGGGTTTTCATCTAGTTATTTCCTGGGTGTGTTTTGTAAACTTATTCAGAACCAGTTTTCTAATCCACAAAGCATGACTGACAGTTAAGGCAATTATAGCAAGCACTGATGACCATTTTAAAAACTGGTGAAATGATTCTGTCAGTTCACTGAAATTTAAATTGTTAAATGTAAGAGGAATGTAGACACAAATGAAAGAATAAAGTGTATGTAGGTAAGTAACACTCAAATTTGAGCTGCATAATGGATGAATTGATCAGTTTGTTCTTCTCCCACCTTGCTGAAATGTTAAATGACAAACTTTATTAAATTAAAAAAAAACACCCCCCCCAAAACTGTGCTAACTCAAGGTTCCCTTTCTTTATCATTGTAGTTCTAAAAGTTTTATTTTCACACTTTGAAGTTTAGTGTGCTAGCATCATTTAAGATTTTTCCAAAATGTCCATTGCAAAAGAACATTCAACTCTAAAAGTCACTATTTCTTTTACACACCTGTCCAGCTCATCCATACTTAAATTAAAGATTGGCAAATAGATCGCTAAAGAGTTCAAAAGCAGCAACTGAAAAAAATAAACCAACATGGACAAACGCTAACCCATTAGTCATTTTCCTGTTCACCTAACTTTTATTTAAAGAAGTATATTGTAAATTACAGAAAAAACTCATGTAGAAAGTTATGGCGGCGACGTGATCAAATAGAACTTAAATTTAGCTTTGAAAATTTAACATATACTCCAATGACACAATCAAGTAGCAGTTATTTTTTAATGATATCCTTACCCTCTCTAACATTCCAATGATATATCTTGTATCTGTAAAAGGTCCTATTTCTTCATGACATCTGCCATAAACAATAGCAAGGGCTTGTAAACATAAACACTTCATGTTTACTTTTGGGGTGAGCAGGAAACGATGATAAAGCTCATTGAAAAACTCATACCTAGATTTTAAAAAAAGTTCACAATAGAATTAGCCATGAAACTAACAGTAAAAACAAACATAACAAGATATGAAGAGTAGCTTACGATCTCTTAATTGATCCACTGTCTTCATTCTCATCTTCCTCCAATAGTAATCTCAGGTAATAATCTCCTATTTTGATTTCCTCTGCCAAGCACTCATATTTAACCTTTATTAATAAAAGCAAATCACATTATTTTAGTTTACAATACTTTTTTTGGGCAATTTTCCCATAATCACTTCTAAAATTCTTTCTGTTCAGAGTTTTTTTCTTTTCTTGATGAGACAGCCTTTAACAAAAAAATGTGTCACTTCTTAAAATATCTGGTAATTCATTAGTTAAATGTCAAGAGTCAGAATTACACACTAATTTTATGAATGTAAAACTTGCTGATAAAAACTGTCACAAGACTATAAGGTGTCCATGAAGACTTAAGGGAAGAAAACACTAAAAACACCATTAAAGGATAACGTGCTTCTTTCCCTTCTCGGCTGGCTACAATCAAGCAAGAAGTAAATGAGCCCACACTACACACAGTTTGCCAAACTCACACAAGGCACTTCAGGTCTTCCCTGATCTCCCAAGACACCAACTACATTTTATGGTACATTTTTATACAGTATTCATTCTCTGTATGTACAATTACTCCAGGTTACACACTGGAAGTGATATGTGAGGGAGTAGCCCCTGATTGGGAACTGGGGTTTGTCTCAAGCAAAGATTTGCAACAGCTGTAAAAAGGAATTTCTTAACTAGATTATCAAAACTCTTTTTCCAAAGCTTAAAACAGCTGTTTTCTAAAAATATAAACTATACAAAATCAAATATATATGTATATCCATTTCATTTTTTCCCTATAAATTCTGAGTTTTAATTTATTCAACTCCATTTATTAAGAATATAAGGGGGCTTCCCTGGTGGCGCAATGGTTGAGAGTCTGCCTGCCGATGCAGGGGACACGGGTTCATGCCCCGTTCCGGGAAGATCCCACATGCCGCGGAGCGGCTGGGCCCGTGAGCCATGGTCACTGAGCCTACGTGTCCAGAGCCTGTGCTCCGCAACAGGAGAGGCCCCAACGGTGAGAGGCCCACGTTATGGCCAAAAAAAAAAAAAAAAAAAAAAGAATATAAGGTATGTGCCATGCACTCTTCTAGTCATCAGGGATATAGCATTAAGCAAACATAAAAAGTTCTGTCCTTACAGAGGAAGCAGATAAAAAAGTAAAATATATATGATAGTTGGGTGACAGTAAGTGCTATGGAGTAAAATAAAGCAGGGAGGGGGGGAAGAGAGAAAGAGAGAGAGTGTAAGTGTGTGTGTATGAAGAGGGCTATATTTTTCAACAGGGTGGCCAGGTATGTGTGTGTGTGTCTGAGAGGGCTATATTTTTAACCATGGTGGCCAGGGTGTGTGTGTGTGTGTGTGTGTGTGTGTGTGTGTGTGAGAGAGAGAGAGAGAGAAGAGGGCTATATTTTTAACCATGGTGGCCAGGGTGTGTGTGTGTGTGTGTGTGTGTGAGTGTGTGTGTGTGTGTGTGTGTGTGTGAGAGAGAGAGAGAGAGAGAGAGAAGAGGGCTATATTTTTAACCACGGTGGCCAGGGTGTGTGTGTGTGTGTGTGTGTGTGTGTGTGTGTGTGTGTGTGTGTGTGAGAGAGAGAGAGAGAGAGAGAGAGAGAGAGAGAGAGAGAGAGAGAGAGAGAGAAGAGGGCTATATTTTTAACCATGGTGGCCAGGGTGTGTGTGTGTGTGTGTGTGTGTGTGTGAGAGAGAGAGAGAGAAGAGGGCTATATTTTTAACCATGGTGGCCAGGGTGTGTGTGTGTGTGTGTGTGTGTGTGAGAGAGAGAGAGAGAAGAGGGCTATATTTTTAACCATGGTGGCCAGGGTGTGTGTGTGTGTGTGTGTGTGTGTGTGTGTGTGTGTGTGTGTGTGTGTGTGTGTGTGTGTGTGTGTGTGTGTGTGAGAGAGAGAGAGAGAGAGAGAGAGAGAGAGAGAGAGAGAAGGCTATATTTTTAACCAGGGAAGGCCCACTCAGATGACAACCTTTGGGAAAAGACCTGAAGAAAATGAGGCTCTCTGTAGAAAAGCGTATTTAAGGCAGAGGGAACATCAAGTAGAAAGACCTTGAATCAAGAACATGAATTTGGTGTTTTCAGGGAAGCCAGTGTGGCCACAGGCAATGGTGAGAATATCAGGAGATGAGATCAAAGAAACAATGGTTGGATTTAGGGGGTACAGATCTTGTCTTGTAAGTTATTTTAAAGACCCAGGCTTTTTACTAAGTGAGTTGGGAAGCAATAAGAGCACCAGACAGGGCTTGGAGCAGAGAAGTAACAAGATCTACTTACATTATAACAAGATCATACTGCTACTATGTTGGTAACAGATTACAGAAAGGCAATGGTGGAAGCAGGGAAACTGCTACGATCCCATAGAGAAGAGGGCTGGGTTCTGGGTAAATTTTGAAGGTGCACTGAATAGGACTCGCTGACAAACTGAATTTGGGGCATAAGAAAAAAAGATGATGTCAAAGGTTTTGACTAGAAAATAAGGAATAGCCATTATCTAAGATCAGAAAGACTGCAAGTGAAGTAGGTTTGAGGGAAGAACCAGAGCACAGTTTTACAGCTAAGTTCTAGAAGCTTATTATATATCCAATTTATAGGATAAAAGTATGAAGTCTAGGAAAGAAAGTGTAAGCAGGAGATAAAAATCTTGAAGCCATCAGCAAATAAAAAACATTTAAGCCATGAGAAAGGATGAGATCACAGAGGCAATAAATATAAATGAAAAGAAGCCCAGGAACTGGTCCTTCAGGGCCAACCAGCATTTAGCAGTTGGGGCAATAAGGAAAGATGAGCAAAGGAGGAGGAATGGACAGTGAAGGAGAAAATCCCAGAGAATACAGACTCCCAAAACCAAAGTAAAGAAAGTTTTCTCAAAGAGGTGGGAATGAGCAAAAACAAATCATTAACATGTTTAAGAAATGCAGTTGGGTTAAACAGCAAAGCCGGCAGGGTCACAAACTTGCTCAAATTTACACCTATAATAAAAATTTACACACACACACACACACACACACACACACACACACACACACACACAAGATTATCTACCACCAACATGTTTCTTCTTACTTTGTCATTCTTCACATCAGTACTTTAATTAAGCAGCAAAAAAATGGCCACATTCGGAATCAAATTACCACGAAAAGTCTATTAAACAAGCTACAAGAAATAAGAACAGGCTATGTTTCAATAAATAATTTAAAGGGGAAAGAAAGCAAGGAACAGATCTAGAATGCATAGGATCAAATTTATTGACTCCTACATGATTTTCACATACAAAGCTGAGGTACTAAACAAAATTAATTTTTCATTTGTCTCAGGCAAAATGAAAGTTTTCAATATTTCCTTCATAAAATTATAAGTGAAAGGTAAAGATATGTCAAACAACTACAAATTAAAAAAAAAGAAAAACTCCAAAACTAATACATCCTTCAAAAAAAAACTACTATACTACAAAAATTAAAATTTACCTCAAATTCATGGTGGTTCCAGGAGATCACATTAGCACTACCAAGCTCTCTATCAATATTAAATGCTCTCATTTCAGATTCAAGACTATCTCTCAATTCTTCTCGTGTTTTGAAATTCCAAATTAAGTTTGACCTGGCATGGTCCTGACCAAACCTAGATATACATGTAATCAGAAAATAGTGGGAAGCAATAAACAGTTTTAAAAATCTATAAATCTCCCCTACAACTTATAATAAGCAACAAAACAGTGGAATTAATAAACTTTAGCAAGCGTAAAGAAAGAAAATAAAATCTACTGTGTAAAGTTAGTATAGTAAAAGGTTAATGGTAGAATTTTAGTCACAGGTATACAGGTGCTCATTGTAAAATTCTTTCACCTTTTCTGTATGTTTAAAAGTTTTCATTATAAAATGCTGGGGGAAAAAATGAAGCCAAACTATAAGACAAATCTGTGTGGATTTTAAAACAAGGAACTGATATTTCAATTTTAATATTTATTGCTAATATCAATTCCAGTCAGAATTATAAACAGATACCAAATTACAGGTTGGGGATAAGAATTTCTGGATAATTGAGTATGAAATGTGTGGGATGAGCAACATTCTAGATTAGAACCTTACAAACTACCCAAGAAAAAATACTGCTCAACTGTCAAGCTCTGATTGATATTTTCAAAATACCTTCCTTTTATTCATGAAATTATTTAACTATCATAATAAATTTGAATTCAAGTCTGAACTGGGGTGGGTGGGCTTTATACGCATTCACTTTCAAACTGCAATCCTCCTAAAAAGTCTGATGCCAGAATTCCAAGGGAATTCTAGGGAGGACAACACAACTGAGGGATTCCAGAGGAAGAAAAC
The DNA here is from genome assembly GCF_026419965.1 of Kogia breviceps. Taxonomy (NCBI): domain Eukaryota; kingdom Metazoa; phylum Chordata; class Mammalia; order Artiodactyla; family Physeteridae; genus Kogia; species Kogia breviceps. The sequence goes on from NC_081314.1 coordinate 21,588,605, forward strand.
CAAGGCATATTCTTAAGGCTGTATTATATACATACTACACTTTTAAAGTACTGTGGGAAGTTCCCAAAGCACATATTTTCCCTTATTAACCAAGGTATAATCAATAGGTCGGCTTCCAGACTGAGTATTGTGAGTTATCTCAAAAAAGTTTTTGCAAACTCCCCAAAATGTTCCAAAGTCCTTCTATGTGTGTATGACTGTGTGTGGGGGGAGGGTGTTGAGGTGGAGGGTGCTGGGGAGGTGGTGGAAGCAGTAGATGGGGAGGAGGGGTTACCGTATTAGAAAGGCTGGAAAAGTATATGAGGTCAGCTAACTTGGACACCCATTTCCCACAAGCCTCCTTATGGTTTCATCATCCAACTCTTTAAAGACTCTATTTCCAACAAGGCTGAAGGAAGTTATAATACAGTTATTTCTAAGCCATGATAAAGTGTTTTAAAGTAACCATGTCTAAGCCTTAATAAAATGCTAAAAGTACCTTTGGCTCGTCAGACTACCAACACTCTATAAAAGGTCTTAATTTTACGAAAGCATCACTAATCATACCAATCTTAACAGTTGTATAATTCTTGACCCTGAGAGCATAAAAATACCTGTAGCATAAAGCATTAGATTCAAGCAAAAACAAAAAAACAACTGCCCCAAAATTAAATTTGGCAATACCAAATTTAATTAATTGGAAAAGAGGCCTAAAGTTTACCTATAATAGAAGAGATCCCAGTTTGCTTCTATTTTTATTCTCTGTCTTCTCTTTCGAAGAACTACTGGCTTTTGATTTATATTCTGGAAAAGAAAAAAACTTCATAGTGCTCAATCTGGAGCTACCAAATAAGCTCAGGCAGAATATCATCACTTTGTAAGTGATGAGAAACATTTCCTTCATCAAATTTTGGCAGACACAAAATTAATGGAACAAAATCTATAAAATATGAATACAGAATATTAGATTATATCACAATATAATACTTTGCCAGTATATATTTCTATAGTGTAGCTGAAATATTTTCCATGTAGCCTAAAGTTATTGTTTCAAATCCAAATTTTGTTAAAGTTTACAGTGATGACTAATAAAATTTGCAACAGTCAAAATCAGGTGACTTATTTTAAACATTTACATGCAGTTAATACAAAAATCATGGCAAAACAATAAACACAAAAGATTATAGGTTATTAAATTGCTACCAAAGCCAAGAGGAGCAAGTATAAATTGAAATAGCTAATGGACAAGAAATAAGTATCTACATTCAGACACATGTGAAGTGAGACTTTAATTTACTAGACAGAGAATATCAAAGACAACTCCACATGCAGGCAGTTTAATGCATTTCACACATGTAGCAGGGACTTAAACTCACCATATTGTTTCTGTCCTGAATTTAATTGTAAAAAAGGAAAAAAAATTTAAATGAAATAAAAATAAGAGAGTGAGCCTACATCTGCTATGGTATGTCTATTATACAAATTCCACAAGGATATCACCAGTATAAATCACCCTTAAGACAGAAAAAGGCCCACCTGCTTCTCTGAAGTCTATGACTCAAATTTTAGGCAGTCATAAACCCATTTGAAAATTCAAAGAAAGCTATGGTCCTATTCCAGAGAAAGACACATACATAAGGTTTACAAATGGAGGGGAAGATTTCAAAGATTTCTTGCAAGTCTGTATATGGACTGGAGGTTAAGAATCTTTGCTCCAAGCAAAACGTGTAGATATTTCAGTCATGAAAATTCTAATCCTCAATGTGACAGAAGCAAAAAGTAGAAAGTAGTTATAGATTAAAACATAAAAGTCTGTAACTTCATTAAGGAAGTGGCAAATCATATAAAATAAAGCAAGAAAACAGACTAGATATCACAGAAAGAAAAAAGGTAAAGTAGTAAATTTTTAAAAGTAAATGCTGTTTGAAATGTAAAACATATTGATGAATTAGGGAAATATTCCCTACAAATTTTAATTCTGTGCACTATCATGAAAACTAATGTTAGGTGACTTGAAGAAAGTATATAAATAGTTCGTATTTTTAGTTTTAATGACAAACCCTTCCTTAAAACCTCTAATCAAGTACTACTTTCAATTTCCCCTGCCTTCAGGACAAAAAGCTGGGAGTCTAGAGTTATGAAAATGCAAACACTATACAGAAAATGGACAACCAGCTCTCCATAAACTAAGCTGACTGATTTAGAGACTTAGGTTAAAAGCTCTAACTGGCTAAACAAATCCCTAAACTGAAAACAACACAAATAAGAAAAAAGCAATTTTATACATTAGCCAAAGGTTATTATTAATCCAACAAAGAACATTAGCTACAAATGGAACTGACTCCCTAAACATTCTGATTATATAAGAAATGCAGTTCATTTTAAGACTAAACAGTTAATCGAGACAATGGTTAATTCTTTAGCTAAAGCACAGGTTCATTAATTAGATATTTTGGTGTTAATATTTCTACGAATAAAATAGTCACAAAGATTATTCACTGTTTCATAAAGAAATTAATGTTGAAAACAGTATCCTGGCAGAAATAATTGCTCAGCACTTTAGATAACACCTCATGTAAATGAAACCAACAGACCAATAAAACATTCTTGATATTAAAAATACATTGTTTTCCCTCTGAATTTTTTATCTTTAAATAACAGATGCTATCCGCATTTCTAGCTAAAATAGCTTTGTGTTCAAGTGTATGCTGGATGTTATATATGAAATCTGATGCCAAAAACTTATTTTCAGTATAATTATACCCAACAGCTTGAAACAACTGTTATTTCAGAAATGGGTTTAACTACCTGAAGCCAAAAGTTTGTAATTTTTAACAACTGTGAAAATAATTCATTTCATATCTACAGACTTTCAATTTTCAAATGCTATAGCAATATTATCATGACAAGACATGCACTGTCTTTTATTAGAGGTGCTTTTATTATTGACTTCCTTGTACATCAAAACAACCCCAAAGGACAGAGAAGGGAGGTACTGTTATTTTGATTTTATGAAAGAGGAAAGTGAAATTCTCAAAACCCGTAACTTGCCATATGGGTAAGTGACAGAACCAGACTCAGATGTAGGTTAACCAATTCAAAGTTCAGTATTCTCTTTACTATCCTAGACCTCTGAAAGCCTGTTTAATGATTATTTATAGTGCATATGTCACTCATACAAATTAGCATTAATTCATTATGCTCAACTTCTAAAGAACTCAATTTTGGTATCAATTTCAGATAGACACACAAGACAATAATATTTCTGTTCTGTTGCACCTGATGCCTTATGTTTAGATATTCTGGAAATTCATATGAAACATGTTTCTTTCAGAAAGTTACTTATATTACTTTCCTTGAATAAGAAAATAGTTACCCTAAATACAGAGATGGTTAAAGGGAAAGAATATAAGTGTGGTCAACAAAAACTGAGATCAAGTCAACTTTTACATGAAACCTTAAATCATTCTTAACCACTGCACATTCCATCCTAGACAGAAGGATGAACATTACTGGATTAGGTTCTGTAACACATACTACATGCTGAAAAATGAGACTAAAACTGTTTCAGATCTGATCTTGATTTGAGGAGCTAATAAAATTTAAGTACATATAGTAAATTTAATTTTAACAATGTGAATCTTATTTTCAAAATACTTGTCTAGATAGCTCTCAATAAAAAAGCTAAACAGGAAGGGCAACTTTATTTGCATAGCTACAAAACAAAGTTCAGAGAAGGAAGGAAAAAGATACATATGAATTTAAAAGTCTGGAAACTGGAAGTTATGGAAGAAATTTATGTAAGAAAGAGTGGAATTTTATATTAACTAACTAAAATCCTAACCACTGACTCATAAAACTATGAATTAAGAAAAATTTATATAAAAATATAATCAGAATTAAGTGACATTTCTTCAGGTGTTCAGTCAAAAGTATCTGTACCATTTCTGTGAACAGCAACAATTGAAGTAATCTAGGATACATGGAAGTGCTAGAAATTCGGAAGAAGACTTTATTTTTACCTCTTTTTGTGCAATGCCCATTCTATCCCTCCAATGCATTAACACAAGATCCACTTTTTCTTTGGCAAATTTTTCAACTTCTTTAGCAGCTTTACCAGCTAGTCTTTGCCACTCTGGAACTTTATTAAATTTTCCATACTGATCCTATAAAATAACATTGAATTCCATTACACTCCTAAAATTTCAAATTTATTTTAAAAATCTAATTAAAGCCAAGTTGTACTATTTTACATGATTAAATACTGAAAAAAAATAGTGAAAGAACAAGGTGAAAATTTCTACAACAAATTATACGTTTTGTCCAAGAAATTTTAAACTTTTTTATCTAGCTTTCAAGATGAATCTTTTAGAGGGATGGCAAGATATAAGTGGGAGATGGGTGCAGACAGAAGTGGGGTGAAGACAGGAAAAGAACACATATAAGACATTATTATAATAGCATATCTTGAAAGATGTTAAGTAATTTTCTCAAAGATAGCCCAACATTAATAATAAAGATAGCTCTGTAAAGAAAAAAAAGCCCTACATAAATTATATTTTTCAGTGTTGTCCCTTCACCAACATTTATCAATTACATATTATGTGTGAAATATCACCTTATACATATGAAATTTTTAAAAAAATCCATTCGTGAATGTACCAGTATGTTGTTAGAGAAAAAAAATACAAGATTATTATTATTCATAAAATTAGATTGTGGTGATAACTGCAAAACTGTAATGATTACAGAATTGGAACCTAAAAACGGGTTAAAATTTTGGGGATGTAAATTCTACCTCAATAAAGCTGTTAATAATAATAATTTAAAAAGACTACTACTATTTAACATGTGTTTTGGAAAAAAGTACTCTTTCATCTGGAAAAGATACTCAGGACAAGCCTATTTACCATTGCTATTTTCACATTATCTCTAACATGCATCCGATCAGCATCCTTCTCAGGAACTGGATCTGAGCTGTCCAAGTAAGCCAGCAAGCCTGGTGGCTATAAACAACAAACAAAAACAAGATATAAAATCCATTTTCAAAACAACTGCACACACACAAAAAAAACCTAGCCTTCGAAACCCAAATAAATTAATACTATGATTTAGCTATTAAGCATAGCATTTATTATATGACAACTCCTTTGATAAGTATCTTTTATATTAAAAATAAACAGATAAACTAAAAAAACCCTTAACAGTATAAACAACTTATCAATGAAATTTTATTGGGCAAGAATATATACATTTCTCCAGTTGTTCAACTGACTTACCAAAATGCGTTTCAACAAGTTTGTCGCAGTTAAATTATCAGCTGTCCAGAGTCCCACTAAATGTCTACTCAGCTGTCTGAAAAAAGCAGACGTTGAGAAAGGTTTGCTTCTTTATCTCAGGTAGAACAAAAAGGAATTTTTAAGAACAAAATATAAGAAATAAGACTATAGTTAAAACAACAACAACAACAACAACAAACATTCTATCTACTCAACACTCTGTAATAACCTATATGGGAAAAGAATCTAAAAAAGAGTGGATATGTGTATATGTGTAACTGATTCACTTTGCTGTAGACCTGAATCTAACACAACATTGTAAATCAACTATGCTCCAATAAAAAGTTTTAAAAATCATTCTGATGTTAAATACTAAAAATTAATATTTTAATTTGGAGAGATGTATGAGATAGTTAATTCAAATACTACTAACGTTTTAGTATTTTCTCCAAACTAAAATCCTTCCTTGATGAACTCACTAATTTTCAATGGACCTGAACATGAGGAAGTAGGTTCTTACCACTTTTAAAGATAGGGAAACAATCAGACTTGATAATATAATTAAGTTTGTATAACAAATCCTGCTATAGTGACCACAGCATTCTGGAATTCTTTGGAATTCTGAACATGAGCAAAAGTCAACTATGTTCTAATATATACTTTTTGACAAGGTCAGAGATATAAAATATTTTCAGTTTTGGAGTATGAACAAAGACTAAAAGTTTTGGAGTATGAACAAAGACTAACAAAGACTAAAAGAACTTTTGAGCTAAAAGCACATTTCGGTTCAAAGTGAAAATCTAAGATCCACGCTGAAGCTATGACTTAGTCATTTATTAATCTTAATCCCCATGATGATATCTGCTACCCAGACTGGAAGCTCCTCACAAACAGGGTATATATTTTATTCACCACAGACCATTCTGTGCTTTCATAAGGATTCAAATGCCATTTGCAATAAGAATGAGCATGAAACCTGTGAGGGGAATAACCAAACAACCATCTACAGGCTTATGTATTTATATATGTTACATTCCCAGAAGAAAAAAGTTCAATAGGAAAACCCAAATTGTGCTTTGTTCTGACACACACACACACACACACACACACACACACACACACAACCACTACTAAAACTGTTCACTCTTATGCCTATTTGGAAGCTAAAATTTTGAAGTAATGACACTTGTAATTTCCTTCACTGGCATTTGGTAGGTATCTTATCAATGATTCCTAAAAAGGTTTTAATTAGGGATAAGAGAGATAACATATTATAGCAGCTATTTGTAAAAGATAAAGCAATGCAGATGAAAAGTAGTATTTCTATTATAATTTGACAGCTTTTCAATATTGTGATTGATCACAGTAGGGAACGCAATTGATTATAATAAAAAGGAACACAAGAAACAAAGGGCTGACATGAAGGGGTTTAATAGAATTAGACATCAAATAGTTTCTAGTGTAACGAAAGATAGTGCTTAGCATTGCTAATAAGGCAGTAGACCAAGGAAATAACCTTCCTTTTATATCTTTTTATCCTCACAAGCAACACAGAAGACTACTTTTGTGACTAACATTTACAAGTAAGGGATGCAGATAGCTTATAATAGTATAAACAGCAGAAAACTACTGGCAGGGCAGCACACGATAACATCCAATAACTGAACATAGGTGATAAAGAAATGAAATTTATATTTCCATAACAAAGTAAGCCTAAGTCAGCAATTTATGTTATTTCAAAAAGTCAAAAAGAACATGATTAAAACATTTATTATATATATATTTTTAACTAATATGAGTCATGAGTAGTAATATGGTATGCTAAGGATATAGGAAAGGATCACATGTCAGGAATTATAAAGAAAATTAAAAGGGCTGGAATTCATATAGCCTGGAGTAAACAGATTTATGTGTTTCCTCATATTTGAAGGATTATTATATAAAAAACAAAGACTTGCCAAAGGGAAAATTGTTTAACTACAAGAGATTTAGGATAGGCTTAGGTTAGGCTGGTTAGATATTAAAGTTTTCTTTATTCTTAGAGTACCTAACTAACCAAAGTTATTTGAAAATTGACTAGGTGGGTCATCTACATGCAAGATGGCCAGGAGGAAATACAAGAAGAAAAACCCTGGGGACATGTGGCTCTAGTTCCATAAGCTACTAGGCACTCTTTCCCATGTTCCAGTCCCATGATTATGGGTATAGAGCCTGATGAGCGGAGAGTGGGGGTAAAAAAAGCAGTTTTATTTTTTTCCTCCCAAGTTATGCAGGGATAGGGGCAATGATCATTTGGGTAAAATCCTTCCATAAGGAAAGGAAAAGAACTAGGTGAATCAAAAGAAAATGAAACATTTATGCAATCCAAAGACTAATTCTGTTTGTTTTACATAATATCTGAACCCCTTCTCTAAACAGCAAGTTAACTTATAGCAAATTAAATTTAACCTACCTATTTGTAAGCATCCTTTGATCTGAGCTTATTGTGAACATCGCAGTGTGCAAATGTCGAGGTAAGGCACCTTCACTTAGGGCAAGCTCCTGCATTTTTGTAGCAATTTCTTTGTCACCTTCCTTTGGAAAAAGGGTAAGATGATCCCTAAAGCAACAATCTAAAGCAAGCTATCCTGATTTTGTAGAACTAATTTTACATCTCTAGATAAAATTATTCAGTATACAATATAATAAAAATTAAAAATGCCACTTCAATTATCCAAAAATACCGTACGCAAATAGTAGTATAAGTCACTTAAAAATATTATTTGCCTTTGGAATGAGGTTTAAATGTTCCCAGATAAATTTATCTTATGAATTATACTTTGCTTAATATTAAAATTAGGTTCATTCCCTGAGTATATATAATATCAGCCAATGAAGGGGAGAGGTGACTCAAAGAAATCAGCAATTCCTACCAAAGGCATCTGCAAACCTGGTTTGCTTTTGTTATTAAAGATATATTCATTTTCATAGTGAATACAATTCTTTATCTTTTTTAAAGAATGATGTGGTATTGAGGTAGTTTTCTATTCTGATGTCACTCTGCTTATTTAGACTCACTTTGACAAAAGGGTAGGACAGATAGAACTATTAATCAAAGGTAATCATAGAATTATGAATTAAGCAAGCAGTGTGATATTTAAGACAACCTGTCGAAAAGTAAAAATGCTTACGTTATTGAAAAAAAGTACAATAGAATAACTGAATATGCAGTAAGTATACAAATATACACACAGTATGAATATGTACATATATCATTTTGACACAAATGAACATGTAGTATGTATATAAAATATACATAGTATGTATATGTACATATATAATTTTGAACATGGCCTAAGAGGAAATTTACCAAAATACTAATAGCAGTTTTCTCTGGATGGTAAAAATACAGGTGACTTATTTCTTTCTTGTTTTTTTCTGAACAACCCAATTTTTCTTAAAAGATCATATACTGCTTTCGCAATCAGAAAACAATAATTTAAGATACTTGCCAGGATTTCAGTGTAAATAAATAAAGCCTTCCTTACATAGAAATTGGCTGTAGTCACTGGCTACGAATCTGATATATGTGGCTTGCAGTGAAGTCAAAGTTGGCTTTTTGGTTATACCTGCCACTCATTAAATATTTCTGAATCGGGCTTCCCTGGTGGCGCAGTGGTTGAGAGTCTGCCTGTTGATGCAGGGGACACGGGTTTGTGCCCTGGTCAGGGAAGATCCCACATGCCGCGGAGCGGCTGGGCCCGTGAGCCATGGCCACTGGGTCAGTGTGTCCGGAGCCTGTGCTCCGCAACGGGAGAGGTCACAACAGTGAGAGGCCCGTGTACCACAAAAAAAAAAAAAAAAAAAAAAAAAAAAAAAAAAATATATATATATATATATATATATATATATATATATACACACACACACACACACACATATGTATTTCTGAATGAATGGCAATATAGTGGATCAAGGTCAGGAAGATCCTTTTGTATGGTCTCACGGTCCTAACTGTCCTTGGTTACTTCAAGCTCTGTGGTACTTACTTTGGAAGCTGATATTGAGCATAGAACCCATTAGCTGGAGGGGGAAAATTAGCCTTTAGCTGCATGTATACACTAAAAATGCAAAAAAACTTTGATGTTCCAATCAATCTAATGTCTATACATAATTTTTTTAATAGCTGCTTATGAGTATACTAATTCTGTGCTTATTATTTAGCTACCTGTTATATTTATGAGCTATAATGGCAAAATTTTTGGATAAAAGGAGCAAACACTCTTACATTTTAACCAAATTATTACTATGACAACAAAAGAATACAAGAATCAAAAGCCATTAGACTGCTATTGTAAACATCCAGTATGTAAGTTCACATTCATAGCCCCATCTCATCTTCCAAAAAACATAAGGCTAAAGCAACTATCCTGGAGAAGCAATAGCTCATGTCCACCAATATTATGTCCTGATCTCTAGAGCTTAATTATATATGCAGGTTAACATGAGGGACTTTTTGTTACCATACTTATTTGATATTACTTGGCTACAAACTAACTCTATTAACAGATTTCCATATAAACTCAGTACCTAAAGTTTCAATACCATCACCACCACCATCCCCAAAAGAGAGGAAGAGAGAAAAAATGCTAAATTTTCTTTTAAAGTAAAACAAACAAATAATGGAGGACCAGAAAGATTCATTTGCTCTAAATCCACTTACTTAAGAACTTTAAATTCTTAGTTTATTATTAAGGACTGTTTCTGCAACTAGTTTAAAACTAATCTAAGGATTTAAAATTACTTTTCTTACCCAGAAAAACTGCATATTTTCCATAAAAGACTGAAAGGTAATTTTGTCAGCCCAAGTTAAAATAGCCAATCAACATTCAAGTAAGTTTAACATTTCAAAATTGTTCTCTCACCTCTATTATTGCCTTCATAACCAATCCAGCTCCCTTTATAATTGCCATGGAAGGATGCTTCAAAATAGGGAGAAAGAAGTATCATAGAATAAAAGAATCTTATCCCAACATATTTAGCTGTTGCTCTTAAGAGGGATACACAATTTTATGCAAGGTATAAGCCATAAAATTAGTAAAGGCTACATCTCAAAGTCAGTTCACAGTTTGGTTTAAAAATGTTAGGTATTCTTACAATATAGCTTCACACATACTTAAAACAAAGAGTTTATAGTAGTAGAAAACAGCTGGCACTTATCTGAATATATATTCTACTTACTGGAATGATATCAAATAATTATGGTATTAAAATAATAGAAATCAACATTTATAAAATAAATATAAAATATAAATATATACACACATGTACATAATAAATATTATGGTATTATATGAAATAAATATTTTCAATTGCTTACGAACAGCCCTGCTAAAGCTCATCTTATTATATGGAAATTTTGTAGGGAACTACAAAAAACTACAAAAGGGAACTTTGGGTCTACCACAGAAAAAAATGAGTTTGTCACTACTTCTAAGATGGAAAAGATGGGCAACAGAGTCAAAAAGTGGTCTAAGGCTATCAACAGAGCTCTATGTGAAACACAAAGAAATTCATGGAATTAAATGTCCTAAAATAATAATGTACTTAGGCTATATTTATTTATATTACCACAGAAGCATACATGTACTATTTTAAAAACAAACTGACCCAAAAAGTGGTTCTCTCAGATTAGTTGTTATCTCATAAAAGTATAAGCTCTCACCTGAAAGAGTTTAAAAAGTGTTCTTCCATTGGATGCTACCATCTCCAAGAGCATATCAAACTGCTGCCCTTCTGTTGTCTCACTATATGGAGCACAGAGGGCAAAAGTAAGGAAGTCCAAGAGTGAACTAATAACCAGGGCACCAGTCCCATGATCCTGAAATAAAGTAACATATTGCCTTGGCTTAGGACAGAGAGCTTCACTTAAAACATAGCAGTAATGGGTTTCTTTGTTATTCTATATGTTAGAAGTAAACATTTAATTTCCCTACATGAGTTTCAAAGTACTCTTAACATGAGTACTACTGGAAGCAGTACTTGTTTTACTAATGTATCAAATCCACAGTGCTAACCATATCTCAAAGGGAAAATATTAAAATTCTGTCATATTTCAGGAGAACAACCAAGACTCCTCAAACATATATATAACTAAGGTTAATGTGTATTTGTATAAAAAGCAATCTTTGACAACACTTGCAAAACTCTGGCAATTTGTTCATATTCCTTCTAGATGTTATATACTGCCATCTCCAAAAATGTTACTAATGACTGAGGAACAAAGATTTGCCTTAGTTTTTTTTTAAGCAACTTATTTCATAATGACATTTTTAAAGAGAAAAAAAGCAAAAATCTGCGATATAACTGTAAGAATTTAAAGGCTTTGCAACTTATCCTTTCCAGATAAATGGATATAGTCCTAAAACAGAATATTTTATTATTAACGACCAAGCTAAACCAAGATTGACCAAAAGTTGAGGGCCACAATTTAAAAACAAAAAATTGTCCATGCTGTACTTAAACAATACCTTTCAATATGTATGGTATCTCTCATTAAGACAAATTTAATTATAACTTACCACATGGGAATTAAATTTCTCCAGTAAGTTTTCCAGAAACTTCTTTGAAGAGAGAAGAGAAGCTTTGTTTAGCTGTTCTTGTCTTAAGTCATAGTCATCATGCATGGGCTATTGATTAAAAACAGTGATAATTCATAAGCAGTGGCATCACACAAAAGTCATTTATAAAGAGTACTCATTGAACACTGAAAAAACTAAAAACCATAGCCTTTAAAATTTAAGGCAGAAAGGACTCTCATGATAAGAGAGCAGAAGTGATAATTCCTCCTGGGTCTGATGACACTTCGTGGATGATCTGCCTAACAAGTAACTGTAGATAGTACTACACAGGTAATTTTGAGAGAAAAAGTCACAGATCTCCTTCTTAAAAAGCAAATGACATCCATTCTTCCTCCCCCAGTTTTGTAATATAAATTTGAAATGATAAAACTTAGCATTTAAAAGTAAGTACTAAAATTAGCAGTAAATACTTCCGGTCTCAAGATGATTCTTTTTTGACTGCTGGAATAAACTAAGAGCATAAAAAGGATTCCAGCATGACAGTTAAGAGTAAAGATCAAATCCTAATTCTGCTACTGACTATAACCAAGCTTAGATACAGTTAAATTACTTTAACTCTCTTAGTTTCATTTTCCTCAGTTATAAAGTGGGAATAACAGTACTTACCTCACTGGACTATTATGAAGTTCAAATGAGATAATTCACATAAAATACACAGCAAACCTCATTAATTTTTAATGAGGTCTCAATGTGTTTACTTCACACTACTGTTATCTTATGTTCTAGTTGTTCCACTAATTGTTTTATTATTATTATTTTTTAAAATATTTATTTATTTATTTATTTGGCTGCATCGGGTCTTAGTTGCAGCATGCGGGGTCTTAGTTGCAGCATGCGGGATCTTCGTTGCTGCATGCAGGGTCTTCATTGAGGCATGCAGGATCTTTGGTTGTGGCATGCGAACTCTTAGTTGCGGCGTGTGGGATCTAGTTCCCTGACCAGGGATCGACCCCAGGCCCCCTGAATTGGGAGCACGGAGTCTTAACCACTGGATCACCAGGGAAGTCCCTCACTAATTCTTTAATGGAATTATTTGTAGTAAAGATAATAAAATCCACTTTGGGGAATAAATACAAGGTTTGAAACAAGTGATTACTTATGTTTACTATATACCACTAAGTCTGCCTAAAAACACTTAATAAGGAATAAAGTCTCATATACTCTACACAAAATTGAGATAAATCAGAAACTTGAAAGTTATATTGAACAGCTGCTTTTCCCCCCCAACAAGCTGTCAGCAAGTTAGATTTTCACCTCTCAAACAGTTTTCAAATGTGCCTTCTTTAGCCCATCCTACCTCAGCATCTCATGTCTTACACGATAATTTGCTCTACCCGCCTCTTAACTTGACCTCTAACCTACACTCTACATACCATCCATGAGCTTTCTAAAATTCAAACATGGTATGTTATCACTCCTGTTGAAAAATCCTTCAGTTGTTCCTTACTAAAGCATACAAATCTTGCTTCTCTGTCTGATACAAAAGGCTTTTTATAGTTGTCTCTGCATACATCTCTAGCTGTAACTCCTAATCCCATGTGCCCCCATACATACGTTATGATCCAATCATATTCAATTATTTGCTGCTTCCCAAATATGCTTTTGCACATGCTATTCCTTCATTCTAGGAAAGTCTTCTCACAGCTAGAAAATACCTGCCTGCCTTTCAAGATTCAGATCAAGGTAATGTCTTCCAGAAAGACTGGCTTAGAATCTTTTATCTTCTCCTCATCACAAAACCAAAATTAAGTGCTGCTTTTTACAGATCCCATGGCCCCTACTACTTTATATTGTATACATATGCCTACCTCACTAGACTGTTAGCAATTTCAAGGAAGTAACTCTGCCTTAACATCTTTGTATTTCTAGTACATAGCATGGTGCCTAGTTTATGCTAAACAAATGTTTGTTTGAATAAGTAGATGGCTATGAGAGCAAGTTAGGAAATATAGAAACACTGAATTTAACTGGTACAATGAAAATCTGGGTTTGTGGAAGTTTAAACCATCAGTCAACTTAAACAAAATCAGTTTACTTAAGAAAAACACTAGTACTTACACACATGAGGGCACAGAGCATATCAACGGCTGCATGGATTACTCCATTGTTGCTCCTCTTGAGTGCTTTTACTACCTTCACTCCTAGACGCTCCCGAAACCTTGTGGAACAAAACAACAGCATATAGTAGCAATGTCTGAACATTATTCTATTATTTTATTATTAAAATATAACATAAATCATCTTAAGTTTCTATTGCATTACTATAACAATTACATATTCTGAATCCCATCTCTGGAACATATCAGTTATCATAATAATTTTTTTCTTTCAAGGGGAAGATTTTTTTTTTAAGGTTAATTAAAACTAAAAGGCATACAATTTCCCATTCAAACTCACTAAAACAGAGTCAGTAATATCACGGGTGAATGGATAAATAAGTCAGAAATATCATTTCCATTCACCTTCCTTTTTTATTTCTCATGAATAGAAACTACTATATCACCATATTAAAAGGTATCAGGTTTTACTCAGATATAAAGAGGTAAATTGTTGATTATTTGCTATTTTGAGTTGTTCAAATTCTCTGAAGAAAAAAATTAAGGCAACTTACTTTGGAAGCTGAGTAAAGGCTAGAAAACCAGCTTTGGAAGCCACAAGCCTCCTCACAGCCTGGAACTGACTCTCAAGTTCTGCATTGGAAGCAACAACATCCCCCTCTTGGGACAATAATGCCGTTATGGCATTATTGATCAGTTTTTCTTTGTTTTCTGAGAAGAGACCCTAGGTAAGGAACAATATTTCAAAAAAGTTTCCATACCAAAAGTTAATGACAATGAACATATTATGATACAATTTATCTTACATCCTGCGTTACTGCATGGAGAACTCCACTATATGAAATATTAGCGTTGAACCTGAATACAGCATCTGCAAAGTTGCCATCTGTAAGGAGATGAAATGTTCAAAAGATTTAGAGATCTGCATTATATTTCTTAAATTATTGTTAAGTAGATGGATGGAAATGCAATTACATTTAAATCAATACTTACTCGGAGGTGTAGCCAAGAATCTGAGATGAAGGCTCTCTACCTCTTCATCGACAGGCATGCTGAGTAACCCCCATCGTTGACCTTTATGAGTTGATGTCATTTTTACACAAACATCTCTGTTACCAGAGGCTCTTACTCCATCCAGCAAACTTGCTAATAAGGAATCTCTAAGCAAGGTTAAAAATAAAAAGGTTTTAGGATTGATAATTTAGGAAAATTTTGATTTAGAAGGCAGCATAGGCCCTTTAGCAGGTTACCTGCTCAGGGGAGCACTCTGGGTACAAGGAAAGCTAAAAAGAACAGTGGCATTAGGAGAGAACCTGACATTCCAATACTAGCTCTTCACTTTGCAACCATTTATCTCCTTCTGTCTCTATGGTTTTACTTTT
Organism: Kogia breviceps; assembly: GCF_026419965.1. Classification (NCBI taxonomy): domain Eukaryota; kingdom Metazoa; phylum Chordata; class Mammalia; order Artiodactyla; family Physeteridae; genus Kogia; species Kogia breviceps. The sequence goes on from NC_081314.1 coordinate 21,603,922, forward strand.
TCAAGAAACTTCATCAAGAGAATGAAAAGACAAGCCACGTTTGGGAGAAAATATTTACAAAAGACATATCTGATAAAGGATTATTATCCAAAACATACAAAGAACTCTTGAAATTCAACAATAAGAAAAACAATCTAATTAAAAAATGATCCAAAGTCCTTAACAGAGACCCCACCAAAGAAGATATACAGACAGCAAATAAACACATGAAAAGGTGCTCTACATCATATGACATCAGAAAAATGCTAATTGAAACAACAAAATACCACAACACCAGTATTAGAATGGCCAAAATCTGGAACACTGACACCACCAAATGCTGATGTGGAACAACAGGAACTCTCATTCACTGCTGGTTGGAATGCAAAATGGTTGGAATGCACAATGGTACAGCCACTTTTGGAAGACAGTCTGGCAGTTCTTACAAAACTCAACATCCTCTTACCATATGATCCAGTGATTACATTCCTTTGTATTCACCTAAAGGAGTTTAAAACTTACATCCACACAAAACCTGCACACAATTAGAGCTGATTTACAATGCTGTGTTAGTTTCATTGAGTATATTTATATTAAAGTAACTTGCTGCCATTATCCAAACAATTTAAGAATGAAAGTGAAAGGTGCTATTTTTAAATACTTTAAAAGTGTAAGTTTCAGAAATACACTTTATTTTTCATCCTTTCATTTAAAATCAAGTCATCATTTTTATACTCTTCAGAAACTTGAAAACTAAATGGACATTTTACATATGCAACAAAACAGAGTCATCTTTTCCTAAGTTACATAATTTTAATATAACTTATATAATGAAGCACTTTAATGAAGCACTTTGCCTTGCACATACTAGGATCTTAAAAGCTAGATGAATTTAAAAAAATACCTCTCTGTTGAAGAGTATTTCCGTATTTGGCCTTTTATAAATTCAATGGTAAAAAGTTGTGGGTTTTCTGAGTCACAAACCAATGCAAATACCTAAGGAAAACAAAACACAAGTTCCATGAAAGACGTTTAGTTTTACAGTATTTCATTAGAAAAACTACACATCATTTAGCTGACAAAAGTCAATATTTAAAGATGTAACTTGTTTATAATATCAGACTTTAAGAGCCACTTAAAAGTCTCATTCAAATTTTCACACAATACCAAATAAAAAGTTTTCATTGCATACTCGGAAAATAAATTTTGCAATATTCATTGTTCTAAGATCAATAAATATAATGAAGAATTAAATACAGATTCTTCCTGTTTCCTATTCTTTAGGCATTAAAAAATATTAAAATAGAAGGAAAATTATTCTAATTTATCAACAGGGAGAATTCTCATTTAAGCTAATATTGCTGAAACTTACTTCTCCTAAGGGCTTCAATGTTGCAATATTATAGGTTGCTGGATCACGTTCCACTAAACATGTTTCTGTAAGTGCTAGAATTCTTTTTATAGGTTCCTTCAAACAAAATTGATACATATTAAAAAATTATTGAAGAAAAATGTCAAAATCAGATGAACAAATTTTTCCTTTTAACATATGGGCTTACCGAATGTCTAGGTGATATTTTTTGGACTACAAACTCTGCTAAAGATGTGATGGATTCATCAGTGCTGTATTTCCCAAAGCGAAGATTCAAATATTGCTCAAATTCTAAAGGTTCTTTTCTGATCCGCAATGAAATACCTATATAGTTGCCAGCATGATCTATTGCACTTTTGATAATTTCTTCTCTTTGTTCTGATGCAAATAAATGCTGCACAAATTTTGAAATTTAAAAAGTCAGGGTTGAAATAACTAAAATGTGACCATAATGAAATCAACTTATAGGAAAGTGACTGAAGGAGCACTTCTAGCAAAAAAAGGCAGATCTTATCAGAAGTAAATAAGCAGTGTGTTGTGGCTGAAATACTACTATTAAATTAAAATCACAAAGTCTGAGATAGAGAGTCTTGCAAAATAATCACTGAATGGAAATTATCTCCTAACTTCTCAGAGTCTGATTCTCATCAATGCGTGGAAAACAGCACTCTGGGGATTCCAAAAGAGGCCCCAGGGACCCCAGCTAAGCCCAGTCAGTGTGCAGGTACTATGTGGACAGGATTCCCAGTTTCATCTAAGGTAGCTCTGACTTCATCTGTTTTTATATAGTGGACTTTCTTGCAAGGTTACCTTGAAGAATGTTTAAATGTTTACAAGTCATTGGCCTATGAATATTACAAACCAACCTCCAGAGTGTATTACAAAGGTTAAGGATATATTGCTACTTGCATTTGGTACCTGGAGGCCAAAAATGCTTAATATCCCGTGAAGGGCAGGGTAGGAGAATCCCACACAAGAAAGACCTGTCCTGCCCAGAATGCCACTAACTACCCTGCTGAGAAACACTGGATCAGATCATGTTTTAAAACCTGATTTTATTCCCAGCAGCGTATCTAGTCACTATGGATGCAGAAGGTACCAGATGAAGGTTTGCTGAATGGATCTGTCATGGTGTCATATTTGTAGTGAATGTCTCATTTTAGCTAGTGTCTTTTAAAAGGCAGACAGTATGCTTAGAAAGTGGATGATTAAAATTTAAAAGTGCTTGATGCCATCAAGCAATAAAAAATGTTGGCAACTGAGGAGTTTCACAGTTCTTATCCTTAATGTTTACCTTATGCATTGTAAGGCTTGGTGAATTACTGTGATTCTGTTAAGGTCTGTGAGGCCATATTCCTGTAATTAGGCACGTTTTCTACCAAGGTATTAATCATTATAAATTTCCACCACGCAGGGAAGAGAAAAACCTTTGGACAGCACTATGACAGCAGGCTTTAGGCTGCTTTAGGGTGGGAGAAGGAACTAATTTTCTCTTTGGACCTTCACCTTTTGGGTCTAGACTCAGAGGTAACAAAATGTCTACATGTACATTCCTAGATGAGGGACACTAGGATGGTACTCATCATCTGGGTAAACAGTGAAATCTAGGATGAGTAAAGGCCTATAACTCTGAAGAGTTAACATATTTTGTAAATCAGATTGTTCACCCCATCCACCATTCTTTTTACTTCCCTTTTGCTACCCTCTAGCCTCTTGTATATCCAAAAGACTTGCCTGGCTCTGTTACCCAGGGATGGATAATTTATCTACAGAACACTAAATCTTGGAGTAGTGTTCCCAGGACATTAAGGTAGCTACAGGAATTAAAATTCTCAAGAGAAAGGATTCTTGAGAGTAAATTCAGCTAAGCCTCTCCATGTGGACCCTCTTAATGCTCATCTTTGAGATGTGGGGTTTAATTAAGGCAGGACGTTTCTTATTAAAAAAAGATGGTCATCTTCTATAGCTCAGCTTCTACTGCCAACATACAGGGCATTCTGCCGTACCCCAAAATTTACGTATAATTCAGAATTTCAAGACAAAAACATGCAATGAATTCCAAATTTGAAGTTTCAATGAATATTCAGATTTCAGATTACAAATAGCTGGGCGAAGAAAAGAAGACTATAAAAAAATGATTTTAAAATACCTTTTCAAAGAAAGCTTAGAAACCTTCAGGTAAGACATTAATAGTAATGAAAATAAAACTGTAACTACCATTTATTGAATATTAAGCCATACACTGTGCTAAGCATTTTACATAAATTATCTGATTCAATCCAAAAAACAACAATAACAAAAACCTATTAACATACCTATTACTCTCCTCATTTTATAGAGCTGCAAATTGGGATTCAAGCTCAGGTCTCTTTGATACCAAAGCCTGCACTCATAATACATATCATACTTCCTCCCTGAGGACTCAGGAAATTTCAAAATTAACTCTGCTTTCCTTCAAATGGTCATGTCCCTTTTAAAATGGCTTTTTAAAAACACTACTTACCAATCTACTAAATCCTCCATAAAGTATACAAAACCCTCCTTGATAATCAGAGAGATCTACAAAGCCTTCAATATTTCTATAGTCATAGGAACAGAGGACTCTGTTGGTTGCAGGGTTAATTTGGTCAAAGCCTCCTGGTGTTACTTCCAAAATGACAGGTTTTCTTATATCACTCCAGTGATGCTTATAGCAGTTATATCTCTAGAGAGAAAGATAATACTTTTAGATTCATATTTAAGTTTACCATAAAACACAGTTACATTTAACTTATCAGTCACTACTGAAACAACCAAAAATTATAAATATGTAGAGCTACTATCCAAATTGTTAAAACCGTTTTTATTTTAGTCATTTGGAGGTTTATGTTTATTCAATTAAGAATGTTCATGCTAACTGAAGACAGTATGTCCTTTTACAATTATCAAAGGTTTGGTTTACAATATTTTGTGAAACTATTTTAAGTCACTTTTATGCAAATCTATAAAAAAATTTTTTTAGGGCTTCCCTGGTGGCGCAGTGGTTGAGAGTCTGCCTGCCGATGCAGGGGACACGGGTTCGTGCCCCAGTCTGGGAAGATCCCACATGCCGCGGAGCGGCTGGGCCCGTGGGCCATGGCTGCTGGGCCTGCGCGTCCGGAGCCTGTGCTCCGCAGCGGGAGAGGCCACGGCAGTGAGAGGCCCGCGTACCACAAAAAAAAAAAAAAAAAAAAAAAAAAAAAAATTTTTTAGGGAAATCCTAAATAGAAATGTTATTCTTCAATAATTCTATTGGAGAAAAGATTTCAACTTTTGTTGATGGGTTTTTAAAAATTAGATTATAGTTGCTTTACAATGTTGTGTTCGTTTCTGCTGTACAACGACGTGAATCAGCTATATGTATACAAATATCCCCTCCCTCTTGGATCTTCCCCCAACCCCACCCCACCCATCTAGGTCATCACAGAGCACTGTGCTGAGGTCCCTATGCTTCTTTTAACCAAGTTAGATATAGAAAAGAGCCAAGTCACATTTCAGGGCTGTTACAGTATTCAATTTAAACACCATAGGCTTTTCTAATCACACCATTGGAAACTTATTGTTAGAAGTCTGATCTCATTAGCAAGTAAAATTCCATTTAGAGAACATTCCTTTGTAAATTAAAGTACCTAGTATCAGAAATAATTACAATGGTCAACATCCATTTACTACCCAGTTTTACTCTTAAAAAGAAAAAAATGTTTAGTTGAGGCTGCTAACCAAAATGATGTATACAGAATAATTTAAAATAAAGGCAAAATGAGGCAAAGAGAAAATAAGGATAACAAAATGTCAGATGTGTAATGAACATTCCCTTGTCTACCCAAAAAGACCAGTTTTCTACCCATCAATATGAAGAGGAACGCATGGCCAGTTTCATGATTCTTAAGGTAAAAATAAACCGGCTGCTGCTCAAGAGTACAACTATTTCTAATACTAAAATAAGAGAGAAATTCTCTTGCAGGTGTTCAGAAAAGAGAGTAAGGCATTAGATAATAAACACCTCTGTTAACACCCCAACATTAAACTCAGCAATGAGGTTCATAGGATCATACCACATCAATCCCCTCAGCATTACTGATCTATGGCATCATGCACATTATGGTTTCATAAAAGGAATTCTGCAGAAAGACAAAAAGGCCTGCATTAACCCAAGAATATATTTAGAGCCTTGATTCTGAACTAAAAGATGGAGCAGTGCCACACCTTTCCAGCAGAAGTGGAGGTAGAAGGGAGGCCACAAAATGTGGTGCTTTTCCCAACTATGCTGGTTTACATGCCCCACAGTCCACTCGCACAGGATATTCTCCATTCCTCCAGCTGATAATCAACTGTCAAGTAAAGAGATTTGCCAAGGGAAACAAATCATTGTCCTTCAGGACTGTAGAGGCCAAGGCAGTCTTGAGAGACCTTGATTTAGAGTATATCCAGGGGCAATGAGAGGCCTGAGGCCAAACTCAACTTATATAAAATTGCTGTCCTTCAGGCAATCTTCTAGGGATACTGTTTTCACCACAAAATTTTGAAAAGTATTAAGTTGCTGAAGTTAACGGATATAAAGGGAAGCTTATAAACAAAATCTCTAAGTATGCTTCTGGAAGCAGTTGTTTTCCAAACAGATGAGATATACAGAAAACTCACCCACTAACATAAAATAACTAAAATAAGCATACCAAATTATGATTTATATAAATCTGATTGTGGCTCATCACATATAAGAAACAAGCAGCTCACCAAATGCCATTAAGCTATTTTAAATGGCTCCTGGGCAACCAGTCAATTGCTTGAGTTGAGATCAGTGAGGCTTTTGGGATACTAAAACAAGAACAGAACATCTATATACAGGATGAGGGCTTTTTTAAAAAAAACAGGGGAACAGTGCTGCCAGCATATGAGAGTTCAGATCCTGCCTTCTGCCAGAAGCTAGCATTCTGGACAGTGCTGTGAGTTTACACATTACTCCATGCCCCCCCCCATTTCAAGGGAGTGAAAAAAGTAGCAACGCCCATTTACCGTCCCCAGAAGACTGATTTAGTTTAAATGCTGCTGTAACATGAATAGAGAAGGCCTGGAAAAGTTAAATTCTAATGAGTAACCATGACTTCCTGAAAGCTGTCAGTGCACCATGCAAAGCTTCATTGTTGGCCAGATCCAGTGCAAGAACATGTAATAAGACAGTTTCAATACATAAACATTCTTAAAACTTTAATACCTCTGAAACAGGAATCTCCTACACCAAACAACTATTGCATGGTCTAACAAGTATTATCAGCAGCGTGAAGCTTCTCTTGCTGTTTAGAATACTGAATAAAGACTTCGTGAATGAAGCATTGTTTTTAATGCTGAGTTCTACCTGAAGATTTTTTCCCAACTATCAGCATTAACAGTCATAAGTCTAATTATTCATATTTGAGTTTCCTGTTAAATTACTATCATCTATCACATGATATCAGGAGACATTAAAGTTGTTTCATTTTTTTTCCCCTTTAACTTTGCCATAAAGGGAACACACAGTTCATGGAAGGATTTCTAAAGCATAACATTTGAAAAAATAAAGATAGATATTAATAAATGTTAAATACTTGCCCTTCCTGTGATTTTTCCTTCTGAAAAATCAGTTCTAAATCTCTGAAAGAGAAGATATAAGCATAGTTTATAACAACAGATTGGTAAGAGACTCACATTTCAGTTCAGTACTTTCTATCCAAAGTTAAAATCCCAACCTGGTAACCCTGATATTAAAAAATGTTATTAGGGACTTACCTGGTGGCGTAGTGGTTAAGAATCTGCCTGCCAATGCAGGGGACACAGGTTTGAGCCCTGGTCCAGGATGATCCCACATGCCACGGAGCAACTAAACCCGTGTGCCACAACTACTGAGCCCACACGCCACAACTACTGAAGCCTGTGCGCCTAGAGCCCGTATTCTGCAACAAGAAGCCACCGCACTGCAGCGAAGAGTAGCCCCCACTCACCACAACTAAAGAAAGACTGTGCGCAGCAACAAAGACCCAATGCAGCCAAAATAAATCTATTACAAAAAATGTTATTAAAGTTATAGTTTAAGGGTATTCAATAAAAAGTGTGTGAAATTTTACTGAAAAACAGGATAGATTAATTAAACGTAAAACTGCTTTGTTCTGTATAACGTATTTAAAAAGATAAAAACTATCAAATATAAAGGATTAACCAGCCTGTCAGTAAGAAAAAAGTGAAAGTTTCACAGTGTCAAGGGTCAGTAAGAAAAAAATAAGCATAGTGGGAACAGGGACTCAGAACATTAATATCTGTAGTTTAATGTAACTGTTTCATTAAGAAAAAGAAGAGAGAAATTTAGTGTATTAACATGAAATGGTTCTTACCAATGCTTCTGTAAGAAGTTCTGTTCTGTGCTCTGTAGAAAATTTTAATGTTTCTGACTTTTTTCCACTGCCTTTACGAAATGTGAGGTTGAACTCTGTTCCTTGTCCTTTTCCAACAGGGCTGATGCTGCAAATATCTCCATAAGGCCACTAACAAAAAGAAAGGAGTTCTTTCAACTTGTGCTATACTATGGGGAAATGCAACACTTATTTTTACTACTTTAATTTCACAATCACTGATTAAATGAGAAAATTTTACAAAACAGTACTGAGGTCTAGAAACGGTTTTGTCTTACAGTAATTCTATAAAACAAACTTTTAAAAGTTTTCAGTCATCAGAGACAATAAAGAAGTCCTACCCATTTTCCAACTTCAATGACTGATGACAATCCAAAGCAATTATAATACATAGATGTGAAAAGAACTGGGGAATAGCATTTTATGATTACCTACAAATGTGTTAAAAACAGCAACAAAAAGAAGAATCTGTAAAACATACCAAATTTAGAATTAAAATAAACTAGAATATATTTACGTTTACTTATCCATATTCACATTAGTCTTGCCTTTATAGACAGTAACCTAACTTTCATGACAAGTATTTCCCAACCACTGCACTTGTGACTTATATATTACATAAGTAATACATAAGTTACTGTATTACAGTAACAAGGCTCCCTTTAAAATTATAAAGAATTTACAAATTTTACATTAAAAAGACTGCTGTAATCACTAGTAACATATTAAAATGTTATACCTCTTAGAGCCTAGAAATAAGCACACACATGCCCCCCTTTATTTACGTTTGGTCCTGAGCACTGAGCATTATATAAGCTATTAATTTTTTTTTAAATTTTTTTCAGATTTGACACTTCTACCCTAAAGTACTGATTTCAGGCAGGGAGTCATGGGTCAGGTTTTAACCTGGCTTTTAAAATTCAAATGGAGTTCAAACACTTAATAGCTTCTAACATAATTACCTGATTTGTTACTTCTAAGGTATTGGGATTATATGTAGTAATCGCATGGGTTCCAACTGAAAAGACACGTTTATACCTACAAAGGAAGTACTTAAGTTTAGTCTTAAATAAAAGAAACATTTTATAACAAAATACATATAACACAAAAGGAACATTTCAATAAATAAATAGAAATGTGTTAAATGATTAATGTGACTAAATATATCTTCGTTTTATATTCTCACATTTTTAATGTTCTGAAATGCTACTGGTATTAAGACCCACCCATCACTCATTTTACTGTGAAACAATAAGATCCTTAAGTAGAAAAGTAAAACCTATGCAAGCAATCTTGTGCTGTTAGTATACATGAAGTTAGCAAATCACTGCCAGAGGATGCCAAAAGATTCTAAATGGGAAAATTTTATTTAAAAAAAAAGACACTGTACACTACTGATTGTTTCAATATCCTTTTGACAAGAACATGATGCAAATGAAGGAAAAGCTATGGCCTACAACTGGTGTTTCACACTCCTATTCTGGAATCTAAATAATTTCTATTTAAGCAACTACCTATTACATTTAAGTATTGTAATTTTATACAAGTAGGAAGGCTACATCACAGACAAGCAATTTTCACTTCTCACTTCATTCACTTCCTTCACTTAAAGCAACATATCTGAAGGAGAAAAACCATTTGGGTATCAGTAATCCTTTAGAAGAGAGAGCAATTCATAATGATAAAAGTGGAAACTGAATTAGAAAAATTTATTTAAAATTGAAGAATTAGCTCTTTGGAAATAAAATAATAAAATAGGTCTAAGAAAATACAAAAACAAAATTAGGAATAAAAGAATTTATAACCATAGACACAGAAGGAAAAAAATGATGTGTATAAGTCTATGCTGATAAATTTGAAAATTAAGAATAAATCAACCCCTATATAGAAGAATTTAAGAAAGCTGCAAACAATTACACCCTACAAAAGTACCAAGGCTCATACAAGGAGATGAAATCTTAAAGGAATAGGTAAATCCTATGCTTCTTAAATTGTTCCAGGAAACAGACTAAGGACAGCTTCTTAGTTTTTTCAGTGATACTAAAATCTGGAAAGGCAATACAAAAAAGAAAAAAAATACACCAATCTATTTTAAAATAAATACTATCAATATGAATCAAATGGCATATTAAAATAGTAATACACCAAGACCAAAGACAGTCATTTTAGGAAAACAGTTGAATATCAGAAAAATGTATTAATTGGTAATATTTATTGAAATATCTATTTGTATTTTAATAAGAGATTTTTAAATGATCAAAAATGGATGTTAAACACAATCAGATGCCTTTTTTATATGTATGGAAAAGACTGTGTTTTTCTGCTTTAAACTACTAATACAATAAAAAGGCATACATTACCTTAATCCAGCAGCCACTAACTGACTCAAGGGTCACACACTACCAGTATTCCCATTAAGATCAAGAGAGCTCTCTTTCACATTTTAATTTCCCTATTATTTCTTCTAATCATTATATTATATAATAAAAATGATGACATTTCCATTTTGGGGAAAAACGATAGACTGTATTAATCTTTACCATATTGCTATACTACAAATTTTTCTCCCTAATTTCGTATGTCTAAAGTGGAATGGGAAACCAAAGAATGAGAGCCCTTCCTTTTAACATAAAAACATTCATTTGCTGCTTTCTAAAGTGGGGAGAAGTTGAAGGATTGATTGGTGAAGTGGATGAGGATTTATCCAAACAGATAAAAAGTCTCAAAACTTCAGAGGCTTAATCAATTAATGGGAACAAAGAAAAACAAAGAAAATCTTATTAAAGCAATATTTGCCTCAGAAGATTGCACAATGAAATCAAATGTATGACAGAAATATGAATTCAGAAATTCTAACTTTCAGAATCATCCTGAGAGTCAAACACGCCAACTTTTGTTTTTTTAAATTTTTATTGGAGTATAGTTGATTTACAATGTTGTTAGTTGCAGGTGTACAGCAAAGTGAATGTTATACATATACATATATCCACTTTTTTAAAGATTCTTTTCCCATATAGGCCATTACAGAGTATTGAGTAGAATTCCTTGTGCTATATAGTAGGTCCTTATTAGTTATCTATTTTATACATAGTACTATGTATATGTCAATCCCAATTTCCAATTTATCCCTCCCCCCCTTAACCCCTGGTGAACATAAGTTTGTTTTCTACATCTTCGACTCTATTTCTGTTTTGTACATGAGTTCATTTCAAACATGCCAATTTTTATAATCCTCAAATAAAACTACAGAACTTATTTATTTTACTCTGGAAGCAAAAGCGTAAGAATTAAATGCCTGAAATGTTCCAAATGTCAGCTGAAGTTGTCATATTCAAAATCTTAGAGGATCTCAGTTAAGAAAATATCCTTTTCAACTCTATACTAATCTCCTCCACACAATGAATCCCTTTCTAATTTCTAACATTTTTCTCATGTAACTTTTTCATCCTGATTAGTGCCGTGCAAAAGAACTTTCCAAAATGATGGAAACGTTCTGTATCTACACTGTCCAATTAGGTAGCTCTACTGAGCACTTGAAATGTGGCTAATGAGCAACTGAATTTTAAATTTTATTTAAACTTAAATAGCCATGCATGTTTAGTGGCTACCATATTGGAGAGAACACAATCTAGATCCTGCAGCAAAAGGATGCTGGAGCAAGGTGTCCATTAGGCCCAAAGTACTGTCATGACTGGTAAACTCAGAGCTATCTTTCAGATAAATACAGAGCTCTAAAGCCTTCCTAAGAAGAGAGCTGTAAGAAAATTCTCAGGAGAATTCCCTTCCATTCCCCTTTCTTCCCCTTCCTTTCTTCTAAGAGCTCCCCATGCCTCTCTCCTCTAGAATGGCTGCTGGACTACTCTTTAACATTAGGGCAAATACTTCTAGGTCATTTAAAACCTTTATAAGCAGCCTTAAACCTTCAAAAAGCCCCATGGAGATCAGATTTAGAGATTAAAATCTGAATGAGCTCACATGTATGGTATGTTAGTTATACTTGCAATTTAAGGGTTTTCTCTTAAATTTTACTTTCACTAAGTCACTGATGTCTTAAGTCATAAAGGATAGACAAATACTCCGTAAATTCAAGGAGGTACATGTCTTCCTTATCTTTAAAACTCTAACTCCTAGCATAGTACCCAGCACTGCATAAAGCCAGGTGCTCAATAAATGTTTATCCAATAGCTAAATAGACCAAACCATGCATTCAGATCTATGACCCATGAGTTTACTCTTGCTTTTAAAAAACAATATAAATCAGATAGCAATTAACAGCACACCAGTTTTTTTCTTCATAACCACTGTGACATCAGGAAAAGACTGAGTTCGTACCTTTAGGAAGAAAATACATTTATTCACTATCTGCAATGAGAAATTGCCATTTTAATTTTTAATTTTTTAAAATAATTTTTATTGAAATATAGTTGATTTGCAATGTTGTGGGTTTTTTGTTTGTTTTCTTGGCTGCATTGGGTCTTCTTTGCTGCGCGAGGCCTTTCTCTAGCAGCAGCAAGCAGGGACTACTCTTCTTTGTGGTGCGCGGGCTTCTCATTGCAGTGGCTTCTTTTGCTGTGGAGCACGGGCTCTAGGCACGCAGGCTTCAGTTGTTGTGGTGCGCAGGCTCAGTAGCTGTGGTGCGCTGGCTCAGTAGTTGTGGCTCGCAGGCTCTAGAGCACACGCTCAGTAGTTGTGGCACACGGGCTTAGCTGCTCTGCGGCATGTGGGACCTTCCTGAACCAGGGTTTGAACCCATGTCCCAAGCATTGGCAGGCGGATTCTTAACCACTGCACCACCAGGGAAGTCCATGAAATTGCCATTTTTAAATCATAATTATTTAATTTGCAGTTCTATGGGTCTGAGATGAATCTGTTGGCTAATTCTTTAAAATTATCATACTAAAAACAAGTTCTTATTACAAAATATACACCTACATAAAATCAACTACAAAAGGGATAGAGACTAAAGTAGACAAAATGAGAAATATATGACAGATGATGCCATACACATGATGAAATGTGAAAGCAAACAACTTTGCCCCCAATGAAATTAATATCCATTATTAATATTAATGAAATTAATATTCATTAAATATATAATATTCAATATATTTACTGCACTTGTTTCCTTTGCTTCAGGAACTAAAGCTACACACATCATTAAATGCTTGTAGGGAATAGGCATTTCTTCCACTACTTAAGTTTTCTTAACTCACAGATTTATTCTAATGTGATAGCCTATTAAGAAATGATTTACATTACCCATTAACTATAAGGTTATTTAGAATCAGGAAACTACTGATACTCAAATAAATTAAAAAGTGTTTTAGACAACTGCTTTCTGTATTGGGGCATTTTGCTCCCATAGCAAATGGTGATAAAGAACTAGGTGATAAGAACAAAAGATGTGCTAACAATAGTGCTGATAAGATAAGACAGATCATCTGACAGCAAAGCAAGACTGCTGAAGCAAAAGCTGGGGATGTACTCCAGTTTTGGATTTTGATAAGTGATTTTCAGATTTTTTAACAGATTAAATTTATATTAACTTACGTGAAAATAAACACACTCCTGTATTAATTCCTGAAAATAAAAATGTTATGCCTTTCTTAAACTTTCTAGTCCTTATGAATATTGCTTTCTTCTTTGAAACAACTTTTTATATCATGAGTTTTTTCCATATGGCAATTTTTTTGGAGGGGTGGGGAGAAAAAACTAATACATTAGATCAGATACTTCATATTAAGTATTATCATGGATTGACCCAATATTAAATGAGCACAGTGTGCTGGGTTGAATGGTATGGCAGTGAATAAGAGTCCCTTAAAGACCTAGTTTCCTCTGGGCAGACATTTTGTTTGTTATTTAGTTAACTAATTCAGACATCTGAAATAAACTTCAAAGTAGTAAGAGCTAAGATACCTGTCAGTCATTGTATGCAAGTTTCATTTGGATTTGAATTTCTCAACTAGCTTGTATCAATTAGGCATGTACAACAGTATCAAGAGAAAGAGATATTACAAAAATATTGCCCACCATCACAATGTCATACCCTTCTGCACAGAAATTCATATTATTCAGTTCTCTCAAAATAGAGAAAACTAAACATTACTTTTTTGTAAGGTACAGAAAAAGCTTGTGTTTATTATAAAATAAGGGTTCTCAAATTTCTTGAGATAATAAAACTTTTGTGTGTTACTTTTAAAGTTAAGATCCTCAATCCTTTCAGTGGACAGTCTATGCAACAGGTCTCAAATAAGCCAAACACATCTAATCGGAGATGGAAGACAGCTTTTATGTTACCTCGTCTAGTCCTCATAACATACAGCTCGAACCCTTTAGTACCCTGAGTAAAGTTGGCTACTTTTAGTAGTTGACGACTACTGGTACGAGAAAACCAACTAATCTTCCCTAAAAGTAATTCTATTTGTTTTCCAGTACTACAGATATTGACTATTGTTCCTTAGTTCTAAGCCAATATATACTTCTCCACAAATTTCACCCTCTGGTCCAAGTTCTGTCTTTCAGCTTCATATGAAGCATACCTAATTTTTCTGCCAATCAGACTTTCAGTGCGAATTATTTCCTAGGTTGAACACCTAGGTGCCTCAACCATTTAAGAGTAAGATCTGGGGGCTTCCCTGGTGGAGCAGTGGCTAAGAATCTGCCTGCCAACGCAACGGACATGGGTTTGAGCCCTGGTCAGGGAAGTTCCCACATGCCGCGGAGCAACTCAGCCCATGCGCCACAACTAGTGAGCCTGTGCTCTAGAGCCCGCGGGCCACTACTGAGCCCGTGTGCCACAACTACTGAAGCCCGCGTGCCACAACTACTGAAGCCCACGTGCTAGAGCCTGTGGTCCACAACAAGAAAAGCCACCACAATGAGAAGCCCGCACACCGCAAGGAAGAGTAGCCCCTGCTGGCCTCAACTAGAGAAAGCCTGCATGCAGCAACAAAGACCCAACACAGCCAAAAATAAAATAAAAATAAATAAACAAAAAGATTTGGACAACAATTTCTAGAAGACTTTAGGATTCTCACAGAATCTAGAGTTTTTCCTTTTATTATTAAAAGCTTGAGAATCTAGTTACTTGAACTAAATTTTAGTCCATCATATAACGTAACTAGGGATAACTGAAGTGCAAGGTTTCTCAAAGAGTTAAGAGATCAATGGCAAGCACTCTGACAGTTAAACCCATCAGCTCTGGAGTCACACTGCCTGGGTTCAAATACTGTCTAAACTGTTCACTTACTATGTATCCTCTCATAACTTGCTTAACCTCTCTAAGCTTCAGTTTCCGCATCTGAAAGATGTGGATAATATGCATACTTAGCTCATAATGTGAGAATTAAATAATCCATGTAAAGTGTCTGTCACTTAGTGTTTATAATCAATAAATGTTATTCTTATTGCTCTTATTCTGTTGATTGAATAATGGGGGGGAGGGTTCAACACTCCACTAGTCACTGAACTAATTATTATTAGTATCATTATGTTTCAAGTATCCATGACTGCTGAATTCATATTTAAAATACAGAACAAAATTAATTGATCATTCATCTCATTATAATACTGGGATACTCCATTCTGGTCAAACTCCACTTAAAAGACGAGTTTCACCTGAGAGGGCTCATTTACATTAGAAGTTGTATTCCTCAGAAAAGAGAAAAAAGGAATGTATAGGAAACATTCTGCAGTAACTCAGTGAGAAAATGTCCCACTTCTAATTAAAGGGCATCCCATGAAATGCAGTATTTTAAGGACTTATTTTCTGTGATGCAGGGTCCATATTTTTTCCAGCTCAGATGGAGCTTTCTTTTAAACAGGCTTTTTTAGAGCAGTTTTAGGTTCACAATAATATTAAGCAGAAGGTACAAAGATTCCCAGTATACTCTCTGTCCACACCCATGCACAGCCTCGCCCGTTATCAACAAGCCCCACCAGAGTGATAACATTTGTTACAACTGGTGAACCTACACTGACACATCATTATCCAACGAAATCCAGAGTTTACATTAGAGTTCACTCTTGGTGCCTTACATTCTATGGTTTGGACCAAAGTATAATGACATGTATCCACCATTACAGTATAATAGAGCAGTTTCGCTGTCCTAAAAATCCTCTGAGCTCTGCCTAGTCATCCTTTCCTCCCTGCTAAACCTTGAAAGCCATGATCTTTTTACTGTCTCCAAAGTTTTGCCTTTTCCACAATGTCATATACTGCAGTTGGAATCATATAGCACGTAGCCTTTTCAGACTGGCTTCTTTCACTTAATATTATTATGCAGTTAAGTTTCCTCCATGTCTTTTCATGACTTGATGGTTCATTTTTTTTTAGTGCTGAATAATATTCATTGTCTGCATGTACTACAGTTTACTCATTCACCTACTGAAAGACATCTTGGTTGTTTTCAAGTTTCGAAAATTATGAATAAAGCTGCTATCAACATCTGTGTGCAGGTTTCTGTGTGGACATAAGTTTTCAACTCCTTTGGGTAAACTGAGCGTAACTGCTGGATCATATGGTAAGAGAACGTTGAGTGTTGTAAGAAACCACCAAACTATTTTCCAAAGAGGCTATATACCATTTTGTATTTCCACGAGCAATAAATGAGAGTTCCTGTTGCTTCACATCCTCACCAGCATTTGGAGCTGTCAGTGTTCTGGATTTTGGCCATTCCAGTAGATGTGTAGTGGTATCTCTACATTTGCATGCATTTCTCTGAATTATTTGCCATCTGTATATTTTCTCTCCTTTTTTTTTTTTGGCTGTGCCGCACAGCATGTGGGATCTTAGTTCCCCGACCAGGGATCGAACCCGTGCCCCCTGCAGTGGAAGTGTGAAGTCCTAACCACTGGACCGCCAAGGAATTCCCTGAATATTTTCTTTGGTGAGGTCTCTGTTAAGATCTTTGGCTCATTTTTTAATTGAGTTGTTTGTCTTCTTATTGTTGAGTTTTAAGGGTTCTTTGTATAACAGTGCTTTATAAAATATATCTTTTGCAAATATTTTCTCCCAGCTTGTCTTTACATTCTCTTGATAGTGTCTTTCACAAAGCAGAATTTTTCAACTTTAATGCAGTCCAACTTATCAATTCATTTTTTTCATGGCTAATGTATTTGGTGTTGTATCTAAAAAGTCATCACCAAACCCAAGGTCATCTAGATTTTCTCCCATGTTACCTTATTGGAGTTTTATAATTTTACATTTCACACTTAGGTCTGTGATCCATTTTGAGTTAATTTTGTGAAGGATGTAGAATCTATGCCTAGATTCATTTTGTTCCATGTCGATGTCCAGGTGTTCAAGTATCATTTGTTGAAAAGACAAGTATCATTTGTTGGAAAGACTCTTTGCTCCTAAAACTAGCTTTTAATAGAGCATTGTGTGTAAAATATAAAATTCCTAGCAGATGTGATCCTATTTGCACTTGAAAGATACTCAAATACCAGACTGCTTGATAATAAGCACAAAGAGATGTAAAAGAAAACACAAAGAGAATTCAGGATGGACGCATGTGAGGTTTAGAGGCTGGCAGGGTCAAGGGCTAAAATCAACAAAGCAGAGGGGAAAAAAACCCAGGTTTCCTAGAGTTATCAGAGTTGGTGAGCTATGTAAATGCCAGGCAGCTAAAGAGAAGAATCTCTCTTCTCTTGTAGGATTCTATTCCTACATTATAAGAAAGGTATGAGAAATTCACTAGCTTCCCTTTCCCTCAACTCTTCTCTCAATTTCCTGTATCTAGTCATTACACAGGCTGTCTATGAATGTAGTGGGCATTTGCCAATGAATTTCATAGACTGATTATGATATATTCCAATGTACTGCAGTTAAAATCCTGTTCAGATATTAAAATGCTACTTTTAAATTCAGAGCATTTGCTACAATTAATGTATGCAAATATTAAAGTGATTCACAGGTAGATTTTACATGTAATCTCCATCCAGAAAAAAATTAAGTACCTAATTTTCAACATTACTGTGAAGTTTTCCATAGTGAATCTGCATTTCTGCTTTAACTGAAATGTATGTATCTTCCTTCCTATCAGAAATGACTTGCCAGGTCAAAAAGGAAACTGTTCTTTCATGAAGAAAAGTGCTTTTTAACCACTGAAATCTCCTCCCCCTTCCTGCTCCTTCCAGACAAAGATATAATTTAACTGTGTACTTTACAAGTGGGAAAATGACAAACACAGCAGAAAGGCTACTTTGCCAGCCAAGGGGTGAAGAGACCTTAATCATTAAAAACATGAGTAGCAGGGCTTCCCTGGTGGCGCAGTGGTTGAGAGTCCGCCTGCCGATGCAGGAGACACGGGTTCGTGCCCTGGTCCGGGAAGATCCCACATGCCGCGGAGCAACTGAGCCCGTGAGCCATGGCCGCTGAGCCTGTGCGTCCGGAGCCTGTGCTCCGCAGCGGGAGAGGCCACAACAGTGAGAGGCCCGCATAACGAAAAAAAAAAAAAAAAAAAAAAACATGAGTAGCAGATGCAATGTAAACATATGAAAACTATTACAAAGGTAAAATGAAATAGGTCACATGAATATCCCCAAGGGAAATATCTGGAGAGGTTACCTGTAATTTAGGTATATCAAATAAAGAAAACTATTTGTCCATCTTTACTGTCACTATCAATAACATTTTCTAAAATGTTGGGGTTGAGCTGGAATCTCTTAAAACTGAGGCCCTAAAACCCCAAAATCACACGCAAAATTTGTTGCATATAGATATGTTTCTAGAGAGAGGGTTCAAAGAGCAACTCTGAAACAACAGAACATTTTTAATATTGACCATTTACTTTTTTCATAAGACCAGTGAGAAATACTTTAAACTTAGATTAGAATTGGCTACATAAAATAGGTAATATAATAAAAGATTCAGTGCCACATAATAATGTATATAACCTAATGAAATGATTCATTATCTGGAAAATGTAGTACCTTTCAAGAAGTTAAAAGTTTCAAGGTGTGTACAATGAAAGCAACAAAATACTGTGGAAAGAAATTTTAAAAGATTTCAATGTTAAGACATCCCATGTTTGTGGATCAGAAGACTTAACATTCTTAAGGTGGTGATACTCCCCTAATTGATCTATAGATTCAATGCAATCCATATCAAAATCCCAGTTGCTTTTTTGTAAAATTGACTACTGACTCTAAGATTCATTTGGAAATGCAAGAGACCCAGAAAAGCCAACATAATTTGAAAATAAACAAAGTTGGAACCTGAAACTTTCTACTTTTGAAACCTAGTACAAAACTACAGTAATTAAGACAATATGGTCTGGGAATTCCCTGGCAGTCCAGTGGTTAGGACTCAGCGCTTTCACTGCCGTGGGCCCAGGTTTGATCCCTGGTCAAGGGAACTAAAACCCTGCAAGCCGTGTGGCACGCCCCCCCCACCCCACAAAAAAAAAAGATAATATGGTCCTGCCATAACTGTAGGCAAGGCATATAGATCAATGGAATAGAACTGAGAATTCAGGAATAAACTTTTACAGTCAACTGATTTTTGACAAGGTTGTCAAAACAGTTCAATGGGGAAAGAATAGTTTTTTTAACAAATGGTGTTGGGATAACTAGATATCCACATGCAAAAGAATAAAGCTGGATCACTACTTCCCACTGCACAGAAAAATTAACCCAAAATCAAAATGATAAAACTCTTAGAAGAAAACATAGGAATAAATCTTTGAGACCTTGGATAAGGTAATGGCTTCTTAGATGTGACACCAAAAGCACAAATGGCAATAGAAAAAAATAGATGGATTCATCAAAATTAAAACCTTTGTGCTTCAAAGCATACTATCAAGAAAGTGAAAAGACAACCCGAGACGGCTTAAAGATGGCGGAAGAGTAAGACGCAGAGATCTCCTTCCTCCTCACAGAAATATCAGAAATACATCTACACGTGGAACTTCTCCTATAGAACACCCACCGAACGCTGGCAGAAGACCTCAGACCTCCCAAAAGGCAAGAAACTCCCCACGTACCTGGGTAGGGCAAAAGAAAAAAGAATAAACAGAGACAAAGAATAGGGACGGGACCTACACCAGTGGGAGGGAGCCGTGAAGGAGGAAAGGTTCCCACACACTAGAAGCCCCTTTGTGGGTGGAGACTGCGGGTGGCAGAGGGGGAAGCTCTGGAGCCGCGGAGGACAGCTCAGCCACAGGGTGTGGAGGGCAAAGCTGAGAGATTTGTGCAGAGGATCAGGGCCGACCAGCACTCACCAGCCCGGGCTTCAGTCGGATCCCAGGGAAAGGTCTGGAGTTGGCAGAGTGAAAACAGCCTGAAGGTGCAGCGCGCCACGGCTGGCCGTGAGGGAGTCCGGTTGAAGTCTGGAGCTGCCAAAGAGGCAAGAGACCTTTTCTTCCCTCTTTGCTTACTGGGAGCGAGGAGAGGGGATTAAGCGCGCCGCTTGAAAGAGCCCCAGAAACGGGCACGGAGCTGTCTAAGAGACAAGAGACTTTTTCTTGCCTCTTTGCTTCCTCGGGCGTGAGGTGAGGGGATTAAGAGCACCGCGTAGAGGAGTTCCAGAAACAGGCGCGAGCCGCGGCTGTTGGCACAGACAGTAGAGATGGGTGTGGGACGCTAAGGTTGCTGCTGCCACCACCAAGAGGCCTGTGTGCGAGCACAGGTCACTCTCCACACCGGCCCTCCCGGGAGCCCATGCAGCCCGCCACTGCCGGGGTCCCGGGATTCAGGGACAGCTTCTCCGGGAGAGCGCACGGCGTGCCTTGGGCCTGTGCAGTGTCACGTCGGCCTCTGCCGCCGCGGACTCGCCCCGCACCCATGCCACTCCCTCCCCCTAGCCTGACTGAGCCGGAGCCCCCGAAAAAACTGCTCCTTTAACATCGTCCTGTCTGAGCGAAGGGCAGGTGCCCTCGGATGACCTACATGCAGAGGCGGGACCAAGTCCAAAGCTGAACCCCAGGAGCTGTGCGAACAGAGAGGAGAGGGGGAGGTCTCTCCCAGCAGCCTCAGAAGCGGCAGATAAAAGCTCCACAATCAACTTTAAGTGCCCTGCATCTGTGGAAAACCTGAATAGACAACGAATCATCCGAAGTTGAGGAGGTGGACTTTGGGAGCAAGATATACTATTATTTTCCCCTTTTTTTCTTTTTGTGAATGTGTATGTGTGTGCTGCTGTGTGAGATTTTGTCTGTATAGCTTTGCTTTCACCATTTGTCCTAGGGTTAGACCGACCCATTTTTCTGTTTTTTTTTTGAAGGAAATTTTTCTTCTTAATAAATTATTTTTTATTTTAATAACTATACTTTATACTACTCTGTCTTCTCCCTTTCTTTCTTCCTTTCTTCCTTCCTTTCTTCCCTCCTTCCCTCCTTTCTTCCTTCCTTCCCCCCTTCTTTCCTCCCTTCCTATCTTCCTTCCTCCCTTTCTTCCTCTGCACCTTCATTCCTTCCTTTCTTGCTTCCTTCCTTCATTTCTTCCTTCCTTTCTTCCTTCCTTCCTTTTCTTTCCTTTCTATTTATTCTACCTTTTATTTTGAGCCGTGTGGATTAAAGGTTCTTGGCGCCCCAGCCAGGCACCAGGGCGGTGTCCCTGAGGTGGGAGAACCAACCTCAAGACACTAGTCCACAAGAGACCTCCCAGCTCCACGTAATATCACACGACGAAAATCTCCCAGAGATCTCCATCTCAACACCAAGACCCAGCTTCACTCAAGGGCCAGCAACGAACAGTGCTGGACACCTTATCCCCAACAAAGAGCAAGACAGGTCTACAGCCCCATCCATTAGGAGAGAGGCTGCCTAAAATCATAATAAGGCTACCAACATCCCCAAACACACCACCAGACGTGGACCTGCCCACCAGAAAGACAAGATCCAGCCTCATCCACCAGAACAGAGGCACTAGTCCCCCTAACCAGGGAAACTACTCAACCCACTGTACCAACCTTAGCCACTGGGGACAGCCACCAAAAACAATGGGAACTACGAACCTGCAGCGTGCAAAAAGGAGACCCCAAACACAGTAAGATAAACGAAATGAGAAGACAGAAAAACACACAACAGACGAAGGAGCAAGATAAAAACACACCACACCTAACAAATGAAGAGGAAATAGGCAGTCTACCTGAAAAAGAATTCAGAATAATGATAGTAAAGATGATTCAAAATCTTGGAAATAGAATAGACAAATTGCAAGAAACAGTTAACAAGGACGTAGAAGAAATAAAGAGGAAGCAAGCAACGACGAGCAACACAATAAATGAAATGAAAAATACTCTAGATGGGATCAATAGCAGAATAACTGAGGCAGAAGGAAGGATAAGTGACCTGGAAGATAAAATAGTGGAAATAACTACGGCAGAGCAGAAGAAAGAAAAAAGAATGAAAAGAACTGAGGACAGTCTCAGAGACCTCTTGGACAACATTAAATTCACCAACACTTGAATTATAGGGGTCCCAGAAGAAAAAGAGAAAAAGAAAGGGACTGAGAAAATATTTGAAGAGATTATAGTTGAAAACTTCCCTAATATAGGAAAGGAAATAATCAAGTCCAGGAAGCACAGAGAGTCCCATACAGGATAAACCCAAAGAGAAACATGCCAAGACACATAATAATCAAACTGTCAAAAATTAAATACAAAGAAAACATATTAAAAGCAGCAGGGGAAAAACAACAAATAACACACAAGGGAATCCCCATAAGGTTAACATCTCATCTTTCAGTAGAAACTCTACAAGCCAGAAGGGAGTGGCAGGACATATTTAAAGTGATGAAGGAAAAAAACCTACAACCAAGATTACTCTACCCAGCAAGGATCTCATTCAAATTTGATGGAGAAATTAAAACCTTTACAGACAAGCAAAAGCTGAGAGAGTTCAGCACCACCAAACCAGCTCTGCAACAAATCCTAAAGGAACTTCTCTAGGCAAGAAACACAAGAGAAGGAAAAGACCTACAAGAACAACCCGAAACAATTAAGTAAATGGTAATTGGAACATACATATCGATAATTACCTTAAATGTAAATGGATTAAATGCTCCCACCAAAAGACACAGACTGGCTGAATGGATACAAAAACAAGGTCCATATATATGCTGTCTACAAAGAGACCCACTTCAAACCTAGGGACACATACAGACTGAAAGTAAGGGGGTGGAAAAAGATATACCATGCAAATGGAAATCAGAAGAAAGCTGGAGTAGCAATTCTCATATCAGACAAAATAGACTTTAAAATAAAGACTATTACAAGAGACAAAGAAGGACACTACATAATGATCAAGGGATCGATCCATGAAGAAGATATAACAGTTGTAAATATTTATGCACCCAACATAGGAGCACCTCAATACATAAGGCAAATACTAACAGCCTTAAAAGGGGAAATTGACAGTAACACAATTATAGTAGGGGACTTTAACACCCCACTTTCACCAATGGACAGATCATCCAAAATGAAAATAAATAAGGAAACACAAGCTTTAAATGATACATTACACAAGATGGACTTGATATTTATAGGACATTCCATCCAAAAACAACAGAATACACATTTTTCTCAAGTGCTCATGGAACATTCTCCAGGATCGATTATATATTGGGTCACAAATCTGGCCTTGGCAAATTTAAGAAAATTGAAATCGTATCAAGTATCTTTTCTGACCACAACGCTATGAGACTAGATATCAATTACAGGAAAAGATGTGTAAAACATACAAACACATGGAGGCTAAACAATACACTACTTAATAACGAAGTGATCACTGAAGAAATCAAAGAGGAAATCAAAAAATACTTAGAAACAAATGACAATGGAGACATGACGACCCAAAACCTATGGGATACAGCAAAAGCAGTTCTAAGAGGCAAGTTTATAGCAATACAATCATACCTTAAGAAACAGGAGACATCTCGAATAAACAACCTAACTTTGCACTTAAAGCAATTAGAGAAAGAAGAACAAAAAACCCCCAAATTTAGCAGAAGGAAAGAAATCATAAAGATCAGATCAGAAATAAATGAAAAAGAAGTGAAGGAAACAATAGCAAAGATCAATAAAACTAAAAGCTGGTTCTTTGAGAAGATAAATAAAATTGATAAACCATTAGCCAGACTCATCAAGAATAAAAGGGAGAAGACTCAAATCAATAGAATTAGAAATGAAAAAGGAGATGTAACAACTGACACTGCAGAAATACAAAAGATTATTAGAGATTACTACAAGCAACTCTATGCCAATAAAATGGACAACCTGGAAGAAATGGACAAATTCTTAGAAATGCACAACCTGCCGAGACTGAACCAGGAAGAAACAGAAAATATGAACAGACCAATCACAAGCACTGAAATTGAAACTGTGATTAAAAATCTTCCAAAAAACAAAAGCCCAGGACCAGATGGCTTCACGGGCGAATTCTATCAAACATTTAGAGAAGAGCTAACACCTATCCTTCTCAAACTCTTCCAAAAGATAGCAGAGGGAGGAACACTCCCAAACTCATTCTATGAGGCCAACATCACCCTGATACCAAAACCAGACAAAGACGTCACAAAGAAAGAAAACTACAGGCCAATAACACTGATGAACATAGATGCAAAAATGCTCAACAAAATACTAGCAAACAGAATCCAACAGCACATTAAAAGGATCATACACCATGATCAAGTGGGGTTTATTCCAGGAATGCAAGGATTCTTCAATATACGCAAATCAATCAACGTGATACACCATATCAACAAACTGAAGGAGAAAGACCATATGATCATCTCAATAGATGCAGAGAAAGCTTTTGACAAAATTCAACACTCACTTATGATAAAAACCCTGCAGAAAGTAGGCATACAGGGAAATTTCCTCAACATAATAAAGGCCATATATGACAAACCCACAGCTAGCATCGTTCTCAATGGTGAAAAACTGAAACCATTTCCACTAAGATCAGGAACAAGACAAGGTTGCCCACTCTCACCACTCTTATTCAACATAGTTTTGGAAGTTCTAGCCACAGCAATCAGAGAAAATAAAGAAATAAAAGGAATCCAAATAGGAAAAGATGAAGTAAAGCTGTCACTGTTTGCAGATGACATGAAACTATACATAGAGAATACTAAGGATGCTACCAGAAAACTACTAGAACTAATCAATGAATTTGGTAAAGTAGCAGGATACAAAATTAATGCACAGAAATCTCTGGCATTATTATACACTAATTATGAAAAATCTGAGAGTGAAATTAAGAAAACACTCCATTTACCATTGCAACAAAAAGAATAAAATATCTAGGAATAAACCTACCTAAGGAGACAAAAGACTTGTATGCAGAAAACTATAAGACACTGATGAAAGAAATTAAAGATGATACAAATAGGTGGAGAAATATACCATGTTCTTGGATTGGAAGAATCAACATTGTGAAAATGACTCTACTACCCAAAGCAATCTACAGATTCAATGCTATCCCTATCAAATTACCACTGGCATTTTTTACAGAACTAGAACAAAAAATTTCACAATTTGTACGGAAACACAAAAGACCCCGAATAGCCAAAGCAATCTTGAGAATGAAAAATGGAGCTGGAGGAATTAGGCTCCCTGACTTCAGACTATACTACAAGGCTACAGTAATCAAGACAGTATGGTACTGGCACAAAAACAGAAATATACATCAATGGAACAGGATAGAAAGCCCAGAGATAAACCCACACACATATGGTCACCTTATCTTTGATAAAGGAGGGAAGGATATACAGTGGAGAAAAGACAGCCTCTTCAATAAGTGGTGCTGGGAAAACTGGACAGCTACCTGTAAAAGTATGAAATTAGAACACTCCCTAACACCACACACAAAAATAAACTCAAAATGGGTTAAAGACCTAAATGTAAGGCCAGACACTATCAAACTCTTAGAGGAAAACATAGGCAGAACACTCTATGACATCAATCACAGCAAGATCCTTTTTGACCCACCTCCTAGAGAAATGGAAATAAAAACAAAAATAAACAAATGGGACCTAATGAAACTTAAAAGCTTTTGCACAGCAAAGGATACCATAAACAAGACCAAAAGACAACCCTCAGAATGGGAGAAAATATTTGCAAATGAAGCAACTGACAAAGGATTAATATCCAAAATTTATAAGCAACTCATGCAGCTCAATAACAAAAAAACAAACAACCCAATCCAAAAATGGGCAGAAGAACTAAATAGACATTTCTCCAAAGAAGATATACAGATAGCCAACAAACACATGAAACAATGCTCAACATCATTAATCATTAGAGAAATGCAAATCAAAACTACAATGAGATATCATCTCACACCAGCCAGATTGGCCATCATCAAAAACTCTAGAAACAATAAATGCTGGAGAGGGTGTGGAGAAAAGGGAACACTCTTGCACTGTTGGTGGGAATGTAAAATGATACAGCCACTATGGAGAACAGTATGGAGGTTCCTTAAAAAACTACAAATAGAACTACCATATGACCCAGCAATCCCACTACTGGGCATATACCCTGAGAAAACCATAATCCAAAAAGAGTCATGTACCAAAATGTTTATTGCAGCTCTATTTACGATAGCCAGGACATGGAAGCAACCTAAATGTCCATCAACAGGTGAATGGATAAGGAAGATGTGGCACATATATACAATGGAATATTACTCAGCCATAAAAAGAAATGAAACTGAGTTATTTGTAATGAGGTGGATAGACCTGGAATCTGTCATACAGAGTGAAGTAAGTCAGAAGGATAAAAACAAATACCGTATGCTAACACATATATATGGAATCTAAAAAAAAAAAAAAAAATGTCACGAAGAGATTAGTGGTAGGATGGGAATAAAACACAGACCTACTAGAGCATGGACTTGAGGATAAGAGGAGGGGGAAGGGTAAGCTGTGACGATGTGAGAGAGTGGCAGGGACATATACACACTACCAAATGTAAATTAGATAGCTAGTGGGAAGCTGCAGCAGAGCACAGGGAGTTCACCTCTGTGCTTTGTGACCACCTAGAGGGGTGGGATAGGGAGGGTGGGAGGGAGGGTGACACAAGAGGGAAGAGTTATGGGAACATATGTATATGTATAACTGATTCACTTTGTTGTAAAGGAGAAACTAACACACTATTGTAAAACAGTTATACTCAAATAAAGATGTTAAAAAAAAAAAAAAACCCTCTAGAAACAATAAATGCTGGAGAGGGTGTGGAGAAAAGGGAACCCTCTTGCACTGCTGGTGGGAATGTAAATTGATACAGCCACTATGGAGAATAGTATGGAGGTTCCTTAAAAAACTACAAATAGAACTATCATACAACCCAGCAATCCCACTACTGGGCATATACCCTGAGAAAACCATAATTCAAAAAGACTCATGTACCAAAATGTTCATTGCAGCTCTATTTACAATAGCCAGGACATGGAAGCAACCTAAGTGTCCATCAACAGATGAATGGATAAAGAAGATGTGGCACATATATACAATGGAATATTACTCAGCCATAAAAAGAAATGAAACTGAGTTATTTGTAATGAGGTGGATAGACCTGGAATCTGTCATACAGAGTGAAGTAAGTCAGAAGGATAAAAACAAATACCGTATGCTAACACATATATATGGAATCTAAAAAAAAAAAAAAAAAATGTCACGAAGAGATTAGTGGTAGGATGGGAATAAAACACAGACCTACTAGAGCATGGACTTGAGGATAAGAGGAGGGGGAAGGGTAAGCTGTGACGAAGTGAGAGAGTGGCAGGGACATATTTACACTATCAAATGTAAATTAGATAGCTAGTGGGAAGTTGCCGCATAGCACAGGGCGATCACCTCTGTGCTTTGTGACCACCTAGACGGGTGGGATAGGGAGGGTGGGAGGGAGGGTGATGCAAGAGGGAAGAGATTTGGGAACATATGTATATGTATAACTGATTCACTTTGTTGTAAAGGAAAAACTAAGACACTATTGTAAAACAGTTATACTCCAATAAAGATGTTTAAAAAAAAAAAAAAAGAAAGAAAAGACAATCCACTGAACAGGAGGGTTGCAAATCATACCTCTATAAGGAAGTTGTATTCATAATACATAAAGAACTTATGCAACTCAACAACAGAAGAATAAACAACTCAATTAAAAATTGGGTAAATGATTTGAATTGACATTTCATGAAATATACAAAAAATGGCCAATAAACACATGAAAAGATACTCAACATCTTAGTCATTAGGGAAATGCAAATCAAAACCATAATGAGATACCACTTGATATGCACTAGGATGGCTAAAATGAAAAGACAATAACAAGTGTTGGTAAGGATGTGGAGAAATTGGAATCCTCATATGTTGATGGGAGAATTATAAAATGCTCTAGCCACTTCGGAAAACAGTTTGGCTGTTCCTCAAAAAGTTAAACATAGAGTTACCATATAATTCTATGTAACTACATATACTGGGTTGGCCAAAAAGTTCATTTGGGTGTTTGGTAAGATGTTACGGAAAAACCCCAGTGAACTCTGGCCAACCCAATACCATCAATTCCACTCCTAGGTATATATCCAAGAGAACTGGAAATATAGATTCACCCATAAACTTGTATGTGTTATAGTAGCACTATTCTATTCATAATAGTAAAAAAGTGGTAACATTATAAGTGTCCATCAACAGATGAATGGATAAACAAAATGTGGCAATATACATAAATAGATTTGGCAATAAAAAGAAATGAAGTACTAACACATGCTACAACATGGATAAACCTTGAAGTGCTAAGTGAAAGAAGATAGTCACAAAAGATCACATATTGGATGAGTCCATTTATATGCGATGTCCTAAATAAGCAATACAGAGACAAAAAATAGATTAGTGCGTGCCAGATGCAAGGAAAAGGGGAGAGGGGAGGAATTGCTAATATATTTAGAGGAGTATTTTGGGGGGGTGAGGAAAGTGTTCTATAAATAGTTAGTGGTGATGGTTCACAACTCTACAAATATACTAAAAAACCCACGGAATTGTACACTTAAAAAAGTGAGTTTTATGTTAAGTATATTATATCAGTAAAGCTGTTATAAAAACAAAACAAAAAAGTTTCAAGGTGTGAATGATGGAGGTAAGGAACTGTGCTCGGAGCACAGAAATAGTTCTGCTCCAAATAATTACAAAAAAGGAAAGAAAAAAAAGGACTGTTTTAAGTCACAGTCATTACTAAGAACATTAAAAGCTTTTCCAGGTGATCACAGTTACTGATAAGCTCACGAAGCAAAAAGTATTACTGGAAGTTTGTTCTTTAGAATTAATTCAACAGTATGCTATAATTGCATTAAAAAAACAAAAGCTATATTATGATGATTAGAGCAATTTAACTCTTGAGGAAAAAATAAAGATCATTTAAATATACAACTTTTCTTAAGGCTAAAAGAACTAAAGAGATTCATACTATTCTTGATGTGCCAATATTCTAACTTTGCTCAATGAAATTAACTGAAGAAAAAAATTTCAAGACAAGTATTCCACAGGATAACAATTAAGTAGCTCATACAACTGAGCTACTAAAAGGAAACAAAATTAAACACTCAGATCTTTCAAAATTATAGTCAGTTTCTTAATGCAAACCAGAAACACTACAGAATTCAGATGTTGCACCATTCTAAGAAGTTACAACACTATTACCTAAAAAAATGGAAAGTTAAGAATTAAGAACTACCCCACCCTCTCTCCTCACCCTCCAGAGGAAAAAAAAAAAGAATAAGAACTAAAGTTATTGGCTTTGTACATGTCATGTTTTATCTGTCTGAGGCCTGATCTGGAATAATGTGGTTACCTGTTTGTCAAAGTGTGGCACACTAATTTTACTTATTACTACTCAAAACGACCACAGACTAAACTTTTTTGTAATGGTCAAAAGGTGCCATTCACTGAATACTCAATGTATTTAAGGTATAATTTTAAAACCTTCACATACTCCATATCAATTCATTTAATCCTTATATCAGTCTGAGGGGTAGGAATTACTATCCATTTTACAAAAGGATATATAAGCATGTACACCTTGCTTTGACCACACAAGTTACTGAAAAATGTCATCATCCCCTCCCAAGGAAGAGACCAAACCCAAGTTTTAAATTATCATTACAGGTTTAAAAAAAGATTACAAAATGTAATATTGGCATATTTTCCCTGAGAGTCAAATGTAAATGAATATGTATTGATAACACAGGCTTATCTTTAAGCGATAGAGTTGTGAAGTTAACACTCCACTACTACATAAACCTCATCATTAATTGACAGCATTCAAGACAGTGGATAACTGGTTTATACTCCTTTTAATTCCTACCAAAATCCTTCCCAAGACAGACAGAGAAAACCAGACATATCAAAAGAAGAAAGAACAATAATTTATTCTAAATGTAGCATTTGCATTTAAAATATGTACATATGCTTTTCAGAAGAGAAGGGCTGAATGACATTATTGAGTTGTGCAGTACTATTCAAGACACTGAAAAAGTAATGTTTAAAATACTTTATAGATGCAGAGAAAAGTAAAACCAACAGAAATACTTACTTTCCCCTCCATGAATGTTTTGTTGTGTAGAAACATGCTAAATCCTTATTTTCCCTAATTATGTTCATTTTGTGCTGAAACCTGAAAGATAAAAATATGGGTAAATTTCATAATAGTGCTATCCTTAAGAGTTTTCCCTGAATCTCCCATACCATAATTTCATAGCCTGCCATGTGGCACTGATTTTAAGACACCAATTTTTCTACAAGACCATAAGGTTTTAAAGGATAGGGATGGTCTGTTCACCTCTCTATCACAGCCTTTAGCACAGTATATTGTCACAGCTCTCTTCCACTACACTGCGTTTCTTGAGGACAAGAATCGCCCTCTATCAACATCTCGATTGCAGAGAACCTAATAAAAAAAATGTTAAAGTAAATGAATCTTTAAATCTCACATTGCCAAACAATGTCTTAACACATGATGGGCACCTACAAATGTTTGCCAAGGGTCAAACTAATTCTAATAGGTTTTTGTCTATTAGACAAAACACTTAGCTGCTAAGTGTCAGCCATCTTGCTGTCACTGTCACTTTAAAGGGAACCTATTGTAAATAAGTAAGGTTCAACTTAATAGTCTCATTATAAAAGTAATTCAAGTGCATAATAAAAATTTTTTAATGTTCATAAAGTAACACGTCTTTCATCCTAGCATCCAAAGATAATCATTCTAGCTTCCCTTCTTCTATTTGAAAAAATAACTTTTTAAACAAAATTGAGATTGTCATTCATACCACTTAACCTGTTTTTACAGAATATTAACCTTTTTCCACAGAATTATACTTTGAGAAAATAATTTTTAAGTCACATGGTATTCCATACTAGAACAATGCTACTCAAAATGTAGTTGCAAACATCAAGATGAGTGCAGAAATTAAGTGTTTAGAAATGTTTGTTACAGTTTGGTTAGTGAACTCTCTAGTTAAACAGGACAGTTGAAGATTGTTGAACTTCCTAACAGCCACAGGCAGAGGGACCATGTTATGTGCAATATTTCAAGATTAGTTTGTTGACTATAACCTTGAGCTGTAAAAAATCCAGAATCCATTTATCTCATGAAAAAAATTTCAATTTAGCTAATTTTACACAATAATTACATAAACTGGCTACTAATGAAAGACTGATGATAAATTTTGAAAATTCTGCATCATTTGCTTCACACTGAATAAAAGTTAAAAATGGGGCTTCCCTGGTGGCGCAGTGGTTGAGAGTCCGCCTGCCGATGCAGGGGACACAGGTTCATGCCCCGGTCCGGGAAGATCCCACATGCCGCGGAGCAGCGGGGCCCGTGAGCCATTGCCACTGAGCCTGCGCATCCGGAGCCTGTTCTCCGCACCGGGAGAGGCCACAACAGTGAGAGGCCCGCGTACAGCAAAAAAAAAAAAAGAATATGGTCAAATGAATAGTCACTTGGCTATTGCTTCCTACCCTTAATAATTAGAAATGCTCTCTAAAAAATACTGTAAGGTACATAACAAAGGGTCAAATAATGCAAACTGAATGGTTAGAAGTATGGTTCACTTAGCTTTCTTTACATCTTTATATGTCTAAACTTTTTTTAGTCAACAAGTATTCTTTTCATAATTAGAATAAAACCATTTTCATCCAAAAACATTTTTATAACAGCTTTTTGAGACAATTCACACACTATAAAAATTCACCCTTTTAAAAGTGTACAATTCATGGGTTTCTAGCATGTCCACAGAGTTCTACAACCAACACAGTATTTTTATCACCCCCAAAAGAAACCCTGCTAGAAGCCACACCCCAATTGCCCTCACTCCCACCACCTGGCATCCATTAATCTACTTCCTGTCACTACACACTTGCCTATTTTGGAATCCCATACAAATAGAATCATACAATATGTGGTCTTTGTGACTGGCTTCTTTCACTTAGCAACATTTTCAAAGTTTATCCATGTTGTGGCATGGATCAGTTTCCTTCTACTGTATAGATGCAACACATTTTGTTTATCATCAGTTCATGGACATTTGTGTTGTTTCTTTTTGGCTATTATCAATCATGGTGCTATGAACAATCATTTTGTGTGAATGTTTTCATTTCTCTTGGATATGTATTTGAGAGGCAAACACATTTTTAAAGATACCTCTATTGTGACATTGCTTTCTTCATTCTTCTTGTTTTTCTATCAGCAAATTAGCAAGGGCCTCTGTACTCTATGTATTGTACCATGCTCTTCCCCTAGATATCTACATGGCTAACACCTTCAGCTCCTTCAAGTCTGTCCAAATGTCATCTTTACAGTGAGGCCTAGCCTAAGTATCTTGTTTTAAATTGTAATTACACTCCTCATTCTACACTCTCTATCCTAACTCCTGCTCATATTTTCTCTAGGGTACCTTTCAGAGTCTAACATGCAATTTAGTCCATTTATTATTTATCTAATCCTACTAGACTATCCAGAGAGGTATTTTTGTCTATTATGCTGATTTTCTCTAGGCTCACCAGAGCCTACAAGAGTACCTGACACAAAACAGGTGCTCAGTAAGTATTTGAGTGAATGAATGAAATTCAGCAACTCCATGAGCAATTCTGATGGCCACTTCAAACTTGATATTCTAACAGGTACTCCCAAATAAGGTCTTGGCAAACCTTCCGGAAAAACATCAATTCATGCTCTGAGGAATAATAAGAGAACCACAAATAACAGCAAGTTTAGAGAAACCATTACTGTTATCAGAGAGGAAGTATCTCTTAACAGTCAATGACATCTTCCTACTAGTGTGCATGGAGACAGCTAAATATAGTCCTGTCACTTGGTGTGCTGTTTTGTTTTTTCTGGATTGTGTATCTGAAATGACACAGGCAGCCAACCAAGAATTACTACACCAGCACACATCATCCCTGCCTCCTGAATCACTTGTAGTAAACGATATTGCTGAAAAGAAACTTAGGTTGGATCTCTGAAAAGGTGCCAAAAAAGTGAAAAACTATAGGTCTACAGATGATATTTTATTTTCCCATTACATACTGTAACTGAAGATTGGAAAAATGTAAGAAAGAGGAGGACAGAAAAGGTAAATGGCTGATATTGAAGAGTGGAGTTTGGATTCCGAGTCCACAATTTCTTACATCATAATGACTGACTGAACCAAAGGCCTATCTAGAGAAAACTGACAAGAAAGAAAATGTGTTTGAGTGAAGACTGGCTGACTCATCAAGGGACTTAAAAAGGAAAGTGAGAGAAAAAATAATGTAAGAGTTAAAAATGGCAGCCACAGAGAACTTATGGCATGACTCAGGAGTAAAAGATCCCTAATAAATCAAAGGGGGGTGGAATCTCACAATAACAAAGCAAATTTAAGAATTTAAAAAAAACAAACCCTAAAGAATTATCTCATAAATATCACTGGTTTGGGGGAATATGTAACTCAAACGGATTTTTTAGGAGGGGAATTAAAACAAGTTTACATCAAGAAGGCTTATCTACAATTTTTTGAAGACCTATGAACTCAGGGGTGATGAAAACACTAGACTCCAGAGAGTTTCAAGGTTAGGATAGATAAAGGGAGAGAAGATAAAACACATTAATATAAAATTAAACTACTAGAAGACATAAAGATGGCCAACAGGTATATGAAAAGATATTCAATGTCACTATCAGGGAGATGCAACTCAAAACTACCTCACACCTGTTTGATGGCTATTATCAAAAAAATAAAAGACAACAAGTTTTGGTGAGGATGTACAGAAACTAGAACCCTTGTACACTGTTGATGGTAATGTAAAATGGTGCACTATGGAAAACAGTATGGAAGTTGCTCAGAAAATTAAAAAATAGATTAGGGAATTCCCTGGCGGTCCAGTGGTTAGGACTCAGCACTTTCAGTGCCGTGGGCCTGGGTTTGATCCCTGGTCAGGGAACTAGAATTCCGCAAACCGCGTGACACGGCCAAAAAAAAAAGAATTATCGTATGATCCAGCAATCAAACTTCTGAGTATTTATCAAAAAGAACTGAAATTAGGACCACTAAGAGACAGCATGGCCATATTCATTGCAACATTTATAAAAGCCAAGATGTGTAAACAACCTAAATGTCCATCAACAGATGAACGGATAAAGAAAATGTGGTATGCACACACAATGAAATATTATTCAGTCTTAAAAAAGGACATCCTGCAATATTCAACACCACCAGTGAAACTTGAGGACATTATGCTAACTGAAATAAGCCCGTCACAGACTGACTCGAGTTATCTATAATAGTCCGACTCACAGAAGCAGAAGGTAGAATGGTGGTTGCCAGGGACTAAGGTGAGGGGGAAATGGGGAGTTGCTAATTAACGGGTATAAAGTTTCAGTTATGCAAGATGAGTAAGTTCTAGAGTCTGCTGTACAGCACTGTGCCTATAGTTAACAATAATGTACACTTAAAAATCTGTTAAGAGGGTAGATCTCGTTAAGTGTTCTTACCCTCAAAAAATTAAATTTTTCTTTTTTTGGCTGCCTTGGGTCTTTGTTGCTGCGTGTGGTCTTTCTCTAGTTGTGGCGAGCAGGAGCTACTCTTCATTCTGGTGTGCAGGCTTCTCATTGCGGTGGCTTCTCTCGTTGTGGAGCACAGGCTCTAGGCCACGTGGGCTTCAGGAGTTGCGGCTCTCAACTCAGGCTCAGTAGTTGTGGCGCACAGGCTAGTTTGGTCCGTGGAGTGTGGGATCTTCCTGAACCAGGGATCGAACCCATGTCCCCTGCACTGGCAGGTGGATTCTTAACCACTGTGCTACCAGGGAAGTCCCAAAAAATTAAATTTTAAAAGTATACCACTAGCTGGCCTGTCAGAAAAAAAATACTGTACTCCTGATACAGATTACAATGCTAACAGAAAAATATAATGTAGGATTAAAGGATTCTCTGGACATCAATACAAGTTCCTATGGCCAAAATCAGCACACTTGATAATAACCTCTCATGTTTTAGGAAGCAACAAGTGATATTGCTATTCTGCATCCAATCCTGAATGACAACATTCCAAAAAAGGCTAAGGCTAGTAAAATGGAAGTGCTCTTTATGGAAGAAAATCACTCCTCTACCTGAAAAGCTCACCTTCAGCCATGTTACATTTAGGTAAGGAAATACTGGAGAGATAATGAAGGCAGGAAATACTTACCTAAGTAGCCAAGTCAACCCCAGAAATGATGAGATAATTCAAAGCTAATATTAGTGCCTTCACAGCCTCAAAATGGAAATTAGGATAATGCTTTTCTATTCTGAATCCTCAGTAAAGATTATCCTAAAATTGGGGAGGGTAGGTGACCTTAATCAAAAAATTATGACATGTCCTGAAATTATGCAACTTTTATTAAGTACTCATCATGTGTTAATGATGACGCCGGGCATTTACCAACCATTTAAGTATCTCACTGTCCCCATAACAACACTAAGATACAGAAATGATGATCCCCATTTTATTGACAAGAAAACAGAATTAGAGACATAAAATCACTTCTCTAAGGTCACAACAACTGGTAAGTGATTGGGCCAGGCTTTTGAACTCAACCTGCTTAACTCCACATTCTATGTACCTAAGCTTAACTATAATACCTTCCTTCAAATTTAGAAAATCAAAAGAAATTCATTCTACGTAATTACAGACTTATCATTGACAGCACATTCCCAGATTAATTCAGAACTAGCTCCAATTATTATGGTCACCTGGAAATATGACTAGGCACTTGTTGGAAACTTTGAAACTCACAATTTCAAGCAGTGAAACAAATTACCATACTTAACACAGGGCAAAAGAAATGAAACAAAAAAGATGTTGCCAATGCTGAAATACTCTACCATGTAAAAATAAATATTTTAAATGTTTCCATCTATAGATAAGCTTACTTTTTTTAAAAAAAACAGAGGGTTCAAAACAAATACATGACAACAGAAATCTGCTATCTATATGTGGTTTCAGGATAATTTTTAAGGAGAATTCAACAGAAAAATACTATTCTAACAAACAATGAGCTTTTATTTATTTATTTATTTTTTTGTGGTATGCGGGCCTCACTGTTGTGGCCTCTCCCGTTGCGGAGCACAGGCTCCGGACGCACAGGCTCAGCAGCCATGGCTCACGGGCCCAGCCGCTCCGCGGCATGTGGGATCTTCCCGGACCGGGGCACGAATCCGTGTCCCCTGCATCGGCAGGCGGATTCTCAACCACTGCGCCACCAGGGAAGCCCCAACAATGAGCTTTTAAAACAACCAGATTAATGAGATTGGTTGGGACCTACTTCCCAATGGTGTAATATTAACCTCTCCATTTTCAAGTAAATTTATTTTATATGCTCAATAAAACCTCAACCACTTTGCGATAAAGTCATTTCATCTAATGAAGGTAATTTGTGTGGAAACTACATTAACTCTTTCAGACCATAAGGATATTTCTAGACACACAGATAACTCACTAGTGGATAATGGTAATGCACAGATATCAGAAAAATGCAGAAAAAATAAGACAAGAATGTTCTGTGCTTGACTATGTATCATTTAAAGTGAGAGTTGGAACAACTTCAAGAGAGCCATTGGAAAATGAGTAAAAGCAAGTCTAGGGGTCCCCCAAGTGCCGTGGTCAAGTGATAATTCAATATGGGAAGACCCACTTGGAATACCTCCCTGCAGCACAGATAACTAGAGTTGCTATCGCACACACTAAACACTAACTAATGATGAGCACAAGAAGCTAGTGTTAGTAAGATACATGCTGAAGTAGTTTTAATAAGCTGTCACCAAGATAAAAGTGGTGAGTTTTAAAAATATTACTTATGGTCAAAGACAGACTAGTGATAACTGCCATTTACTGACTGCATGACCTTGAATAAAAGTTTCCTATCTTCTCAAAATCACAGTTTATCTATAAAATAGGGATGACAGTACCTGTCTCAAAGGGCCATGGTGAGGACCAAGTGAGATAACTTGAATAAAGGGGTTAGTGTGATGTCTGGATCAGAATAAGCACTCAAAAATATACTTAATATTTTTGTTAGCAATCATAATAATTATTACTGTACTTTAAATATACTACCCCAGATATGCAATAGTTCTTTGGAGCATTATTATTTCATTTTCAAGATTACCTACAGGCCCCTGTACTTTTTAAGGCATTATGGAGGGAAAGTTGTTATTAAATTACTTGATCCTAAGTCTTTTATCTATTAACTTCAGCCCTTGTACTAGTCAATGTATATCACCAATATGTGTCACATAGAATTTCTACCTTCAAAAATAGTGTTCTATTGATTTAATCAGTATTCATAGTTTTAATGTGCACATTCAAAAATAACTATACCAATATATCAAATTTCTTAAACTGGATGGAGTACATCAGGGTATTATCATTATTATTTTACTCTTTACAATTTCTTTCCTAAAGTGTTTTTAAAAAGAAAAAATATAAAAGCCAAGATAACCATGATAGATGACATTTAAAAAAATCATCTTAACTATAAGCTTCTCTTTATTTCAACTTTATTCCTACAAAATACTATTATTTTGCAAGTCAATCTTATTCACTACATTTAAAATATCTCCCACTTAGGCATGTGGAATTTCAGCTCTTAGAAATGCTTCTTTACCTGAAACCAACCTAATGTTTTAAAATTTATGTTTGATGCCTATAAGTTACAGCTTACGAAACTGTTGGAAAAAAAGTTTCCATAAAACTCCATAAAAATAATTTAATCCCCATTCAATTATCTCCTCTGTGTAGTTCTTAAATAAGCTCTAAAAGTGGTTCTAGAACTGTTGCTTATAGGCAAAAACTCATAAGCAACCATAATTCCCATTAATAGTGATGAAAAATCTACAAAATTTCTAGCATCAAGCATAATAGCATAAGTCATTTATAGACATAGTCTATAAAAAACAACTGTCCAGCTAAAAAAGTGTAAAAATTGTTGGATGAGATCTTGGTAGCAGCTGTATCATCAGCATTTGCCATCCTGCCAGTTGCTAAGGTGCCATTCAAATTAGCAAGAATTTATCTGTTCAAACTAATTACCGCTTAAATTTCATCTCCTTCCCTGCAGGACTGTCCCACTTCAAATTCTCAAAGACCTTTTTGATGAGAAAAACTCAAGTTTACATGCCCTTTGTAACTAAATCACATTGAAAGTATCTCTTTTTTTAGTTTTATTTATTTTTGGCTGCGTTAGGTCTTCATCACTGCACACGGGCTTTTCTCTAGTTGCGGCGAGCGGGGGCTACTCTTCATTGTGGTGTGCAGGCTTCTCACTGCGGTGGCTTCTTTTGTTGCAGAGCACGGGCTCTAGGCGTGCAGGCTCAGTAGTTGCAGCACGCGGGCTCTAGGTCACGCAGGCTTCAGTAGTTGTGACTCACGGCCTCTAGAGCACAGGCTCAGTAGTTGTGGCACACGGGCTTAGCTGCATCGTGGCATGTGGGATCTTCCCAGACCAGGGATCGAACCCATGTCCCCCTGCATTGGCAGGCAGATTCTTAACCACTGCACCACCAGGGAAGTCCCTGTAATTTTGCTTCACTTAAACTCTAAAGTTGCCTTCACTTATTCTTATTCTATATACTAATATTACACCACCAATAGAGCTTTTCTGCAACTTCTCAGTTTGTTCTTTTGAGAGGACTGTACTAAGGGTTAAAAACTCAAATTCAAGTTAACAGGCATTTTGGCTAGATTCACCTTTTTCAATGAGCTCCCTTGCTTCGTGCTTTCAAATAACTCTTAACGTTCTAACATTCTTTAATTTATTACTGGCAGCAAAACTGACAAACCATTTAAGATCATTTATGGATAAAATGAGAACAATCTTTTGGACGGTATGATTTTGACAAAAAATTGCAGGATTTGAGAGTCCAATGAGAGAAGACTACATCAAAATGACACTAAGAACAAAAAGCAGAATGAAGGGACTCAACACCACAAGCACCCAAGCAGATTACGGCCAGGCTATAAGCAAAAGAATTTGCACACATAGCAAAATTAAGTCTATATGCATGGCTTGTGTTAAGTAAAAACTCAAACAGAGCACTTATTTAGCCAGGGATGAATGAGTATGCTCAGAAAAATAATACACTAGTGAATGAATGAAGGAATTGGCTTTAATCAAGGCTACTTGCCTTCAAAGCATACATTCTGCATGACCAACTGGAAATGATTTTTACACAAATATGACAACTTCCAGAGAGCAGATAAGATACTAACTTTCCAGCTTGAGTGTATAAAATGAAAGAATGAACTCTTTCATCATTAACTCTGCTCTCAAATAATGAATTAAAAACATGAGGTTGTCTTGAAATGCATCAAAAAATAAAGTGGATAGATACATGATAAATCAAGTATAGCAAGATATTAATGTGAAAATCTTGGAGGTGAATATATGGGTGCTTAATGTAAATTTCTTTCAACTTGGCTATAGGTGAAAACTTTTAAGTTGGGGGAAAACTACATTTGCCTTTATTTTCTGACCAAACTCTCCTACAAAAGAAACACCGTTTTTCTGCTACATTGTAAAACTACACCTGAAAATATGGTGGACATTCACATGATAGAAACTAATTTCTGAACTTAATACTTACTCATACATCTATATCCTACTGAAATGCAGGGGGAAGGAGAACAACTGCTAAGGCAAAGGCTAATCCTTAGTAATGATGGAGAGATAATCCCTTAATACTGGCTTCTTAAAGACCTAGTTTTATTTGTCACTGGATTCAAAACCTAAGTGAATCATATCACTAGTTCAGTTTCAAATAAAAGGTAAAAAATATAAATGGTTAACAGAACATTAATTTTTACCCACATTAAAAAGCTACAACTAGACTTAGAATGTGCTGTGTATGAAAGAAAACTGATATGAACCTTAACCCTCTTTTTTTAATTTGTAATTTTCATGTTTTAATATATAACTCAAGTATAGGCAAAAGCATTTCCTTCTAAATAAACAACAAATCAGTAATGTGTATGACACCTACCATACATGGATCTTTAAACAACTATAAAATAGATCACAAAGAAAGGTTTTAGTACACCCTATCTTAGCTTTCTTAACTTGCTGAAGAACCCGATAACTCCAGAAATAAATGTGGTAAGAAAGCCAGTGGTAACACCAAATTTCAGCTAACAATTGTATCTCCAAATAATTGCCCAGAAGTTACAATATTGAAACCTCTGAATTGTCTGCCACATTAAAATAAACTTTCAAATACTTCTGCCACCATAGGGCAAAATAATCTAAGATCCTCTCATTCTCTTTAAAAAAAATCCATTCCTCTCCAATTAGAAACTGAATATATATTCATGAAATAAAAGGGCAAGAGAAATTCAAAAGCAACCCCTAAATCTGAAGAAACAATATGACTCAATGGGAGGAGAAGCAAGCATACATACCATAGCAGTTAATTTTGCTGGCCTTTTCTCTTCAATGTAAATCAGATATTGAAAAAGATACCTATCTCTTCATATTTTAGATTCAATCTGAGGGAATAATTCTTATTTCTCACAAAATAGACCTCTATCTGTTGTAAAAAACAATATTAATGTTTTTGCCAGGAAAGATGCATGGTTATGACTCTTCCCTTTCCAAAACTTAAAAATGCCTTAAAATATTCACCTGGAGAAAAACAAACAAAAAACCAACTAAGAAATGTGTTCACTTAAGGAATTCTGTGAAATCAGTGGTACTGATCACTTAACACATTTTTAGTTTGCACACATTCTTAAAACTTTCTAGACACAATTTCTATTTCATTTTATCTTTGAAGCTAACTTGGCTTATGCAAGAACAAAATGTACTAGTTCAATAAACTGTTCTTCAGCTCACAAACAGGCACTTAATAATCTTGCTCTAATATGCTAAATAAACCCTAATGGTAAAAAATGCCACGTTTTGGGCTTCCCTGGTGGCGAGTGGTCGAGAGTCCACCTGCCGATGCAGGGGACACTGGTTCGTGCCCCGGTCCGGGAAGATCCCACATGCCGCGGAGCGGCTGTGCCCGTGAGCTGTGGCCGCTGAGCCTGAGCGTCCGGAGCCTGTGCTCCGCAATGGGAGAGGCCACAACAGTAAGAGGCCCGCTTACCACAAAAAAAAAAAAAAAAAAAGCCACGTTTTAACTTATTTTTCTTAACAATATAGTAAACGCATAATGGGGGACTAAATTTCCTAAGCATATAACAAATATAACTTGAAGAAAGTTTTACAGTAAGCATCTTAATACCTAAACCTTGTGCTCTTTATACTAGTAAAAGACAAAGAGTTTAAATGGCTGCAATTTCCCTTTCTTTCACCCAATACAAAATAGCAACAACACGTAGGCTTCTAGTTTGGCTCTTTTCGAAAAATCCCTATTATTCCTAACTCTGCCATAGTGCTTCACAGTTTACAGAACACTCCCAAATCTACCAGTTACCTTAAAAAAAAAAGGAAAATTCTACTTTTAAAATTAAACCCAGTCCTATTAGTTTGGGGAGAGAAATGGCTTTTCTAATCTAAGATGTGATAAACATTCAAAATACATTCTGTACAAGTCTGACGGAGAGAGAAACCCCACAGCACTAGTAAAAGAATTTAAATTTTAATACAATTAGTACAGAATCTATTACACATTAGAGAAAGTCTCCTACAATCATAACCTTATCAATCCTTCCATTATGTTTCACAACTATACTTGGCAAAACCAGAACATTAAAATAATTTACATTGCTTTAGGGAGTTTGTTTTCAACTTGTTCATCAAAAGGTCAAATTCTTATTGATCAATTGCAAAAAAGATATTAGCAATGGGCATGTGCTAAATATGTGAACACTGCTTAAACAGTGTGGCCTACTTCTAAGGGCAACTTAAGGTCTGAAACTATAAAAACCCCATTGATTTCAGACTTTATTTTAGAGATCACTCTTCCTCTTAAGTAGTCCATAAAAGTACAAGTAAAACTCAAATATGTAGGCTGCTGAATAAACTTAAGAGCATCTGAAAAGAACTACTAGCAAATTATGCTCGGCTTTATTTACTGAACCATACTTAAATGTAACTTTGCACAGGTAACTGTGTCTTAACTTTGCAAAAATGATCACAACCATGTTGGCTTAAGCTACTTGCTACAAAGATATCCCCTAAATCAGTGATTCTCAAAGGAGTTCCCAGAACTAAGAATCACACCTTATGACAAGAGAGGTTACTGACTGGCATGTGCTACGCATGTGTGAACACTGCTGAAGTCGAAAAACATGCTGAAAACAGATTAAAATTCTGAATTAAAGTAATGGTTGTGGGGGTGAAGGTGGGGGGGGGAATGCTGATCCTTGAGACACTATGATTAGAAACACTACTAGGATTTAGTGGATGGGGCTAGATACCCCTTAATGTATAAGACAGTCCCATAGATTGAAGAATTGTCCTCAAGTGACTTTCAAATATCCAAGTGGTCATTCACATAGATAAAAGCCTATTTATAGTTAACCCCAGAATTTAGTTTTATGTTAAAATACAAATCACA
This sequence comes from Kogia breviceps, assembly GCF_026419965.1. Lineage (NCBI taxonomy): Eukaryota > Metazoa > Chordata > Mammalia > Artiodactyla > Physeteridae > Kogia > Kogia breviceps. The sequence continues at coordinate 21,646,682 of NC_081314.1, forward strand.
AAGTATGTTTTGCAGTTTAATATGCACATAATTTTCCAGAAATGCATGTCATATAAACTGAGAGATTATACTTCGAATTCTCATGGCTTTTCAGAGTATCTATATTTTGTCTTCATTTTTAATATTTTTTTACTGTTTTTTCTTTCAGTACTTTAAAGTTGTCACTCAGCTGTCTTCTTGCTTGCATGGTTTCTCTGCTGTAACTCTTACCTTTGTGCCTCTGTAATGCTTCTCTTTGGCTACTTTCAAGAGTTTCTCTTTGTCCTTTGTTTACATCAGCTTGAATTTGCTATGTCTAGGTGTGTTTTGTTTGGGTTTTTTAAGAGGCAGGTATTTATCCTGCTTGGTGTTCTCTAAGCTTCTTGCACCTGTGGTTTAATGTCTGATATTAATTTGGGGAAATTTTATATTATTTCCTCAAATATTTCAATATTTCTTCTGCTCTGTTCTCTTCTGGGATTCCAACCATGCATATATTCATAATAAATGTTTGATATTGTTCTTTTTTTGAACTCTTTTGTATTTCAGTTGGATAATTTCTGACATCTACAAGTTCACTGATTCTTTCCTTGGTTGTGTCAAATCTATTGATGAGCCCAAAGGCATTCTGTAGTTCTTTACTGTGTAATGAAACTTCTAACATTTCCTTTTGATTCTTTCTTATAGTTTCTCTCAGCTGAAATTACCCACCTGATCTTGCATATTGTCCACTTTTTGTTCATACCTTTAACATATTAGTCATTTTAAATTCCTTACCAGATACTAGCATCTGTATTAATTAAAGAGTATTTCTGATGATTGCTCTTTCTCTTGGGAAATTTTTTTGCCTTTTGTATGACTTGTAATTTTTTGTTGAAAGCTGGACGTGTATAAGACAGTAGAGATAGAGGTAAATAATTTTTGTGACAGAAAATGGGCACACCTTTTCTCTGCTAGGTCTTTAGTGCTGGGTGTTAGGAGTTGGGCTGGGTTTATGATTTTGCTGTTGCTATGGTTATCCTCAGTGTACCACAGCCTTCGAATATCTAAAGAATAGCTTGTGCCTATGGTGGGGGGTGGTTTACTAAAGCAATGTCTATTTGATTCTTTGCCCTGAGCCTCTTTGCATAATCTTGTTCTTCACCTTGTAGTATTTTGCAGTTGCTTATTATTCACAGCTTCTTAGCTTGATGGCAGTGAGCTGGGGGTACAGTCTCTATTGTTCTGATTATGGTTTACCCTTAAGACATACACTGTGTCTCTGGATCACAGGGGTGTGATCTTCCTGTTTCCCCAGGCTGCAGTTTGGGGCTCAGTGCCCCTCCCCCAAGAGAAGATTCTTTCCCCCTACTTTTGTCTTCCCCCAGCTCAATGAATGCTCACCAACAGGTCCTGCTAGCAGAGATGCCCTTCCCTCCACAGATTAAGGCTTTTGTTCCATAGAAGAGACAGAGGGAAAGACTCAGGTCACAGTTTTCTTGCCCCTCCAGAAAGTTCTGCTGCTCTTCTCCTTTAGGTCAGCACCACAGCAGACACTCCCCAGAGCTCAACCCAGTCTTTTCTAGGAGTACCCAGTGAGGCTGTAGGTAAAGAGATTGGAAGAAGGTGCACCCAGGCTTCCTTTTCTTGTCAGCTATTTTAGCTGAACACTTCTTAACAGTGTCCAGCTGTGTCTACTGAAGGTGAATGTGAGTTCATACATACTTTCTCTCCTTAAACTTTGGGCCAGTGGTTTGCTCTGTGGTCTCAGCTTTTTAATAGGTTTCAAAAAAAAAAAAAAAGTCATGAAATTTGAAGTTAGTCCAGTTCTTTTTTGTTCTAACAGTGGAAGCAAAGCTTCTTTTTGTCCCAGGGCCAAAGCCAGAAGGTGTTTATATTATTTATAAACTATTATTTCAGGATAGTAAAGGGGCTGTTACTAATTATTTGAAATAAAAAGTTGGCCTTTATTGGGTTTGATAAAGTTGAGAAACATTGACTTAAAGGATCTCTTTCAAAACAACTCCCCTTTAAACCACTAGTATGTATTACAGTTAACATTTAGGCCTAAAACTACAGTATTAGTAGCAACAAAATTTTTGCTAGTTTATCCGCTTAGCCTTGCTTCTATTTTACCAATTTTAAGTACTTCAATTGGAGAAAAAGGGGAAAGGTATGTGCGAAGGAAACCTCAAATTCACCTGTGTAAATAGAACTGGTTGAGGAATGGAGCCAAATTAGTTAAAACATTTTATTTCAACCAGAATTTAACAGCTACTGAGAACCTGACTCCACTACCAACCTTTTTACAAATTCAGTAATAAAGCCAGTATTGTTTCGGTCCACCTAAGCAACCAGCTTCCATTTATTTGTGGATAAAGTTAATTCTTACAAATAAGAATTTATGCTTTCCATAATTCCATAACTTTCCTTCTCATACCATTCATATATTTTAGACTATTTACTACTGCCACTTTAGAAAAACAGGAATATCCATTACCTCCCAGTGGAATACAAATTGTGGTATTCTCCATGAACTGGACTACAGCTTTACATTCCTCTCTCTTAACCTTCTGACTCCTCTTTTCCTCCCTTAATATGTTCTACTTCCTGTTTTCAAACAAGGAGTATAATGTAATATTTCTAAACAAGGATGGACTTATGTTCCATTGTGATATTAATTGCAAAAGCCATGTTTGAGATATAGCTGCTTAAACTGTTTCACATTACATTTAAAATGTTAACAAGATCTTACGTTATATGCTAATAAATTAAGTCAAACAATAAAGCACTTTCTAAAGAATAGTGAAATCAAGTCTTTTGGGGATACCCAATTACTGACAAGTAATTTTCTAAATTTCTTTTTTTTTTTTTTTTTTTAAGGCAAGTTCTGTTTCATATTCCCATAAACTCACAGAGTACTGGTAACATAACTACAAAACCTGACCACCGTGAGTAATTTCCTTAAACTCTACAGACAGTACTTTCAAACCTAGAAATCTACCAGATCCATCAAGCAAGAAAGAAAACACAGTAAGACAATCCTCGGGACAGGTCCTGAAGAAATATTCTGAAATTTAACTTTTTACCCAAGACACTATATTCCAAGACGCTCAAAATAACCCTACAGTATAAAGTCCTTCACAATGAGGCAACAGCATCAGGTAGAGGCCCTGAGAGAAATCAAGGTCGGGTCAAAGGGAAAAGCAGAGAGGGGAACTGAGAAATCATTACTTAAGGAAACCATCGCCACATCTGGGGACGATTTCTAATTTTCTCCCCTAAGCAAATGATAAAGGTAACAATCTCAAGACAGGAGTGGTTAACTTAACATCCTACAGTAAGGAGACTAAGTCAAATCCGCGTTTAACAGCCACTTCACTGAGCGTCTAAAGTCCTATTTCATCCACTCCAAAGGCCGCATTCAGAGGCAAAATCACAGCGAAGGAAAGGCCCCTGTGAATAAACTACCTTGCAAAAAAGAAAAGCTGTGGACGAAAACTTCATTTTGGATAAGGGAGGGATTGGAGAAGAAACCACGCGGGTGCTCCCCAGCTCCTAACAAAATGAAACAAAGCTAAGCAAATAAAGTCTATGCGGGGCGTGGGAGGAAGGAGGGTCGCCCACCCAAGGAAACAAGAGTTCCCGGCCTCCAGCGGGAAGAGTGCTCAGACTAGGAAGCTGGAAGGGAATCCCGCGGGCGGAGCCCAGAGAGGAATAAGGGCTGTGTGGGGTAAGGATGTACAGAGTGGAATGGGGGACCGTATTGGGTAGAAAACCAGAAAACGAGGCGAAAACAGGGGTGGGGCTGAACAAGGCAGGGCCCTGGGCGACTGTCACTCAGAACCGCGGGGGGCGGGCGGGGTCGGAGGACAGGAACCAGACCAGCAGTCTGGGGGGAGGGTAATCTGCTTTCCTTAACTGAAGAAGTTGCGGCCCAGACACCACCCCTCCTTCTCCCTGCTGTTGGTCCCCCAAGTCCCCGCGGCGTGGCGAGGGGGTAAAGCAGAGCTCCAGAGTCCGGTGCCCGTAGTGATTTACCTTCGCGGGAGGCTGGAGAGGCTCCAGCCCGAGCTCCTCCCGCCGCCGGCTCAACGTCCAAAGTGGGATGAGGCGCTCTCCGGCCTCCTCCCCCTCGCCACTTCCCCTTTCCCCCGCGGGGGCTCTGTAGCTCCGCTCCCGCGGGGTCCTGATGCCGCGGCGGCACTGTCTCCCCGCCCCCTCCGCCCCCTTCGCCCCCTCTGCCTCCTCCCTCTGCCTCTCAGAGGCTCACTCTGGAGGCCGCCATCTTCCCTCAGGCTTTGAGCGACCGCGTTCCAATACGCCTGCGTCGCCCCCGCCCAGGCTGTCACAAGACCCGGTCAGCTGATTTCAATTTTTACGCTTTCTGCTCCGCCCTCTCTCATCCCGCCCTCCGCGTCTCATTCGCCCACTTTCAGTGAAATTCCGCGTTCCGCCGGCCGGCTACTCCGCTGGCTGGTCCGCCCGCCCTCCTCTCTCAATGCAGTTAGACATGCGCAGAATGTAGAGGCCGGCAGTGGGATTTGGAGTCCATGCAGCTCGTGAAGGCAACCCGCCTCTCAGCGTGTGGCTGAGTCCCACCAGTGGTCGTCACGCGGCACGTGTTTTGCACTCCTAATCCCCTGAGGTCTTGTTTTAAAGCATTTACCTAGTCTTGACCTCAAGTGCTATGGAGTATCCTTGAGGCAGTCTATACCCGGTTTGGTGGGTCGGGAGCCGGGCAGTTTCACTTGCTGTTGAGACTCCCAGAAGACAGCTGAAAAGGGTTTAAATGCCGGTTGGTTTGGGAAGTCACGGAGACCAAAGCTTCGGAAATACCGACAGCCTTTTGCTGGTGGGAGTGCCAGAATAGTAATACTGATAGCTACCTTTTATTGCTGATCACGTGTCAAGGGGTTTACTTAGTTAATCCTCAACTCTGTGAAGTAGGAATTATCTTTGTTTTGCAGATAAATTGAGGCCCCTCTCCACAGCAGTGGACCCAAGCAATCTCACTCTAGGACTTGTACCTTCGATGCTATCTCCCTGAATGTATATGGAAGCTGGGGGAGGGGAATCAGGTTAGAGAAAAGAGGTGGTGGTATGTGTTACCTGTGGGTAAGGGTTTAATTAAGTTCAGTCTCCACTCTCAGACCTGAAATCTAAAGACCACAGTTCAAAAATAATTTGAAGTTAGTCCAGTTCTTTTTCGTTCTAACAGTGCAAACTTTAAAATTCTGTTGCGAACTTCAAAACATGGGTGGTGTAGGTGGCTGGCATGAATTCATTTTTGTAATAAGGGTTAAAGGTCTCTGGTAAGAGGTTTAATCCTCAGTAGAGCAATCCTGAAATAGTATAATATTTTCTTTAGCGGTCCTTTCACTGGTTGGCTCGTTTTTTAGATATGGCAATTTCAGGATGAAAAGTGTAGACAATGGCTCTTACAGATTTTGTTTCCTGACTGTTTTGACCCTTTGCCTTACCTTGAGGTAGAAAAAGAGTGCATTTATCCTTACAGTAGACTTTCCTGTATTCCATCAGTAGGATACGGTACATCTAAGGGGTGGCACCAGGAATAGATGGGTGTGTGAAGACTGTTTCGGAACCAAACTTGGACCCGCTGGCTCTGGTGCATACTAAAGCCAATGTACTGACACCAGGTTGTGGGGAAGGAAAGTGCAGTGTTTATTGTAGGTGTCAAATAAGGAGTGCAGGCCCCTAATACTCAAAAGACCTGAACTCCCCTGTGGCTTTCAGGGAAAGGTTTTTAAAAGCAGGGTGAGGGAGAGGGTTGCGGAGTGTGTGATCAGCTCAGGGACATTCTTCTGATTGTGTGGTGGTGAGGTAAATCAGGAGTCAACATCATCAACCTTCTGGTTCCAATCGATCTGGGGTCTGCATGCTTGTAGGCAGTGTACAGTTAACCTCCTCCACCTGGTGGGGGGTTTCAGTAGCTGCAAAACAGCTCAAAGGATATGGCTCAGAGTATTATCTATAGCCCTTGAGAAGGAACTAAAGGTCCTTGACTTTGTTTAATGGCTAAACTATTATTATTTTGTCTTGGTTGACCGTTTTCCTTTGTTTCTGCAGCTTCTCACTTCTCTGATTAAATTTATTCTTTGAAACTGTGGGAAGGCCTAGGAGGCTAAAGTTTTTTTTTTCACAAACAAGAGGCAGGCGGAGGACTTGAGGGGGCAGGGAATCTGTCCCAGGAAGGCCCCATAGGGTCCTGCTTGGTTACAACAGGACCTGAAATACAGTATAAAGGGAGGAGAAGGAAAAAGAAATAGGAGGGCTGAGTTAAGGGGCCTTCTTTGGTTTATCCCAGGGAAACAGAAATTTGTGTTTATGTAGCATTTTATAGCTTATAAAGCCTTCCAGTAATCCCAGAAGTAGATATGGGATATATTATTTTTATTTTATAGAGGAAACAAACCGAGAGAGTCTAAGAAACTTACCCAGGGTTACCTAACTCCTAAAGGTTGAGCCGAGATTTAGCTACAGGACATGTAACATCAAGGCCAGTGAACTATTAAATCTCCACACTACCTCTCTGTTCAATATTTGGGAAAAATAAAATCCATACTTGGACTTAGGAAGAGCTTTAGGCGTCATGAATTTCCCCTCCTGCCCTGCCCTGACCCACCCCTCCTAAATTCCACTAAAGTGGGATATTCCCTGCCTTCCAAGGCATCTTTATCATTGCAGTAGAAACCACTTTCTTTGTATTCAGCCAACTTGTCCTCTATTTCACGAGTAGTTTTTTTTTTTTTTTGCCTATTCCTCTTCTGTGACACATCTTTTAAGTATTTGACAATACAGCAAATCCTCCTATCTACCCCGCTCTCCTCTGCTTATTATCTTTCTGCTTAACCACCCTGGCCAGAGCCTCTGTCTTCAGAAGCCATATTCCTAGTGCTTTCCACTGTTGCTTACAGGATGTGGTTTCAAGCCTTTTCACCTATTCCCCTGGTTGCTGTTAATTGATTTGCACATGTTAGTATCCTTCTCAAAACACTAGCACTATGTATATGTATAGCTGATTCACTTTGTTATACAGCAGAAACTAACACACCATTGTAAAACAATTATACTCCAATAAAGATGTTAAAAAACAAAAACAAAAACACTAGCATTAAGCGTGAGAGCCAGGAAGGGTAGGAGGACTTGTCTCTTCTTTCCCTAGTTTTTGCCGGCCTTTTTAAAAAGAGTGACAAATACAAGGCATGACCCTCAAATTTCTCTTTCTGTATTTATCTTTTTATTCAGAATCCGAGTTTGCATTAGCTTTTCTGATACTTTCATAGTGCAAACATATCAAATTTACAAATTATGTGATATATATTTACAACATTTCACAGCTTTTTAGATATCAATAGCTTTTATCAGTGGCATACATTAGGATACAAGACAGGAGAGGTTTAAGATTTTATTTTATTTTTTATTTATTTATTTATTTTTTTTGTGGTACGCGGGCCTCTCACCGTTGTGGCCTCTCCCGTTGCAGAGCACAGGCTCCGGATGCACAGGCTCAGCGGCCATGGCTCACGGGCCCAGCTGCTCCGCGGTATGTGGGATCCTCCCGGACCGGGGCACGAACCCGTGTCCCCTGCATCGGCAGGCGGACTCTCAACCACTGTGCCACCAGGGAAGCCCCGAGGTTTAAGATTTTAGACATAAGACAAACACCTGCGTGTCAAGCTCCCTACTGTTGTTAAATGGACCTGCCTAATTATATCAAAGCCCAGATCCTAAATGAATCCCTAAGAACTCTGCATAATTCAGCAGGATTTGAACTGTTTCAAGTATAGTAACCACTAACCCCATACTACTGAATACTTGAAATAAAATTAAAATACCAGATTTAATATGAAAAAATCTAAAATATTACATTAAAATTTTTATATTGATTACATGTTGAAAAAATATTTTAGATATATATTCAGTTAAATAAAAGACATTATTAAAATTAACTTCACTTGTTTCTTTTTTTAAAATGTAGCTACTAGAAAATGTAAAATTGTATATGTGGTTCCTGTTAAACTTCTCTTGGATGGTGCTGCTTAGAAGGTCTTGTGCAGACACATACTATTAGAAAATACTTTCCAGTTGAGCTGGCAAGCTTGAAGTTCCCACAGAATCATTTTCTATTGGACTTCATTTTTTTGTTATTGTTCTGTTTTAGAAAATTTTATTTTATTTAAGTATAGTTGATTTACAGTGCTGTGTTAATTTCTGTTATACTCAAAATGATTCAGTTATATGTGTGTGTGTATATATATATTCTTTTTCATAGTCTTTTCCATTATGGTTTATTACAGGATATTGAAATAGTTCCCTGTGCTATACACTAGGACCATTCTACATATAATATTTTTTCCTACATATTCTACATATATTAATTTATCCATTCTACATATAATAGTTTGCATCTGCTAATCCCAAACTCCCAATCCATCCCTTCCTCACCCCTGCCTTTGACAACCACAAGTTTGTTCTCTATATCTGTGAATTTGTTTCTGTTTCATAGATAAGTTCATTTGTGTCATATTTTAGATTCCACATATAGGTGATATCATATGGTATTTGTCTTTCTCTTTCTGACTTACTTCATTTAGTATGATCTCTAGTGGACTTCATTTTAATTTCTTATGTGGTTGTTATTTGTTTGTCTCCTGTAGTTTGTCTCAAGGTTTATCTCACCACATATATTTAGTTTTTGTGTTTCTCTATACCTTACTAATATATTATATAGACTTGAAATTATTGACAGCATTTGGCAAATTGACATGAGAATTCCTTGACATATATACATATGTATCTGTATATATGTATATAGTTTCCAGAGCAGAATTTGCCACCCTAAAATATGTCCCTTGGCATATTGTTTTAAGCTGGTTATTTTCTGAGAAACAGCACACATTAGAAGTGCTCTAAAAACCAAGTAGGACTTGCACTTTTGTAAGAAACATTACATTTGTAAGGGAAATCTCCGTTTGTAAGGACATCTCCATCTCTGACTCTGGAAGAGGAGGATGACCAAATCTCTAGAAACTCTTATCAATGGAATAGGCGATGACTTAAATCTGTAACAAAATCCTCCTTGTTTACTGTGCTTTTCCTGCAACCTCTCTTAACTGACTCTCCTCATCCTCGACTTCCTTTTATCTTTAGCTGAGGATGGTAATTAAGGTAAGGGCTTCAGCCATTTTGACAGGTTACTCAGTTTTCCTAGGTCTCTCCCATATATACATGTTAATAAACTTTGATCTTCTGTTCATTTGTCTCATGTCTATTTAATTCTTAGACCATCCTGAAGAATCTAGAAGGGTAGAGGAAAATTTCTTCCTCCCCAATACTTCCAATCAATTATAGGAAATTATCTAGTTCTGACCATATTATCAGAGTTGGATAAAGAGGGAAAATGAAATACCTTTTCTGTGGTTTAACAATTTGAAACCATTATTGAAATATTAACTGATTAAGGAAAAGGCCTTTCTGTGTCCATCTCTCTTAATAAAATTAACCTCAACTGCTATTTTTGCAAAACTGGTTAACAAACTTAACTTGGGTTCACTCACCTGCTGTGCAATAAAGCCAATCTACCGACTCTGGGTTGTGGTGAAGGAAAGTACAGCCTTTATTGCAGGGTGCCAAGCAAGGAGCATAGGCAGCTAATGCTCAAAAGACCCAAACCTCCTAATGGTTTTCAGGGAAATGCTTTTAAAGGAAACATTTGTTGTAGAGCTGCAGCGTGCATGACTTTCTTCTGGTTGGTTGGTGGTGAGGTAACAGTGTGACGTTTCAGGAATCTTAATCATTGACCTGCTGGTTCCAACCAGTCTGGGGTCTATGTGCTTGTGGTCAGCATGTAGTCACCATCTTCCACCTGTGTGGTGGTCTTAGGTTCTGCAGAAAAACTCAAAGATATGCATCAGATTGTTATGTATATTCATTGGGGAGGAACTAGGACTCTGTTTTATTGCTGAACTATTGTTTAAGCTATCATTACTTTTCTTGCTTGACTGATTTTCCTTTGTTTCTGCATTCCTCACTTCTGTAATTAGTAACTGCTTGGGTCTGTTCTTTGGAACTCAGGGAAGGGCTAGGAGACAAAAGCCTTTTTCTACAAACGAGAAAGGGAGGACATGGACAGGCTTTTGTACCCAGGAGGCCCCCTCAGGGTCCTGCTCAATTTCAATATGAGGATTTTCTAGTTCAGTATTCTTACTAGTCAATCCAAACACTTCCAGTCTTACCAGATTTGAGAAAAATCTAGAGTCTTACATATTTTTTTCTATAGAGGGTTTTGAAGTGAACAAGTTTTCCAATCCATTGTGAAATTATTACATTCAGACGTTTTTAGCCATCAGCACTTGAAGGAAATATAAGGTGGTAAAAAGAAATGAGGCAAGCCCCTTATCCTCTGTAAAAGATGATAAACAGAAACCTCAGTTAGATACAGTTGGGAGACCAGAAGGGGGAGCTCTCTCACCCTGTGATGATAGCCAAGCTCAAGAGGAAGAAAGAGTCCTCTTTTTCCTGGCAAGGACTCAGCCAATGAAAAACCATGGACATGTTGCAGGAAGGGGGACCCCTTCCAGGGCCCGAGATGGCCTCTTGCCTAACACTCGGAAATGAATTGTCTGAAGAGATACACGTGCTGACAAAGCAAGAGACTCTATTGGGAAGGGGCACCTGGGTGGAGAGCAGGATGGTAAAGGAACCCAGGAGGACTGCTCTGCCACGTGACTCGCAGTCTTGGGTTTTATGGTGATGGGATTAGTCTCTGGGTTGTCTCTGGCCAATCATTCTGATTCAGGGTCCCTCTTGGTGGCACATGCATCACTCAGCCAAGATGGATTTCAGCGAGAAGGATTCTGGGAGGTTGGTAGGACATATGGACTGGAGTCTCCTCTCTCCTTTTGACCTTTCCCGAATTCTTCTGGTTGGTGGTAGCTTGTTAGTTCCATGTTCCTTGCCAGAACCTCCTGTTGAAGATAACTCATGCAAGTGGTTACTATCGGGCCTGGCCAGAGTGGGTGGTTTCAGACAGTGGTTTCCCTAACAGACACATTGTTTACTATAGCCCTCCCAACTTCTTTTTTCCCTGTATAAAAGCATTCTCCTTCCCTTGCTGTGTGGAGGACTTGCACATGGCTCACCATGGTTGCAGACCCAGAATTGCAATTCTCTACTGATCCCAAATAAACCCGTCTTTGCTGGAGAAATACCTGGCAGTCCATTTGTTTCAGATCAACACCTCTTTGAGCCTCAGTTCCCTTATCTGTAAACTAGGGATATTGATACCCTCCTTGAGAGACAGTAGTGAGAGTTAAGTAACATATGCAGAGCATCTGCTTACTCACCACTCAATAACTGTTAGTTTCCTCACCATATGTAGCTAATCTCAGGGTTTCCAACTGGTATATATTATCCTTGTGCTTGAGTTTCTTTGGACTCACCATGACAATGTAAAGAGACATTTAGACTATCTGTTATTCAGAAAAGGGGGGAAGTTTGTGTTCATTCTTGACAACCATATTTGAATATATATATCATGAAAAATGGTAAAATAGTTCATGCAAAAAAGGTGTCATTATTTCTTTGCTTCTTACAAGAGAACACAGAGGGTCAACCTGCTAAAATCACATACATGAATGTTAACAGTGCAAAAAATACCTAGATGCATACAGTTTTCTTGTCTGTACAACATAATATTTGAGAAATAAGGAGCCAAGACTTGACCATGAAGAAGTTCTTAGAATGCCAATGGCTCATTCATACCTAAATCAAGGTGAGAAAACATCCTCTAAAGTTAACTAGGTGCAACAGAAGCTTTTACTTCCCATTAATTTTGTCAAAGTTCATTGAAACAAGAAGGAAAGGATGTCTATTAGTTAATATTGGATAATAACTTATTCATATTATGTTCACCTAAGAACATAAAACTTAATTACTCAAATTCTTGCTGACTTTGACCATATAGAGATGATATGACTGCTATTTCATGTAAAACTTTATATTTCTTGTAAGCAGCTGTAAATGAGGTGGCAGCCACCTACTTAGCATGAAGGAAAATAAAACTAATATTGGAAGTAGTATTTCAAGCTCAACTAGTTAGCTTATTAAGTTACTGGTTCTTAAATCCATACTGTGGATTTGGCAAAAGATAAATAGTAAATCAATGTAAAGCAAAATAAAAGGCAACTAATAAATACAATTTGGAAAAAAGCTTACTGATACAAAAGTAACTCACATATACCAGTCATTGCAGCCACCCAATTTCAAAAAATGTTATAGTTACTTTGGGTCTATTATAGATCTGCCTGTCAGACAACCTTTGAGAGTTGAAAGAATACACTGTGCGAGGAAGTAACAATAGTTTAATTATAGCAAGTAAGGTACCAGTTTTTTCCTATTTGTATTCACTTCTGACAATGTATTCACGCACTTGGGAGCATATATTTTTTCTTTTATCTTTGCTCTATCTTGTAAATGTTCAAATCTGAATTCTACCACTTGGTAGCTACTTAACCTTTGAATCTTAATTCCTTATCAATGAGATAAAGGTAATATACATATCAACTACAGATGTTTTGAGAAGAATCAATATTCTATCTAATGATAGAAATATTAAATATTATTTAATATTATAAACATACATAATAGGAGAGTAAAGCTCATAAACTCTCAAAAATGGGATAAGGGAGAGGGAGATGGTCTAAATGAGCCAAATCTTCAACTTTCATAATAGGAGTAAATTAACACTATTTAAAAACCCTGAAAGAAGAGCAAAAGGAAACTAACTTTTATAGGTCATTTAGTAAGCACCACTGATGTTCCCAAAGTGTTAACTTCCACTCTTCCTTATGTAGTTTTTATTCTCTTTCTCCTTAGTTCTAAAAGCAAATAATGCAACATTTGGGGCAGTGCTGGATTGCACAGTAGGCAGTTTAAGCAAGTATTTAGGGCACCAGCAAAGGAAAGAGGCACGCCCCCACCCCCGCCAAATTTAAAAAGAAAAAAAAAACCTTGGAAAGGATTTGTTAGTCAATATTTTATAAAAAACATCAAAACAATAATTATGGGGAAAATCAGAATTTTGTTGAGTTTTCTTGATTTTTTTTTATAGGTTTAAAATTGAGGACCTCTAATCTCTAATGAGCTAAATCCAGGTCTGAGTTGGCGAGATTTTTTTTTTTAATCTGTGGATACATATTTGTTTATATAACTATGTGGAAAATAGAGGAGTTGAAGATAGGCATGAGAGGTCAGAGGAGAGTTACAAATGGAGGGCATTCCTGTGCATCAGGGGTTTACCATAAGCCCTGACCTGTGCTACAACATACTGTTACCTGTTTTCTACAGATGAGGAAACTCCTGAACTTTCAGAGAGCTTATGGGACCTGCCCAAAACCTCCCAATTAAGTAAGTGCTACTTAGAATTTGAATTGGAACCCACATCTGCCCGGTTCCAAAGCCCAGGATTTTCTAAGAGTAATCAATGACTGTTTTTACTTATAGGTGAAATGGTACACTTTGAGAAAATGGAATAGACAAATTAGATGTTCTTTTGGTCCTTCCTTTATATTCCTTAGGAAATTTAAGATGTTCTGCCATGACCAGAGCACAAACTGTGTAGTGATTACTATTACTATCAGCAGGTGGAGGAAAAGATGCCTAAGGGGGGGTCACAGGTGGTTTTAGGAGAATTACAATATGATAAACACTGACTTCCACCAGAGAGAAAATATATATAGTAATAGTTATTTAGAAGTATGAGAGTTAAGCTTTTCCTGAGAGTTAGTAACATTTCTACACTGAGGAATTTCCAACATATAGTCTCATCTGTAGGCTTAGTTGTATCATTTATGGTCTGATAACAGAATCTTTCAAAAGTCATATGGATAGCTTGGATTAAAGAAGTCTTTAAAAATTCACCAGATCATTACATTTAATGTCCTTCTTACCCCCCTTTTTTTCTATATAATCTTAGAAGACATATATTTTCTCTAATGTGGATTTCCTTAACCTTGTGACTGCATGTCAATACTGATTACTGGAAAAGTATGTAACTATTAGAAAACTGTTTTTTTCTATATTTCCATATGTTAAACAATTTGAGATTTTTTTTACAAATATTAAAATGAAATCATTTTTATTCCTGAATTTAAATCTCTGTCACCAACCAAACTGGTTCTAAAGCAACCAGGTTTTGCAAAAGTGCCCCTGATGAATAATAATAATAGTGAAACATTCAAATAGAACAAACAAAATGTAGTAAATCATTATTTTTAGCACCTTCCCCAAAAAGTTATTAATTTGTTTTAGGGTTTCCTATACTCTCTCAAATGACCAAGGAATAGATATTCTAGTTAATTCAAAATTCTGATTAATTTTGTGCCAGTTTCAGAGAAATCTCATATCATATATCATCCTATCTTATGTCTATTGTTTATTGAGTAGTTACTTTGTGTACTGTGCTAAGGACTTTAATGCATCATCTCATTTAATTTTCATCACAACCATGTAAAGTAAGATGCTATTATTATCCCTATTTTATAGACAAGGAGCCCAAGACTTTAGAGAAGTTATTTAGCTTTCCCAGAGTCTTTTCACCAGAAAGCCACAAAGCCTTTAAAGGTCTCTTGGATTTTAAAGTCCATGCTCTAAACTGCTTACACATCATTTAACACACAAGCTCTACTAGCCATGATTACCTCCTTCCTTGCTCATTCAGAAGTTATTTCTGGTTATAATTCTACTAAAAATTTATATTAGCGATTTTTAAATGAAGGAAAGACAAATAGTGCAACTCTTTCACACTTTGTTTATAGAACATTTTCTCAGAATAATATAGAATGCCTATGACTATGTTTTTTATTCTTACCAACATCAATTTTATAAAACTGTATTTTTTAAATTAAAATTTGACCTATAGATAAATTACCTCCTCAAAAAGATCAAGGGTCTGTAATTTCAAATTAACAGCAAATATGATTTACCCTCATCTGCAGTTTCCCTCCGTTACAGCCCATTTGTAGCCTAAATTAGGAATAAAAGAAATGGAAAGTAAATAGTCTGTTTCTAATGAAATCAAATAAATGACAAGAGGGAAGTGAAACTGCAAAATAACCCAAAATCAACTTAAATTAAGCTGCATATGGTTGGAGTAAAGAGGGAATTTTCATATTTTTCTTTTTTAACAGTAAAATGGCAGTATTTTAGTGTCTGAGTTAATTTATCACATTATCAGTTGATTTGTGCCCAGAGTCCAAGTATACATGGTATATCAGGTAGATTAAGAAATCAGGTCCTAGAAGCTGTTGGCTCTTTCCTTTGCCTCCCTCAATTTCATTCCTTAACTCATTCATCTATTCTTCCATTTGGTAAAAGATGTCTTGGGGGCTTCCCTGGTGGCGCAGTGGTTGAGAGTCTGCCTGCGGATGCAGGGGACGCGGGTTTGTGCCTTGGTCTGGGAGGATCCCACGTGCTGCGGAGCGGCTGGGCCTGTGAGCCATGACTGCTGAGCCTGCGCATCCGCAGCCTGCGCTCCTCAGTGGGAGAGGCCACTACAGTGAGAGGCCCGTGTACCGCAAAAAAAAAAAAAAAAAAAAAAAAAAGATGTCTTGGGAAAAGGGGAAAACCTAGTTCAACTTTGGGAACAGTCGCCCAATATTTTAAGATGTGAGCAAGTGGATATACATGAGCAGTTAACGGTGGTGACCCATGCAAAGGATGAGCAAGGATAGGTGGTTTTATCTCCAAACATATTGAAGTGATCTCTCTCTCTTTTTTTCTCTCTCCAGCTTTAATGTTTTCTTTTTTCTTCACTTTTTATCAGCCCCCCAATTTCACTCAAGGGGACTTTTACATAAAAAATGACCAGAAGGCATTCTGTCATCAAGGGAGTTAAAGAGGACTCCTACATAGCTCACTACTTAGTCAACATTGATCATAAAAACACCCTAATTAATGTTGCTCAAAAGAGTCCTCATTGACTTGAGGCATTTCAATTATGCAATTTCAGATTATTAGAGTGGTTTTTGTAGAAAAGGGCAGCCAACCATTCCTTGCTGCTGCTTTTTTCATGACTGTGGTCTTGAACATCTCTTCTACTGCAAGTTTCCTGGAAGATGGGGAATTCAGTGCCACAAACCAGATGGGAGGGTGTGGTGACTTGAATGTCCCAAAAGAAAGCCTGACTCCCTCTAGCTCAGAATGCAACCATCATTATTAAAAGTCATCATTTTTAACTCATAGCCCTGGGGTCACTCAACCCTCTAACAACTTGTACTGTGAGAGCTGCTATGAGGGCACCCTGAGACCCTAACAAGCCTCTGGATTGGAGGCTGCTTATCTGATTTTGTATCAAAACCTTGATGGTGCTTGTTAGGTAGAGTCAGTCACAGTTTTTTTGTTTGTTTGTTTGTTTGTTTGTTTGGCTGCGTTGGGTCTTTGTTGCTGCGCACAGGCTTTCTCTCTAGTTGGCAGTGAGCGGGGGCTACTCTTCATTGCAGTGCATGGGCTCCTCATTGCAGTGGCTTCTCGTTGCGGAACACAGGCTCTAGGCACATGGGCTTTAGTAGTTGCAGCACGTGGGCTCAGTAGTTGTGGCACATGGGCTTAGTTGCTCCATGGCATATGGGATCTTCCCAGATCTAACCCATGTCCCCTGCATTGTCAGGAGGATTCTTAACCACTGCACCACCAGGGAAGTCCTTCACTAACAGTTTTAAAAATCAATAAATCAAAATTCCCCAAAAAGTTATGAAGATCAAAAAGGATTTGTTGAGAATAGTTGAATGCACTCTGTTGAATGAGGTTAGAGATTTTACAAAACATTAATTTTTACCACAACACATGAAATAACTAAAAACATATAGTAGGAAGCTAATAATTCCAGTCCTGCCTCCCAAGGACCTAATTTGATACCAGCCCAAATAACCTTCAAAGTGCTCATTTCACTTCTCTCTCATGCTCCTTTCTGTTCTCCCTTTTTCCTTTTTGTGACCCAGTACATGACACGAACAGAAGCTGTCTAGGATCATTAAACCAAGCTGTTGCAGAAGCTGGGCTGTTGATTCAGCATTTGGCTGAAGAATAGAAGGCTGTACAGTGAAAGCTTTGATTCCTTTTCTGTCAGGCCAGCAAACAATAGCAACACAATGGCTTTGCTGATAAAAAGAACAAAGAAAACAATACCTTTTGCTGACATTTCCATTTCTATTGCAAAAAGGGGAGGTATTTTCTCTCTTTTCCATCCTTTTCTGGCATCAGGAAGTTTTAAGACCAAGAACTTGGTCCATCTCTGAGTAAAGGCTTAAAAACAAAATCCTTAAAAGTAAATAAATCAAATAAATAGTCATCTTTCTCCCAGCTCTTCAGTTCCAACTCTGTTCTGCTCCAGAGTCTCTTCTCTTCCCACTGTGTTCCACGTTGTTATCTGCTCAATACAATTACTCTCTTTATAAGCCAGACTATTTAGAGGGGAAAGATGTTTACTGCTTTGTAACCTTCCTGCTGCCATAAGCAGTGTTCTGGCTTACAGTTCAGAGCTGCCAGTGCTGAGAAAAGGCTTTTGGTGAATAAGTCACAATGCCTTCTCACAATACAGTCTACCGTTTTCTTGCTTATGTTTTGCTAAAGTATCAATGCTGCATATTTCACAAGCCCAGTTTTCTACAGGAGAGGGAGTTTGAGTCTAAAATCAAAGGACAGAAATCTCTCTCAGCCTTTGTACCATCTCTGGTAAACCTCCAATACTCCGGGCAAGAGATTTCCTCTAGAGAATAAGGAGGTTGTCAATTTGCTCTTTGGGTAAAATATTTTGATAATCTCCTATTAAAAAAAGGACACTATCAGCATTATAATATTTTATAATTTCTGAATTATGCCTGTTCTGAGCCAGTTCTGCCCTTATTAAGAGTAGAGGGCTATTAAACAGTTTGGTTTGGACAGATTTTTTTTCTTACTGCTTGTCAGTGGGAGCTATTATTTTTTGTTTCCTTTACCGTGTTTTTCTTTTTCTTTAGTGGTTCCTTATCATCTGTTGTCCCCATGCCCTCTCTTAGGAATTTCTGCTGTGATTTCCCTTCAATTGCAATTTTCTTTAGACTTATTTTAAAAGGGAAATATAATAGCTTTCCTAAAATGCATGAGATCCAAAGAGAAAAAGGATTTTTCTTGTTAAAGAAATTACCAGCTAGGTAAATAGCAATATCACCTGTATTGAGGTTGTAAAACCTTGTCTGTCTTAAGCATTGTAGGATCATACAATCATAGAACGTATTTTTTCTTTGTACATTTCTTTAAAATGTTAACATATTTCACATATGTTCACCTCTCAGTGCTCATTAAATGTGTCTGAGGTAGGGTGAGCCAAGTATTTCAAGTACTATGTTCACAGAGTGATCAAGGAATTCATACTGGCAGGGGTCCTGCTGAAATGAGATGAGAACTTTGATGATAAAAATGATACTGGCTGTCCCTTGTACTTGATGAGTGAAGAACACAGTCACAGTGTACACTTAAGAGAGGGAGGAGAGAGAGAGGGTTAGGCAAGTTACCCAGTCTCTCTGTGCCTCAGTTTCCTCATCTTAAAATGAATAAAAGGAATACATATTTCATAGAGTTATTGTGAAGGTTTCCATGCACATCTAAAGTGCATGGAGCCGCATAGCGCGGGGAGATGAGCTCAGTGCTTTGTGACCACCTAGAGGGGTGGGATAGGGAGGGTGGGAGGGAGGGAGATGCAGGAGGGAAGAGATATGGGAACATATGTATATGTATAACTGATTCACTTTGTTGTAAAGCAGAAACTAACACACCATTGTAAAACAGTTATACTCCAATAAAGATGTTAAAAAAAAAAAAAACTGGGTCCCAAAGCTGGGTAGAGTTGAAACTCCGGCATGCAGAATCCCTGGAAAGCTTTGTTAAAAACTCATATTCTTAGGTCAAACTATCTGGAATTCTAATTCAGTAAAACACAGTGGAGGGCTTCTCTGGTGGCAAAGTGGTTGAGAATCCGCCTGCCAATGCAAGGGACACGGGTCCGATCCCTGCCTGGTCTAGGAAGATCTCACATGCCGCGGAGCGACTAAGCCCGTGCGCCACAACTACTGAGACTGTGCTCTAGAGCCCATGAGCCACAACTACTGAGCCTGCGTGCCACAACTACTGAAGCCCACGTGCCTAGAGCCCGTGCTCCACAACGAGAGAAGCCACCGCAATGAGAAGCCCGTGCACTGCAACGAAGAGTAGCCCCTGCTTGCCCCAACTAGAGAAAGCCCACGCTCAGCAACGAAGACCCAACACAGCCAAAAATAAATAAATAAAATTAAATTAAAAAAAACAACACGGTGGAGCCAGAGGATCTATATTTTAAACATTATCTGCAGGTGATTCTCAACATGGATCATCTACTGGGTAAGGGTTAAAGATAGAGGTTAGGGCTGATGTATTCAATCCCAGTTGTAAACAGACGTGTCATTTTTCTATGGAAATAGCCAGGCTGGATTTTTCAAGCCTACTTCCATGAGAAGCCATTTTAACTTTATCTGTTTAGTTTTAATTGAGTATTGAAATAAAATTTCTAAATGAAGCGGTGTTATGTGCCACATATTACATGCTCAATGACTTGTTTCTGGTTACAATAACAACACATGCTCAGTGAAGAAAACTTCAAAAAAATGGAAAATCCCAAAGGAAAGTTTAATGTATTAGCTATATACTATCTTAAGCTGTCAAATACATAAAACTAATGGTTGCAAAAAAAAATTTTTTTAAATAAAGTGCATGGAAAAGTACCTAGAACATAGCAAGAGTTCAGTGAATGCTGCTGCAACTACTAGTACTACTAATGAAATTATAATTTGTTTCATTAAGGCACCAGTGAGTCTGAGTCTAAACTCAGATCCCTAAAAAATATGACACTTAAAAAACTGATAGGGACTTTCGTGATGGTCCAGTGGTTAAGACTCCCCACTCCCAATGCAGGGGGCCTGGTCAGGGAACTAGATCCTGCATGCCTCAACTAAGAGCCTGCATGCTGCAACTAAAAGATCCCGCATGTGGTGATGAAGATCCCACGTGCCACAACTAAGACCCGGCGCAGCCAAATAAATAAATAGATATTTTTTAAAAACTAATAGCATTTAAATTTTTCTCTATTTTTTTAAAATCCCAGCCATTCTAGGATGTTATAAGAATCAGAACTAGAAATCATCAACCATTCCATGATTCTCAGTATCTTATATGCATACATAAATATATATGCATGAAAATGGATACATATGTACATATATACACACACATACATATATACCCATATACACATGTATGTATGTATAGTTGATTTTTACACAAATGGGCAAACCACACCTACAGTTCAGTATCCTATGTTTTTTATTAACAATGTATCTTCAAGATTGGTCTATATAATTTGTCTCATTCATTGTAAAGGCTGAAAATTATTCCATTATATATATATATATATATTTTTTTTTTTTTTCGGTATGCAGGCCTCTCACTGTTGTGGCCTCTCCCGTTGCGGAGCACAGGCTCCGGACGCGCAGGCTCAGCGACCATGGCTCACGGGCCCAGCCGCTCCGCAGCACGTGGGATCTTCCCAGACTGGGGCACGAACCCGCATCCCCTGCATTGGCAGGCGGACTCTCAACCACTGCGCCACCAGGGAAGCCCTATTCCATTATATAGACGAATCATAATTTAGCTTCTCTCCTATTGATGGAAATGTAGGTTCTTTCCATTTTTTTGCTTTTTTGCAAACAAGGCTGGAATAAACATCCTTGGACACAGGTCATTTCAAATAAATGTGCAAGAATATCTCTTGACTTTTTTATTATTCAATTTGGTACAATTCTTCCTCATTTTGCAATAAATTGTAGCCTTCCTTATTGTTTAGAGTATTCCTACAGTTATTTTATTTTGTAATATGTATATGCAGTATGTTAAATATATGTAGTATTTTATTATATATTATATATGCCAATCACGTAGCAAAAATAAAGTACATAAACACATGGGTAATGTCTATAAAGATTTCCTATGAAAAGGTTTCCAATTCTGATGTTGATTCTTTTAAGTTTCAACCCTGTAACCCAGGTGTTTTATCCTTGTAATGACTATAGCCTCCAGTCATGTTTTATCCTAGATCTGCAGGCTATCTTGGAGTTGGACTCATTGGCTATATCCCTTGATTACCTCCTAGTAGTATTCCATTGTATGAATGTACCACGATTTATTTGTCCTTTTACTAGTTGATGGACATTTGGATTGTTTGCAGTGTTTTTTTTTTTTTTGGGGGGGGGTGCTGCGTTGGGTCTTTGTTTCTTTGCGCAGGTTTTCTCTCTAGTTGCGGCCAGCGGTGGCTACTCTTCATTGTGGTGCAAGGGTTTCCATTTGCGGTGGCTTCTCTTTTTGCAGAGCACAGGCTCTAGGCATGTGGGCTTCAGTAATTGTGGCTCACAGGCTCTAGAGTGCAGGCTCAGTAGTTGTGGTGCACGGACCTAGTTGCTCCGAGGCATGTGGGATCTTCCCAGGCCAGGGATCAAATCCGTATCCCCTACATTGGCAGGCAGATTCTTAACCACTGCGCCACCAGTGAAGTCTCTTGTTTCCAGTTTTTGGTGATTTTGAACAATGTTGCTATGAACATTGATGTACAAAATTTGGGTTGGGTATCTTTTCATTTTTGGGGGGTAGATACCTAAGTGTGGAATTGCTTAGTTGTATGGTAAAGTGCCAAAGATTATTTTTAAAGTCAACTTTATTATTTGCATATAATTTAATGTATTATTACATATAACAGATATAATTTGTACATACTACACAAATTATTTTGTATTTGATTTTTGTAACTTCTCTGTTATTCTGGGCATTTTAAAGGTGTGGAATCCAGGCTTAGAGACAATACTCTAAAAAAGGAATTGACCTATGATTCTGCATGTGCTCATGTTCTTAGCAAAGCACATTTCTTCATGTACGTTTAACTCACAGCTCATTACAGCACTTCTGCTTAAGTATCCTATTACACTTACCCACTGAAGTAGCTGTTACATCCATTTTTACACATTACTGAACCCATCACGTGATTATGAACTCTAACATTGTTTCTCAGAGATTGTCTGAAAACAGGTTAGGAATTATATAATCCTTATGGTTAATAATAGCTATTAGTTACTATTTGCTGAGTGTTTACCAAGTGCCAGGTACTTTGTTAGGTGCTTTGCATGAGTCAACTCATAATAATCTTTAACCAATTCTGTGAAATAAATAATGCTATCATGCCCATTTCACAGATGAGGAAACAAATTAGAGAGATTGTCCAAGTTTCGTTAGCTAGCAAGTAATTTTTTTAAATTAATTCATTAATTTGTTTTTATTTTGGCTGTGTTGGGTCTTTGCTGCTGTGCACGGGCTTTCCCCAGTTGCAGCAAGTGGGGGCTACTCTGGCACGTGGGCTTCAATAGTTGTGGCTCGCAGGCTCTAGAGCACAGACTCAGTAGTTGTGGCACATGGGCTTAGTTGCTCTGCGGCATGTGGGATCTTCCCGGGCCAAGGATCAAACCCGTGTCCCCTGCATTAGCAGGTGGATTCTTAACTGCTGCACCACCAGGGAAGCCCCAGCTAGCAAGTAATTTTCATTAACTACACCAAGAGCAGTGAAAAAGCTTTGAAGAGCGTGACTCTTGACCAGCATGTCAGAAGGATTCATATTTTCTACTTGTCACTATGAAATAAAATGGAAATTTGCCCATTAAGTTAATCACTATAAGTAGCTTAATTAGGTAATACAGGACTACAGTTTGGATGCTTAAAGTAATAAAATACCCAGGTATTAGACACATATTAATAGGAACACTCATGTCTCCATTAAATGTTCCTTGTTTCATTTTTTGGCCAGAGTTTAGTGACATAATATGAGCAATGAAAATGGGAGAAATTCTTTGTGGTCAAAAGCATAACTAGATATAATCACCTAATTCTTGTCCTCTTAACAATGAGCAAATACCTAAAGTCACATTAAGGCAGCTTGGGCTTTTGTTGATGAGGGTTAGATCAGTGTCTCTGGGAATGTACCTCTTTGCTCAGATGTACCCTGAATGAAGCAATCTGTAAAGAGATCATAGACCAGTATGGGACTGCTCCAGGTTAGCTCACCTGTATCAGGAAGTCTTTTCAAACACTATTTGCTGAGATTCCTTAATAAGATGATCCCAATTCTTGATTTTTTTTAAAAAAAGATATGAATGGGAAAATGACAAAGTAAATACATCAAAATCAGTTAACATTTGCTGGTGGTACTACAAGAAATATTTCTTAATTTCATTGTGCTTTTCTATATTTTCAAACATTTTTATCTTGAACAAAGAAAAACAGCAATAAATATTTTTTCAGAATACTGTCATTTTCTAGTTGCTGCATTCCTTAGGTAAAATTGGAGGGGGTGGGTAATGAGGGAGAAATCAACCCAAAGTCCCTGTGGTCATCAGCCAATGTTACCATTTCATTTGGGTAATTGCTATACTCTAGGATTGACTTTGTTATCACCACAAAGAAGAAAATACTTTTTAAGGTCAAGTAGTAGGGAGAAGGAATACTGAATTATACTTTAGTTTACCCAAATCCATTAGGCTTTCACAGTTGGTATTAAAAGTTTCAGTAATGTTCCATTAGAATCAGGAACTTCCTCAGTCAGAGTGGATTAAAGAGACGAAATGTCCACAGGTGCAATTTTTTTCCTTCTCAACCAAATCAAGTATCACCTGGGTATGTGTTAGAGCAGCACATTCTAGGCTCTTACCCTAGACCTAGTAAATTAGAGTCTCTGTAGGTTGGGCTCAACAATATGTTGTAACAAGACTTTTAGGTGATTCTGATGTACACTCAACTTTGAGAACTACTGGCCCACCACATGGTAGCAGTTTAGAGCATGAACTTTGGAGTCAGACTACATAGAATCTCATTTCTATCATTTACTAGCTCATTAAGAAAGCTGAATTTAAGCAAGTTATTAAACCTCTCTGTACCTCAGTTTTCTCATCTGAAAAATGGGGCTAATAATATTCTTTTCATGTTTGTTGAGACTACAGAGCAGTTAATATTTATGAAGCCCTTGAAATAGTCTATGGCACATAATAAATTCTCTGAAAGTATTTCCTATTGCTATTCTTCTAGGATTGTCAGAATATCCTACTTAATGTTACTGGAATCTACAAATCCCAGTAGGGGAGCAAACATTTATCTCACATCAAACAAGTATCATATTTATTTATGCATTCATTTATCAAACATTATTGAAAATTTACTAAGTTTAAGATATGATTTTATGTTCTGCACTTTTAAGGTACTAACTCATAATCTTAAAAGACACATTTAAGCTGCATTATATTAGTCAGTAGACCAGATAATGATGCTGGATCAGGATGGGAAGGATAGAAATGGTTAAAAAAAATCCTACATTAAAGGAAAGAGTATTGGTTTAAACAAAATAGAAAATATACATAATATCCCCCATCAGTGAGGATTCCCAACTTTGTCTTAACTTCCTTCCTAATTGTAATACTATTTTCTAGGCGAAAATGGTGGACTAACTAATGTGTATTCTAGTTTAGTTTTGTTTACCATGCTTATTTGAAAGGAAGTGTACAACCCAATAAAGATATATTTGTATCCTTTATTCAACTGATTTTGCCCTTTCCATTTTATTTCCACTTTACTTTGCCTGGTAATCTTGGTTAATGGGTGGAAACTTTGCCTTTATGAATCAAAAGCTATCTCAAGTATTGGGTTGTAGGTTTTTGTTTATTTGTTTGCCATTTCTACCTATCCCACTATGATCCAGCTACCATCATCTAGTTTCCTGACCAACATAATTAATTCTTTTTTTTAGCTTCTCAATTTATTATATATGTTTCTCTATTGAACAAATTGATTTCATCTAATGCAATATTTTTGTTAGAGCTCCAGAAACACAGTACCAGAGTGTAGTATTTCACATAAAGTAGTCATACATCTATTTTCAAGTAAAATAGTTTAGACAGGCACTGGTATATACACAACACACACACACAGCCACACACAAACCCACATACATGCACATCAGAAAATATCTGGAAAGATATACATAAAATGTCAGGTGGTAGGAATATGATATATTTTTCTTTTTTTTTTAAGGTTGTGTCTTTTCTTTTAAATTTATTTATTTATTTACGGCTGTGTTGGGTCTTTGTTGCAGTGTGCGGGCTTTCTCTAGTTGTGGTGAGCGGGGGCTACTCTTCAACATAATTAATTCTTAAACATGGCTCCTAAGGTGATGAGTTAGTACCTAGAAGTATGCAGCATAATGTCTTAAGTCTAGTGTATTTCCAATAAATATTTGATGGCTGAAGGTACAAATGAATGATATATGCGCTTGATATGATATGATGATACTCTCCTATTGGGATTATGTACATTGTTTCTGTCCTTTTACTTTTAATGTACGTATATCATTATATTTGAACTGAGTTTCTTATAGATGGCATAAATTTAGGTCATTTTTTAAAATCCATTCTGAAAATTCCTGTCTTTAAATTAGTATGTTCAGATCATTCACATTAATGTTATTGTTGATATGTTTGGATTTAGATTGATGGTACTCCAAATCCTGGTGTTCTTCCCCAATCTGCCTGTTGCTATTTACTTTCCAGAGTCTTCAAGTAGTTGTTCCATGCATCCTGTCCAGGTTTGGTAGTTATATTCAGTGAGAGAGAAGGTATGAAATGTGCTTACTCCATCTTACCTATAAGTGGAATTCTGGGAATAATTATTTTTAGAGCTTCTCTGAATCTGAGGATCAGATCCCAAGTCTCTGACTGTCATGTTAAAGTTCCTATCAGATCACAGAATCTTGAAGTTGCCATTAATCCAATATACTTAAATATTTTCCTTTAGCAATTAAAAAAAAAAATCCTAAGCACTCCCTGAATGTGCTGCTCATAAAGCGCTTTGCAGTTTGCTGCTGTAGCCTCAGAAGTTCCCCACAGTTCAGAGATGGTTGGGGTGAGCATCCACAATGATGCAGACTTTTCTAAGACCAAACCAAACAATCTCTAAGCTAGGCGATGACTGATGTCACAAAATAATTATATCTATTAATTTTTTTCAACAAATATTATGGGTCAGGTCCTGTTCTAAGTGTTGGGGATGTAGTAGTGAACAAGAAAATGGCCTTTACCTCTAGTGGGGGGTGGGGGGAAGAGGAAGAAAGTCAACAAACACATTGACAAATAAATGCATCAAATGGTTTCAGTTAATGGTAGTTCTCTGAAGAAATAAAAACAGGATAATGGTCTAGAGAGTAATGGGGCTGGGGAGAGGGGCAGAGTGGCTACTTTACCCAGGTGGTTGGGAAAGACTGTCTAGGAAATGACATCTGAGATCATTTGGGCTCTGAATGTTGATAAGGAGGGAACCTGGGAAGATTTGGGGGACAGAAGTTTCCAAGAAAAGAGAAGTGAATTGCCTAGGCTTGGTCTACCCTTTTCTACATTCTCTTCTTCATTTCCGACCACAGAATTTAAATATAGATGAGGAAAATTTCTGTTATTTTTTCCTGCAGAAGCTGGAGACCTTATTGAACCTCAAACTATGCATAGGTAATAAAAGCTACCCCAGAATTTGATTGATACAACCCATTCCCTCAATAATATTTTTTGAAAGCCCAAGTTCTGGCCCAATATTAAGGAATTAGGAATGGTAAATTTAGCTAGATATGATGTTTAGGATGAAGGAGGCAGACCATCGGATTGTGGATTAAAAAATCCAGATTTGCAGTCTCATCCATTCATAAGAAACACCAAAACATCTAATTTGCATTTTGAGTCATATTTTTAAACTATGAAAGTAAGCGTGCAAAGACCACTTATAGATAGTAGATGGCAGGCTGTGTCTACAAACTAGTGGGTCATTCTGTGCAACCTCACAAATATTTGGAAATGGAGATGGGCCCCAGCTTCTTGCATACAATGATTAAACCATTCAAAGGGTATATATCAAGGATATATACAAATTTTGAAAGAATTTGGAAGTTTCTGTAGTCTGATACCACTGAAATTACTTCCTCACAGTAAATAGAGGCTCTGGGTCCTGAGAAATAATATTTTTCACTCTCTAGGTTGAAAGACAATAGGTAGTAATACTCAAGCACTACAGTGGGAAAAGGCAGTAAAACCGTCAAAAATGGTAGTTTCATAAATGGCATGATTTTGTGACATCAGTCATCTGCTAATCTAGAGATTTTGTTTGGTTTGGTCTTAGGAATGTCTGCATCACTGTGGATGCTCACCCCAAGCGTCTCTGAATTATGGGGAACTTCTGAGGCTGCAGCAGCAAACTGGTAAGAGCTTCATGAGCTGCCCATTCCGAAAGTGCTCGAGAATTTTTTTTAATTGCTAAAGGAAAATATTTATTTAAATACATTGATTTAATGGCAACTTTGAGATTTAGTGATCAGATGGGAACTTTTAAAACAAAATTTTATTGGAGTATAGCTGATTTACAATGTGGTTTTACTTTGCTGTGTACAGCAAAGTGAATCAGTTCTACATATACATATATCCACTCTCTTTTAGATTATTTTCCCACATAGGTCATTACAGAGTATTGAATAGAGTTCCCTGTGATATCTATTTTATATATAGTAGTGTGTATATGTCAATCCCAATCTCCAAATTTATCCCAAATTTATAAATGATAAATTTATCATTTATATGATATTTGTCTTTCTCTGTCTGACTTACTTCATTCAGTATGACAATCTCTAGGCCCATCCATTTTGCTGCAAATGGCATTATTTTGTTCTTTTTTATGACTGAGTAATATTCCATTGTATGTATGTATGTACCACATATTCTTTTTTTTATTTTATTTATTTATTTTTTTTTGGTGGTATGCAGGCCTCTCACCGCTGTGGCCTCTCCCTTTGCGGAGCACAGGCTCCGGACGCGCAGGCTCAGCAGCCATGGCCCACGGGCCCAGCCGCTCCGCGGCACGTGGGATCCTCCCGGACCGGGGCATGAACCCGTGTCCCCTGCATCTGCAGGCGGACTCTCAACCACTGCGCCACCAGGGAAGCCCTCACATATTCTTTATTCATTCTTCCGTTGATGGACATTTAGATTGCTTCCATGTCCTGGCTATTGTAAATAGTGCTGCAATGAACATTGGGGTGCATGTATCTTTTTGAATTATGGTTCTCTCTGGGTGTATGCCCAGAAATGGGATTGCTGGGTCATATGGTAGCTCTACTTTTAGTTTTTTAAGGAACCTCCATACTGTTCTCCATAGTGGCTCTACCAATTTACATTCCCACCAACAGTGCAAGAGGGTTCCTTTTTCTCTATACCCTCTCCAGCATTTATTGTTTGTACATATTTTGATGATACCCATTCTAACTAGCGTGAGGTAATACCTCATTGTAATTTTTGATTTGCATTTCTCTAATAATTAGTGATGTTGAGCATTGATAGGAACTTTAGCATGGCAGTCAGAGACTTGGGATCTGATCCTCAGATTCAGAGAAGCTCTAAAAATAATTATTCCCAGAATTCCACTTATAGGTAGGATGGAGTAAGCACATTTCATATCTTCTCTCTCACTGAATATAACTACCAAACCTGGACAGAATGCATGGAACAACTACTTGAAGACTCTGGAAAGTAAATAGCAACAGGCAGATTGGGGAAGAACACCAGGATTTGGAGTACCATCAATCTAAATCCAAACATATCAACAATAACATTAATGTGAATGATCTGAACATACTAATTTAAAAACAGGAATTGTGAAAATGGATTTAAAAAACGATGATCTAAATTTATGCCATCTATAAGAAACTCAGTTCAAATATAGTGATATGCATACATTAAAAGCAAATGGATGGAAACAATATACCATGCAGACACTAGTCAAAAGAGAGCTGAGTGGCTATATTGATATCATATCTAGCTGACTTGAGAGAAAATAAAATTACTGAGGATAAATATTGTTAATTCACCAAGAAGTCATAACAATTCTAACTGTGTATACAACAACAGATCTTCAAAATACAGTAAACAAAAACTGATGGAACTGAAAGTAGGAGAAATCCATAATTAGAATTGGAGACATCAATACTCCTTTCTCAGTAGTAGAGATAATAGATAAAAAATCAAGAATATAGAATAACTGAACAATGCTATCAACAAACTGAACCTGACATTTGAAAAACACTTCACGTAACAATAGCAGAAATACATTCTTTTCAGTTCATATGGAACATTTACCAAGATAGACCATACCCAAAGTCATAAAGCAAACCTTAACAAATTTAAAAGAATTCAAAATATACAAAGTGTGTATTTCAGAACATAATGGAATTAAACTAGAAATCAGAAAAAGAAATATAGCAGAAAAATATCCAAGCACTTGAAGTTAATCAACATACTTTTAATTAATCCATGTGTCAAAAAGGAAGTCTCAGGATATAAAATATAAATATAAATATAAATATAAAATATTTTGAATAAAATGAGAATGAATATAACATCAAAATTTGTGGGATGCAACTAACATAGTGCTCAGAGGAAATTTTATAGCATTAAAATGCTATGTTAGAAAAGAAGAATGTAATCAAATCAATTGGTTGCTTTTACCTTAGAAAATAGAAAAAGAAGAGCAAACTAAACCAAAAGCAAGGTAGGAAGGAAAAATAAGAATAGAAATCATTAAAATTGAAAAACAGAAAATTAATAAAGAAAATCAAACTTAAAGCTGTTTTTTTTTTTTTTTTTTTTTTTTTTTTTTTGTGGTACGCGGGCCTCTCACTGTTGTGGCCTCTCCCATTGCGGAGCGCAGGCTCCAGACGCGCAGGCTCAGCGGCCATGGCTCACGGGCCCAGCCGCTCTGCGGCATGTGGGATCTTCCCAGACCGGGGCACGAACCCGCGTCCCCTGCATCGGCAGGCGGATTCTCAACCACTGCGCCACCAGGGAAGCCCTAAAGCTGTTTTTTGTTCGTTTGTTTTGTTTTGTTTTGTTTTTTTGCGGTACGCGGGCCTCTCACTGTTGTGGCCTCTCCTGTTGCGGAGCAAAGGCTCTGGACGTGCAGGCTCAACAGCCATGGCTCATGGGCCTAGCCTCTCCGCGGCATGTGGGATCTTCCTGGACCGGGGCACGAACCCATGTCCCCTGCATCAGCAGGCGGACTCTTAACCACTGCGCCACCAGGGAAGCCCAAAAGCTGGTTTTAAGGTCAATAAAATTGATTAACTTCTAGCAAGACTGACAAAGAAAAACAGACAGGAGATGCTAGTTACCAATAGTAGATTGAAAGAGGAGAGATTCCCTATAGACTCTGTAGATGTTAAAAGGATAAGATAAGGAAATACTATGAACAATTCCATGCACAGAAATTCAATACCTTTGATGAAATGGACCATTTTCTTAAAAATCATAAACTATGCAAACTCAACCATGATGAAATATGTAACTTGAATTGTTCTATAAATATTAAAGAAATTAAATTTGTAGTTTAAAATCTTCCAAAAAGACATTTCCTAGTCCAGATGCTTCCACAGGTGAATTCAAAGAATGTTTAAAGGAGAAATAGAGAACAATTCTACACTTCTGTCAAATAGGAGAGGGAACACATTCAAGTCATTTTATGAGGCCAGAGTTACTCTGATTCCAAAAGCAGGCAAAGGCACTATAAGAAAAGATAACTACAGATGAATATTTCCCATGAAATGGATGGAAAATGTTCAACAAAAATTACCAAATTGAATTGAGGAATATATAAAAAGAATAATACAAGACACTAAGTGGAGTTTATCCCAGGATGAAAGGCTAACTCATTATTCAGAAATCAATCAATGTAATCTACCATATTAACTAACTAATTAATTACTAATTAATCTAAAGAAGAAAAACTTTATGAGTGTATCAATTAATGCAGAAAATTATTTGACAGAATCCAGCAACTATTCTGTATAACAACTCCCAGCAAACTAGGAATAGAAGGGAATTTCCTCAACTTGCTAAAGAGTATCTATTAAAAAAAAAAATCTACAGCTAGTATCATACTTAATGGTAAAATGCTTTCCCCCTAAGCTCAAGAATAAGTCACAGTTGTCCTCTCACCACTCTTATTCAACATTGTATTGGAAATTTTAGCCAGTGTGATGAGGCAAGGAAAAGAAGAACACATACAGGTTGAAAGGAAGAAACAATTATCCTGTTAGTTATCCTATTCTCAGATAACATAATTTTCTATGTAGAAAATGTCAAGCAATTTACAGAACTCTCAGAACTAATAAATGTGTGGGACAAGTTCACTACCACTCAAAAACCAATCATATTTCTATATACTAACAATGTACACTAGAAGGCAAAATATTTTTAAAATACAACTTAGAGTATCTCAAAAGATCTAATGCTTTGGTTTCAATCTAACAAAAGATGTACAGGGTCTGCCTGCTGAAAGCTAAAATGCTGATAAAAACAAATGAAATAAGGCCTAAGTAATGGAAAAATATACTGTATTCTTGAATTGCAAGACTCAACAAAGGAAAGATATAAATTCTTCCTAAATTGAACTATAGATTTAATGCAATGCCAATACAAACACAAGAAAGATTTTTTTGTAGATATTAGAAAAGCCGATTCTATGAAAAAGCAAAAAAATAAAAAAAATAAATAAAAAAGGAAGTAAAGCAAGTTTTTAAAGGGAAGAATAAATTTGGAGCAATCCGTAGAAAAAAACATGTACTCCAATGGAAAACCATGCATTGTCTGTAACATATCTTTCCACTTTATCAGATTTTGATTCTAAGGGAACTATTTTACTTTATAAGATAGATAGGCATTCTCTTTCATCTGGTAGAGGTTCAAATGTCTTCTCTCACACCCTATGGAAAAACTAGTTTCGTTTCCATTTGTGACTCATTTCAATATTCCTTTACTCCAGTGTGCTCTTTTGACCTTCCCTTTGATTGATTTTAACATCTGTTTGGTTCCCTTATTAGCAAGTGAATTTCACATGTGTTCATTTTTATATCTGTATGAGAGTCATACTTTTACATTTTTTAATGTTTTAATATATACTACCTGATTTAAATACTCACTATAAAGCTACAGTAATTAAGACAGTGTGGTATTGTTGAAGGAGTAGACACATAGGTCAATTATTCATCCATAGATTTAAAAAAAATCTTGACCTAAACCTCATGAAATACACAAAAATTAATTCAAAATAGATCATAGAACTAAATGTAAAATGTTAAACTATAAAATTTTTAGAAAAAAAATAAGAGATCTTGGATTTAGTGATGAATTCTTACACATGACATCAAAAGTATGATTCTTAATGAAATAAAAAATGATAAATTGAGCTTCATCATAAGAAAAAACTTTTTCTTTGCAGATACAGTGCTAGGAGAATGAAACTGTTTACAAATTACATATTGACAAAGGACTTCTATTCAGATTATATAAAGAACTCTCAAAACTCAACAATAAGAAAGCAATTAAAAATCCACCAAAGGGCTTCCCTGGTGGCGCAGTGGTTGAGAGTCCGCCTGCCGATGCAGGAGACACGGGTTCGTGCCTGGGTCCGGGGGGATCCCACATGCCACGGAGCAGCTGGGCCCGTGAGCCATGGCCTCTGGACCTGTGCGTCGGGAGCCTGTGCTCCGCAATGGGAGAGGCCACAACAGTGAGAGGCCCGCGTAGCACAAAAAAAAAAAAAAAAAAAAAAAAAAAAAATCCACCAAAGACATGAATGGACACTTCACCAAAGAGATAAAATGGGTACCAAATAGGCACATGAAAAAACATTCAATATCATTAGCTATTAGGGAAATGAAAATAATCAGTGAGACAGCACTACATTTCTGAATAGTTTTTTAAGAATTGCCAAAGGGCTTCCCTGGTGGCGCAGTGGTTGAGAATCTGCCTGCTAATGCAGGGGACATGGGTTCGAGCCCTGGTCTGGGAAGATCCCACATACCATGGAGCAACTAGGCCCGTGAGCCACAACTACTGAGCCTGCACCTCTGGAGCCTGGACTCCGCAACAAGAGAGGCCGCGATAGTGAGAGGCCCGTGCACAGCAATGAAGAGTGGCCCCCTTTCGCCACAACTAGAGAAAGCCCTCGCACAGAAACGAAGACCCAACACAGCAAAAAATAAATAAATAAAATTAATAAACTCCTACCCCCAACATAAAAAAAAAAAAAAAAGAATTGCCAAGGCCACCAAGTGCTGGTGAGGATGTGAAGCAATCAGAACTCCATGGTAGGGACTTCCTTGCTGATCCAGTGGTTAAGAATCCATGCACCCAATGCAGGGGGCCCAGGTGTGATCCCTGCTCAGGGAACTAGATCCCGCATGCCACAACTAATGATCCCACATGCCACAAATAATGATCCCACATGCCACAACTAATGATCCTGTGAGCTGCAACTAAGACCCAGTGCAGCCAAATAAACAAATAAATATTTTTTTTAAAAAATGAAAACCTCCATGGTAATGCAATATGGTACTGCCATTCTGGAAAACTGTTTGATAGTTTCTTATAAAATTAAACATAAAATTCACTCATGGTAACTGCTTTAACAATTGAAAACGTATATCCACACAAAAGCCTGTACACAAAAGTTTATCATAGCTCTATTCATAATTTTCCACAATTGGAAATGACAATTCCCCACCACCAGGAAGCCTAC
Organism: Kogia breviceps; assembly: GCF_026419965.1. Lineage (NCBI taxonomy): Eukaryota > Metazoa > Chordata > Mammalia > Artiodactyla > Physeteridae > Kogia > Kogia breviceps. The sequence continues at coordinate 21,680,414 of NC_081314.1, forward strand.
ACAACCTGCTGAACCAACATTACCCACTGGGGGCAGACACCAAAAACAACGGGAACTACAAACCTACAGCCTGTGAAAAGGAGACCCCAAACACAGTAAGTTAAGCAAAATGAGAAGACAGAGAAATATGAAGCAGATAAAGGAGCAAAGTAAAAACCCACCAGCCCAAACAAATGAAGAGGAAATAGGCAGTCTACCTGAAAAAGAATTCAGAGTAATGATAGTAAATATTATCTAAATCTTGGAAATAGAATGGAGAAAAAACAAGAAACATTTAACAACGACCTAAAACAACTAAAGAGCAAACAGACAATGGTGAACAACACAATACACGAAATTAAAAATTCTCTAGAAGGAATCAATAGCAGAATAACTGAGGCAGAAGAATGGAAGAGTGACCTGGAAGATAAAACAGTGGAAATAACTACCACAGAGCAGAATAAAGAAAAAAGAATGAAAAGAATAGAGGACAGTCTCAGAGATCTCTGGGACAATATTAAATGCACCAACATTCGAATTATAGGGGTACCAGAAGACGAAGAGAAAAAGAAAGGGACTAAGAAAATATTTGAAGAAATTATAGTGGAAAACTTCCCTAATGTGGGAAAGGAAATAGTCAATCAAGTCCAGGGAGTGCAGGGAGTCCCATACAGGATAAATCCAAGGAGAAACACACCAAGACACATATTAATTAAACTATCAAAAATTAAATACAGAGAAAAAATATTAAAAGCAAGGGAAAGCAACAAATAACATACAAGGGAATCCTCATAAGGTTAACAGCTGAAATTTCAGCAGAAACTCTGCAAGTCAGAAGGGAGTGGCAGGACATATTTAAAGTGATGAAAGGGAAAAGCCTACAACCAAGATTACTCTACCCAGCAAGGATATGATTCAGAATTGACAGAGAAATTAAAACCTTTACAGACAAGCAAAAGCTAAGAGAATTCAGCACCACCAAACCAGCTTTACAATAAATACTAAAGGAACTTCTCTAGGCAGGAAACACAAGAGAAGGAAAAGACCTACAATAACAAAGCCAAAACAATTAAGAAAATGGTAACAGAAACATACACATCAATAATTACCTTAAATGTAAATGGATTAAATGCTCCAACCAAAAGACATAGACTGGCTGAATGGATACAAAACAAGAACTGTATATATGCTGTCTACAGGAGACCCACTTCAGACTTAGGGATACATACAAACTGAAAGTGAGGGGATGGAAAAAGATATTCCATGCAAATGGAAATCAAAAGAAAGCTGGAGGGCTTCCCTGGTGGTGCAGTGGTTGAGAGTCCGCCTACCGATGCAGGGGACATGGGTTCATGCCCCGGTCCGGGAAGATCCCACATGCTGCGGAGCGGCTGGGCCCATGAGCCATGGCCACTGGACCTGCGCGTCTGGAGCCTGTGCTCCGCAACGGGAGAGGCCACAACAGTGAGAGGCCTGCGTACCACCAAAAAAAAAAAAAAAAAAAAAAAAAAACTGGAGTAGCAATTCTCATATCAGAAAAAATAGACTTTAAAATAAAAACTATTACAAGAGACAAAGCAGGACAATACATAATCATCAAGGGATCAATCCAAGAAGAAGATATAACAATTGTAAATATTTATGCACGCAACAGAAGAGCAGCTCCATACATAAGGCAAATGCTAACAGCCCTAAAAGGGGAAATCAACAGTAACACAGTAATAGTAGGGGATTTTAATACCCCACTTTCATCAAGGGATAGATTATCCAAAATGAAAAAAAGAAGGAAACACAAGCTTTAAATGATACAATAAACAAGATGGACTTAATTGATATTTATAGGACATTCCATCTAAAAACAACAGAATAGACTTTCTTCTCAAGTGCTCATGGAACATTCTCCAGGATTGATCATATCTTGAGTCACAAATCAAGCCTTGGTAAATTTAAGAAAATTGAAATCATATCAAGTATTTTTTCTGACCACAATGCTATGAAACTAGATACCAATTACAGGGAAAAAACTGTAAATACAGACACATGGAGGCTAAACATTACACTACTTGATAACAAAGAAATCACTGAAGAAATCAAAGAGGAAATCAAAAAATACCTAGAAACAAATGATAATGAAAACACAATGACCCAAAACCTATGGGATGCAGCAAAAGCAGTTCTAAGAGGGAAGTTTATAGCAATACAATCCTACTTCAAGAAACATGAAACATCTCAAATAAACAACCAAGCCATACACCTAAAGCAATTAGAGAAAGAAGAAAAAAGCCCCAAATTTAGCAGAAAGAAAGAAATCTTAAAGATAAGATCATAAATAAATGAAAACGGAATGAATGATGCAATAATAAACATCACTAAAACAAAAAGCTGGTTTTATGAGAAGATAAATGGTATTGATAAACCATTAGCCAGACTCATCAAGAAAAAAACGGAGAAGACTCAAATCTATAGAATTAGAAATTTAAAAGGAGAAGTAACAACTGACACTGCAGAAACACAAAGGATCATGAGAGATTGCTACAAGCAACTATATGCCAATAAAATGTACAACCTGGAGGAAATGGACAAATTCTTAGAAAAGCACAACATTCAATACTGAACCAGGAAGAAATAGGAAATATAAACAGACTAATCACAAGCACTGAAATTGAAACTGTGATTTAAAATCTTCCAACAAACAAAAGCCCAGGAACAGATGGATTAACAGGTGAATTCTATCAAACATTTAGAGAAGAGCTAACACCTATCCTTCTCAAATTCTTCCAAAATGTCATAGAGGGAGGAACACTCACAAACTCATTCTAAAAGGCCACCATCACCCTGATACCAAAACCAGCCAAAGATGTAAAAAAAAAAAACCAAAAAACTACAGGCCAATATCGCTGATGAACATAGATACAAAAATCCTCAACAAAATACTAGCAAAGAGAATCCCAAAGCACATTTAAAAGATCATACACCATGATCAAGTGGGGTTTATTCCAGGAATGCAAAGATTCTTCAATATACACAAATCAATCAACGTGATACACAATATTAACGAATTGAAGGAGAAAAACTCAATAGATGCAGAAAAAGCTTTTGACAAAATTCAACACCAATTTATGATAAAAACCCTCCAGAAAGTAGGCATAGAGTGAACTTACCTCAACATAATAAAGGCCATATATGACAAACCCACAGTCAACATTGTTCTCAATGGTGAAAAACTGAAAGCATTTCCACCAAGATCAGGAACAAGACAAGGTTGCCCACTCTCACCACTATTATTCAACATAGTTTTGGAAGTTTTAACCAGAGCAATCAGAGAAGAAACGGAAATAAAAGGAATCCAAGTTGGAAAAGAAGTAAAACTGTCACGTTTGCAGATGACATGATACTATTCATAGAGAATCCTGAAGATGCTACCAGAAAACTACTAGAGCTAATCAATGAATTTGGTAAAGTAGCAGGATACAAAATTAATGCACAGAAATCTCTTTCATTCCTACACACTAATGATGAAAAATCTGAAATAGAAATTAAGGAAACACTCCCATTTACCATTGCAACAAAAAGAATAAAATACCTAGGAATAAACCTACCCAAGGAGACAAAAGACCTGTATACAGAAAACTATAAGACACTGATGAAAGAAATTAAAGATGATAAAAACAGATGGAGAGATATACCATGTTCTTGGATTGGAAGAATCAACATTGAGAAAATGACTATGCTACTCAAAGCAGTGTACAAATTCAGTTACAATCTTTATCAAACTACCAATGGCATTTTTCACAGAACTAGGACAAAAAATTTCACAATTTGTATGGAAACACAAAAGACCCTGAATAGCCAAAGCAATCTTGAGAAAGAAAACCGGAGCTGGAGCAATCAGACTCCCTGACCTCATACTATACTACAAGGCTACAGTAATCAAGAAAGTATGGTACTGACACAGAAAGAGAAATATAGATTAATGGAACAGAATAGGAAGTCAGAGATAAACCCACACACCTATGGTCATGTAATCTATCACAAAGGAGGCCAGAATGTACAATGGAGCAAAGACAGTCTCTTCAATAAATGGTGGTGGAAAACTGGACAGCTACATGTAAAGGAATGAAATTAGAACATTCTCTAACACTATACACAAAAGTAAACTCAAAATGGATTAAAGACCTAAATGTAAGACTGGACACTATAAAACTCTTAGAGGAAAACATAGGCAGAACACTCTATGACATCAACCACAGCAAGATCTTTTTTGATCCACCTCCTAGAGTAGTGAAAATGAAAACAAAAATAAACAAATGGGACGTAATGAAAGTTAAAAGCTTTTGCACAGCAAAAGAAACCATAAACTAGATGAAAAGACAACCCTCAGAATGGGAGAAAATATTTGCAAATGAAGCAACTGACAAAGGATTAATCTCCAAAATATATAAGCAGCTCATGCAGCTCAATATCAAAAAAACAAACAACCCAATCCAGAAATGGGCAGAAGACCTAAATAGACATTTCTCCAAAGAAGATATACAGATTGCCAACAAACACATGAAAGGATTCTCAACATCACTAATCATTAGAGAAATGCAAATCAAAACTACAATGAGGTATCACCTCCCACCACCACCAGTCAGAATGGCCATCATCAAAAAATCTACAAGCAATAAATGCTGGAGAGGGTGTGGAGAAAAGGGAACCCTCTTGCCCGGTTGGTGGGAATGTAAACTGATACAGCCACTATGGAGAACAGTATGGAGGTTCCTTAAAAAACTAAAAATAGAACCACTATATGATCCAGCAATCCCACTACTGGGCATATACTCTAAGAAAACCATAATTCAAAAAGAGTCATGTACCACAGTGTTCATTGCAGTACTATTTACAATAACCAGGACACGGGAGCAACCTAAGTGTCCATCAACATATGAACGGATAAAGAAGATGTGGCACATATATACAATGGTATATTACTCAGCAATAAAAAGAAACGAAATTGAGTTATTTGTGGTGAGGTGGGTGGACCTAGAGTCTGTCATACAGAGTGAAGTAAGTCAGAAATAGAAAAACAAATACCGTATGCTAATGCAAATATATGGAATCTAAAAAAAAAAAAAAAGGTTCTGAAGAACCTATGGGCAGGACAGGAATAAAGACACAGATGTAGAGAATAGACTTGAGGACACAGGGAGGGGGAAGTGTAAGCTGGGACGAAGTGAGAGAGTGGTATTGACATATATACACTACCAAATGTAAAATAGATAGTGGGAAGCAGCTGCATAGCACAGGGAGATCAGCTCCGTGCTTTGTGTCCACCTAGAGCGGTGGGATAGGGACAGTTGGAGGGAGACGCAAGAGGGAAGGGATATGGGGATATATGTATACGTATAGCTGATTCACTTTGTTGTACAGCAGAAGCTATCACAACATTGTAAAGCAATTATACTCCAATAAAAATATTAAAAAAAAAAAAAGAGATAGCTCAAGTGATTTTTTTGTAGTCTGGAACAATTTTGTATCCTGATTATGGTGGTGGATACCTGGATTTATACCTGGATTTATGTGTTAAAATCTATATGACTGTATACCAAAAGGTAAATGGCAATAACATTAAAAGATAACAAATAATATTATGTTATTAAAATTATAATTACATATTATAATATTATTCTCAATAATAATGTCCCTTCCCTTCGAAAAGTACTTAAATAGAAGGAGGAAGTTGGCCCAATCAAAAAATGTGCAGAAGACCTAAAAAGACGTCTCTCCAAAGAAGACATACAGGTGGCCAGTAGGCACATGAAAAGATGCTAAACATTGCTAATTATTAGAGAAATGGAAATTGAAACTACAATGAGGTCTTGCTTGAATTCAGCTCCAATGAGTACTTTCACATCAATTTAATTACCCATTTATTGGGTCATATTTTGTATTTGGGCATTTGATCCAGCTTAAAAATCAAAGTCTCAAGTCTCAGTTACTGAGTAAATCGATCCTTCTAGCTCTTTCCTGCCCAAACCCTGTGGCGAGCATTGCCCTCTGAGGAAGGCGCCATTAAGACCCTCATAAGCCTCAGGGCCCGATTGTACTCTCCTTGGTATGCATCCTGGACTTTATGGTATGAACGTAAAAAAGGAGATGGCCTTTGGCCAAATCGCTCCAGGGACCCGCTCAGTTACTGGGAGTCCCTGGTTGTTCCCTAAAGCTAGGAAAAGCAACCCTGGAGGGGAAATTGGTGCCTTTGAGGGAGAAGCCGAGAAGCCAATCAACCAGCTGATGCCGATAAGGCGTGACTAAGCCGAGAAGCCAATTAACCAGCTGATGCCGATAAGGCGTGACTAAGCCGAGAAGCCAATTAACCAGCTGATGCCGATAAGATGGTGACTAAGCAAATTCCCTGCTTTAGGGGTATATATATGGCTATGCTTTGTTATTAAACTTGCCTTGCAACCATCAGTTGCTTGTGCCCTTCTGATCCCATACCTTGGTGCGTTCAGTTCCCTACCCCCTCTCGTCGATCGTTGCTGCACTTTGAGGACCCGCCGCGGCTGGCGGCAAAACCCCATTTAGCCTCATAAAAACCTCTGGTACCCTTGATCTCTCCATTTCCCTTTTGAGTTGGCTCTACACTCTTCCCACTTCTCTTCTTTGCTTGTCCAGCTTAAAGTTCATGATTAATCACTTGACTTTTTTAAACACCAGCCCCTCTTTTTTCTTCTTTCATATTTTAAAATGTTTCTTGGGTGGACTTCTTCTTCCCTTGACCAGTGACCTTCAGTTCTTTCCAGTCCCCCTCCCTTTTCCTTTTTACATTCTTCATTTTTACTTCCTTACGCCCCATTAATTCATCCCCCACTGATTCTTTTTATCCTGCCAAGTCAATGAAATTGTTTTCAGGAGGGTCGTTAAGGTTAGTTCAACTCCAAAATTTAATGCACACAAAATTTCTTAATTTCCTGAATAGTTCTGCTGCATATCAAACTGTAGATCATTCAAAAGGTTTCCATTCAGAAGAGATTTGTATTTTCTTTTTTGTGCATTGTGCTTTGCTAGTTTTTCTATTGGATTCTTGGCCACCTTCTTCTAATTTCTAAGAGCTACTTAACTGTAAATGGAAGGTAAAAAGCCCACTATCATAAGTGTTGCCATTTTCCCTTCAGATTTAGTCGTTTGTTAACTTCATTTATGCCATTTTTTTCTGTGCTCTAATTTTTAATACATATGTAGTTTTATTTATTAATCTCAAAGTATCATTTCTAATTTTAAAAACCTTTTAAAAAGCTTGAAATTCAGCTTTTCCTATTCCAAAATTGTACATACATATGTACACAAATACATTTATCTGTATAATCTTACATGTTTTCTTGGTATACTCTATATGATTTCATTTAGAAATGTAAAATATTATTTATCTGTAAATTATTTTCAGTTGAAGTTCAGGTATATTCTTTCTAAATAGCTAGACAGACAGGGAGGCATAACTCTCCCAGACTTCAGACAATACTACAAAGCTACAGTAATCAAAACAGCCTGGTATTGGCACAAAAACAGACAAGGGTCAATGGAACAGAGTAGAGAGCCCAGAAATAAACCCACACACTGAAAGTCAATTAATCTTCAACAAAGGATTCAAGAATGTATATTCTTGAATTGTATAATGGAAGTGGGATAGGGAGGGAGGGAGACGCCAGAGGGAAGAGATATGGGAACATATGTATATGTATAACTGATTCACTTTGATGTAAAGCAGAAACTAACACACCATTGTAAAGCAATTATACTCCAATAAAGACATTTAAAAAAAAGAATATACAATGGAGAAAAAGTCTCTTCAGCAAGTGATATTGGGAAAGCTGGAAAACTGCATATAAATCAATGAGGTTAGAATACTCCCTCATGCCATACACAAAAATAATTTCAAAATGGCTTAAAGAGCTAAATACAAGACAGGACACCATAAAACTCCTAGACAAAACATTCTCTGACATAAATTGTAGCAATGTTTTCTTAGGTCAGTCTCCCAAGGCAAAAAAAACAAAAGGAAAAATAAGCTAATGGAACCTAATCAAATTTATAAGCTTTTGCACAGCAAAGGAAACCATAAACAAAATGAAATGGCAACCTGCAAACTGGGAGAAAATATTTACAAACTATGGGACTTACAAGGGATTAATTTCTAAAATATAGAAACAGCTCATACAACTCAATAACAATAAAAACAAAAAACCCAATCAAAAAATGGGCAGAAAAACTAAATAGATATCTCTCCAAAGAAGACATGCAGATGGACAACAGGCAGATGAAAAGATGCTCCACATCACTAATTATTAGAGAAATGCAAATCAATACAATGAGGTATACCATCACACCAGTCAAAATGGCTGTCATTAAAAAGTCCACAAACAATAAATGCTGGAGAGGGTGTGTAGAAGAGGGAACACTTCTACACTGTTAGTGGGAATGTAGGTTGGTGCAGAGACCATGGAGTACAGTATGGAGGTTCCTTAAAACTAAAAATAGAATTACCATATAATCCAGCAACCACACTCCTGGGCATACATCTGGAGAAGACTCTAATTCAAAATAATAATGCACCCCAATGTTCATAGCCGGACTGTTTATAATAGCCAAGACATGGAAGCAACCTAAATGTCCATGGAAAGATGAATGGATAAAGAAGATTTGATACACACACACACACACACACACACACACACGAATACTACTAAGCCATAAAAAAGAATGAAATAATGTCATTTGCAGCAACATGGATGGACCTAGAGATTATCACACTAAATGAAGTAAGTCTGACAGAGAAAAGCAAATATCATATGTCATCACTTACATGAGTAAATAAATTCTTTATTGAATTTGTTACAATATTGCTGCTATTTTATGTTTCGGTTTTTTGGTCACAAGTCATGTGGGATCTTAGCTCCCCAACCTGGGATTGAACCCACACCCCCTGCATTGGAAGATGAAGTCTTAACCACTGGACCGCCAGGGAAATTCCCAACCACCATCATGTTTTTTGTTTTTTTGTTTTTTTCGGTACGTGGGCCTCTCACTGTTAGGGCCTCTCCTGTTGCAGAGCACAGGCTCCGGACGCGCAGGCTCAGTGGCCATGGCTCACGGGCCCAGCTGCTCTGCGGCATGTGGGATCTCCCCGGACCGGGGCACGAACCCGTGTCCCCTGCATCGGCAGGCGGACTCTCAACCACTGCGCCACCAGGGAAGCCCCACCATCATCTTTTGATGGGATCAGTACCATGCCTTCCATCTTGTTCCTAGCTTCTGTCCTTTCTCCCTACAATCTATTTTCAACACAGTAGCCAAATGGCTTCAAGTCAAATCATGCCACTCCTCTACTTAAAACAAAGTCTGCAATGAATGCTCATCTCACTCAGAATGAAAGCCAAAATCCTGATAACAGTTTACGAGGCTCTATATCATCTTGCTTTATTAACCTCTTGGATTTCCTCTCCTACACTCTCCCTTCACTTACTCTCTTTTGACCACACAGGCCTTCTTGTTCCTTAAACATGCCAGGCACTCTCCCCCTTACCACCTTTGCTATAGTTGTTACCATTGCCTAGATGCTCTTCTCACAAATCCCTGAACAAGGTAACTCCATCACCTTCCTTGCTCAAATCTTATCTTCTCAACGAGGGCTTTCTATTTAAAATTGCAACCTATATGTCCTCTCCCCGCACCCATCCCCATTTGGCACTTGTGATCCTCACCTTCCAAAATACTTATTTATTATGTTTATTATCCATCTCTCCTTCCCTCTAACAGAATGTAAGCTTCATGAGGGGAAGAACATTTGTCTTTTTTGTTCATGAACATACCCCAAGTGCTTAGAACAGTACCTCGCGCATAGCAGGAGCTCAGTAAATATTTGTGGAAAGAATTAATGATCTAGAACTCATAGGTTCTCAATTCTTAGTTCAGTGTTTTTGTCATGATGTCAGGATGCCTCTTGGTACGGTGAGAAGGTGAATATTAATCAAATTACATTTTGGTGGACCAGTGCCATTAGCACTGTAGATGGAGTTAATGTAAAGTTGGAGGGAACTAAACAATTGAGGAAGAAAGGAAAGGACTAAATGAAAATGAGGGAAGAAAGCAAGAGACTAATTATTCTTTAAAATTAATGTCCATGGCTGACATTTTGTATTTGGAATTTATTTTCAATTTTTTTGTGTCCATGTTGTAATATGCTTTCCCAATCTTTTTTCTTCCTTTGTTCCTTCCTAGATATGTATGGCGAGCTGCGTCTGACCAGCAGAATAACAGTCGCCACACGCTAGATTCTTCTCGTATCACACTTTATTGGAGTACAGCTTGGTTAAGGAAAGATGGAAGGAAGACCCCGCAGCCGTAACGGCAGCTGCCTATATAAGATTCGGGATACTGTGCAAGTCTCTGATTGGTTCATATCGAAGGCATAATTACACGTCGCCTTCGGACTGGTTACTGCTCTAAAACCTTGTTAGCATATCTCAACGCATGCGCACTGGCTACAGGATGGATGACTCAGCTTTTTCTACCCTGCTTTGCGGCAACGCTTTGCCGCGCCCCACATCTCCCCCTTATTTATTTACTATAGCACAGTGAAGTTTTGCCGGTACGCATGCTCACACCATGGTGTGCTCACGGTTCAACGGCAGTTTTCCACTGGCACATCCATGACACCCTCCTGCGTGCAATGCCATCATAGGGCGGCAGGGTGCAAGGGCTGTCGATGGCACATCTACGACACCCTCCTGCGTGCAATGCCATCATAGGGCGGCAGGGTGCAAGGGCTGTCGAGACCTAAAACAGAGCTCCCTATGGAGGTGCAATGGCAGCAAGGCCTCTCCGTGCAAGGGCAGTCATCTGGGATTATTCAGGGCAGAGAGCCAGGCAGCAGGGGAATCACCTTCACCGATAGCCAAAAGCGCCTGAGTGAGCAGAACCTTATCTCGACGCGCTCGGACACGAATTCGACAGACCAACCAGAGACATAGCACAATCCCAAACAGGCAGCAGGCTGCAAACGTAGCTACTCCCACCCACTCTTTGAAAAAGGAGAAAGCAGAGGAGAGCCAAGAGGTAAAGTCCCCGAAAGTAACTGGCTCCAGTTTGGTAGCATTAAGCCGCAATATTTGAATCTTCCGTTTCAGTATCATCCGTTCCGCCTCTCGGGACCAATTTCCCGCTAGGAATCTTCCGATCACTCTGCTTTTATTGAGTGCATCCATTGTTGCATCATCCGTGCGACACTCGGCATCCTTTTCGAGTTTCTCTTCCACGCTCCGTGTCAATCTTGACGGCACCCAAATCGGGTCCTGATCCGACGGTTCACTCCGATGGTTCACTCCGTGTGTCGAGTTCTGAATCGGTCCTCCATGCGAGGTGCAACGATTCCCGGGTTTCGGCACCACTTATGGCGAGCTGCGTCTGACCAGCAGAATAACAGTCGCCACACGCTAGATTCTTCTCGTATCACACTTTATTGGAGTACAGCTTGGTTAAGGAAAGATGGAAGGAAGACCCCGCAGCCGTAACGGCAGCTGCCTATATAAGATTCGGGATACTGTGCAAGTCTCTGATTGGTTCATATCGAAGGCATAATTACACGTCGCCTTCGGACTGGTTACTGCTCTAAAACCTTGTTAGCATATCTCAACGCATGCGCACTGGCTACAGGATGGATGACTCAGCTTTTTCTACCCTGCTTTGTGGCAACGCTTTGCCGCGCCCCACAGATATGCAGTGAGCACACACCATATGGCAGGCCAGCTGTGTGTTGGGTTCTGGGGTTTCATGATTCCTGCTCTTGAGGAGATCAATATCTAATACGAGAACCAGATAGATAATTATGAGACAATGTGATAAATAGTAAAATAGAGGTGTAAAAGAGAGAAAGTTGAAATGAACAAAAAGTGTTCTATTTGGAAGAGAGTTTGGAAATTCTCTGAGAAAATGATAAGATTTGAGCTGGCCTTTGAGGTAAATAAAATCTTGTTATGAGACAGAATAAATTGCACGAGAGTGTCTTTGGGAAATAATGAGCAATTTCCTGTGCCTAGAATATAGGTTGTGACGAGGTGAGACCAGATATGTAGGTTGAGGCTCAGGTTTTAGAAGGTCTGGTTTATCATGGGGCAAATGGAAATCATCAGCAATTATTACACATGGAAGTGACAAGGCCCAGCCAAACTAGAAAAAGAAAAGATGGTGGAGATATTCTCGGCCTGATAGCTATTAAAATGCCTTTGACAAGATACTGAGGGCTCAGCACTCTAAGTGCGGCCTTGAGAATGCAGATAAGGGAGTTCAAGAGATACTGCTAAAGTAGAATTGAAAGTCTTTGTCATGGACTAAATATACTGGTAAAGGAGACTTTGTGGTCAAGGCCACCCCATGGGTTCCAGGTTGGGTGAATGAGAAGATGATTAGGCTGTGAAGTGAGATTGAAAGCACATTAGAAAGGATCCATTTGGATTAGAGGAGATAATAAAATTTGTTTCAAATGTAGGATTGAGATGGATTATTATCCTGGTAGAGATGATCAGTAGGCAGCTGGAAAAATACAGGTCTAGAATTCTATATATAGATATGAAAATAAGGATTAGAGAAGTAGAAGATAGAGTCCTGGGTAATACTGACTCATGGTGACTGGAATGAGGAAACAAGGGACACCATCATTTAGGGGGTTGGTGGAAGTTACCAATCCAACGGAAACTCAACAAAATTCTGAGAACCAAGAGAAGACTCAGAAGAGGTTTTTTTCCTCTCTCTCTTTCCTTCTCCTTCATGCTTTTTTTTTTTTTTTTTGCGCTACGTGGGCCTCTCACTGTTGTGGCCTCTCCCATTGCGGAGCACAGGCTCCGGACATGCAGGCTCAGCAACCATGGCTCACGGGCCCAGCCACTCCGTGGCATATGGGATCTTCCCAGGCCGGGGCACGAACCCGTGTCCCCTGCATCGGCGGGTGGACTCTCAACCACCGCGCCACCAGGGAAGCCCCTTTATGCTTATTTTTAAAAATTATATGCTCCCTTGTACTGTAAAAGATTTTGTGAGTTTGATAGAGGAATGACCTGGAATCTGAGAAAAGAGAATGATTAACTATATCTTACTTCAAAGAGGTCTAATGTGGGTAATGACTGACAAGATGTCCTATTACATTGGGACACATGAAAGCTACTGAAGGCAGTGTGAACTGGTACTACTTATTGGAAAACTATTTTGGCAATATGTGTCAAAAGCCTCTTCCTGGTGCCATTAATCCCCAAGTCCTGTCTACTCTACTTCTTTTCTCCCTTTGAATATTTCTGCTTTTCTCCTTCACTTTTACCAATATTTTTGGATTATTTCAACAGCTTCCCAACTGTTCTTCCCTCACCCACTTTTCTTCAATCCATTCTCCCCACTGCACCCAAAGAGGTCTGTCTAAAACAAGAGGCCAGTCACATCATCTGTCCGCTGCCTAAAATCTTTTAATGACCAAAACGACTCAACTTGACCTACGAGACACTTAATGCCTGCCTCTCTAGCATCTTTGCATTCTCACTAGACATACTTTTTCCAGTACCTAAAATGCCCCATGTTGTCTTTAGCCTTTTGGCCTTTATATATTTTCCCTGTTTGTCTATAACATTCTCCTCTCTCCTCATTTCCACTCACCTAGTTAATTCCTTGTCTCCTTCAGGTTTTTGTTTAAACATCTCCCACTTTGAAAAGACTTTTCTGACCCCTTAGAATTAGGCTAATTGCCTCTGCTATATGTTTTTATAGTTACCTGTGTGTTCTTCATTATAGTACTCACCATGCTGGATTGTTTGAGCTTGTCAAATCTCTATATCTCTGTCCTCCTTACCTGCCGCTCCACATCTGTAACAAGGTCTACAAGTCACACGGGGAGATTTTGCTGGTCTTGCTGCTATTTCCTTATCAAACTTAATGCCTGCTACCTAGGCACATATCAAGTACATAATAGGTATTGAATAAATATCTATTGTTTACTAAATGTTCATATACTTTGACCCACTAATCCTATTTTTGGGTATTTGTCCCAAGGGAATAGTTCACAAGACAGCATGGTTGGAAAGGGAAGAGTTTATAGTGGAAATATGGTGTTGGAAAGTGTTATAGGCTTGAATCTCGAGCCTACCACTCATGGTTCTTTTGTGAGTTTCAGTTTTCTTCCGTAGAAAATGGGGATGTGTGATTTGGACAGGAAAAGGGAAAGAGGCCACTGAATTAGGCATGGATGACTTTCAAAAGGGAAGTTTAAAAAAGAGATGAAGGAAGGACAAATATCATTTTACAGCATAGTTCAGGAGTGAGAAGGAGAGGAGGAAATAGAGGTGGAGAATGTAAATTTTTAGTTTGAGAAAATTGGGATTGATGAGAATGAGATGGAGCAGGCACTTGAAGGAGCTCTTCATAAGAGATTTGAACATTTTCTTAGCAGAGGGGACAGAGCCAGAGCAGAGGAAGAAAATGAAGCTAACTAGGAGATTCATCGAGGTCCAAGGAGACTGTAGAGGTGGGATCATATGCCTGAGGAGAGGAATTAAGTTATTCAAGGAGGAGCATGTTTTCCTGAGGGACAGCAGGAAAGGTAGGTGAAAGCTACTGACATATTTTGAGGCAGTGACAGGCGAACTGAAAGAGTTTTCAGTGGATTATTCTGATCTTCTCAGGACACCTCATGAGAATTAAAGAAGCCAAGATGGAATTAGAAGTTTGGGAAAATCAACAAGACCTTCCTGTAGAAAACGGAAAGAGTCCAGTAAGGGTGAATACATTTATCATGCTGTGTTGAAAGATCCATCTGAGGTTGGACTAGAAATGTCCACATTCATTGTTTGAAATGGTGATAGTTGGTTTCATTCAGCTCCACTCAGCAGATCAGAATTCAGAAGCTGTGTGGTTGATTTGATCTAGGAGTGGGTATCGGTGAAGCAGTCAGGGTATGGGGAAGGCCATTATTATGACTGTCAGAATTGCCTAGGTTGAGGGCAGGAGTGGGGGTGATGAGTGAGTTGGGGTTTACCAAAGCAAGTTACCAATGTCACTAATGAATGATGAGGCATCTCCTGGGAAATTCATGATAATAACGAGGATGTGAAAAAGATATAGTAATCAGATGGCCTCATCTCTGAGGAAGGAGGGGTGCTGGAATGGATATCATTGAACAGGGGCTCTAAATAGAAATGGGGGAACAGGAGAATGCCAAAGTAACTATGCTGGAAACAGAGCCCAAAGACACAGACACAGTGGTATAAATATACAGATATATAGTCAATGAGTGGGTCTTTACAGTGTAGTTACATTCAAGGCTCATTCATAGCTTCTCTCCCCCATTTATTGAACAACTGAGATCCAGGCTTCTGATATCCGGGCCCAGCCATGAGGAAATCAGGCTAGGTATGGAGGGTGGAATATTTGTTCAATTAGCAAATATTGATTAAAGGCACCAGGTTCTCAGCATTGCCTACTGGCTGAAGATTCAAGGAGGAAAAAAGTATGGATCCTGCCTGTAAGAAGCTCATGGTAAAATCTTGGGCATGTGTTTATGTGCTATAGATTCTCAGCTTTACAAAGATTATGAGGGGAAACTGGAACTTCCTAACAGTAAATCTCTTTCCTACCAAATAACTGGAGTTGGAGATTGAGGTAGAGTTGGGAGAATGCAAGTGAAGAAAGTCTGACTGTGTTAGTAAAATTTTGGAATTAAAGAAGCATTTTCTAAAAAAAGAATTTTATTATTTTCAAGTAACATAGTATGAAACTTAGACTTATGAATTTCCCAGCAAAGCCTCCGGTTAATTTAATTGATATGAGAATGAAGTTAATTGGGCCTACCAGCACTAGGTGAAAACACTGCTCATAGGTATAAGGAGAATTTCATGGATGGAAATACCCTAAGGAGTAGGGTTGTCAGGCGTTCTGTATATACAGGATATGTCCTGTTAATGGTTTTGTACTGCTTCCTCTACTGGCTTTCTCATGCCACTGTTAGTGTCTCAAATTCAGCTTTTTTCAATAAATTATAAAAATTCAGCTGTTAGAGCTATTTATCAAATTTATCTGGGCATCCTGTACTTTTATTTGCTGTATTTGGTGGCCCTACTAAAGAGTCATTCAACCCCTACCACCTTCCATTCCTCAGCCTGTTCTGTAGAGTCTCTGCCAAGGCAAGTGAGCATCCACCCCAATGGATATTTCTGGTCCAAGGGATTGCCCAACACTGAACACAATCTGTCTTCCTGAAATGTTTACCTGCTGCCCCTCACATCACTGAGACCGTATAGAACAAATCGAATCCTTTTTTCCTTAAAGAAGTTCAAATATTGAATTCACTTTGTTGGAGACCACTTCATGTTACAAACTTTCTATGAACTAAAACCAGTGGTGTGCTGATAAACTGGATTTTTTAAAAAACCCAAAACAAAAACCAAAACTCTAATTTGTGGCATATGCTGTTTTCTGTGGTGAAAATACTCCTATATGACACCATGACCAATTTCAAACTGTCAAAGTGAAGTCATTGATCTCAGAGTTGGGAAGTGATATATACTTTCTACACTTGAGATCTGTATGAGCTAGCTCCAGCACAACAATCCCTAAGTTTTCTTTTTATTAACATATTTTGCTGCTTAATTATATTTCACTCTACTTGGATATTGGATTGTTGATGTTGGTGTTTTGAGGAAAAGAATTCTAAAAACATACTGCAGGTAGATTTGATAAGAAGAGGTGACAGATGGCTGTGGAGAATGAAGGAGAGACTGATAACCAGATAACTCCCAGGTTACTGGGTATTGCTTCTAATTGAGATAGAAAGGGTAGATCCAGGGAGGAAAGGTAACTAATTTATACCATCATGAGCAAATATTTATTGAGCACTAATCCATGCCAGGCATAGGCACTTCTGGGTGCTGAGAACCAGTTCAAGAGAGAATACCACAAATAAAAATCCTTGCTCCTGTGGAGATGACATTTTATCTCATTAAAATTGGCCCCTTGAAGGAAACCTTTGGAAATCTCTTTGGACCCTGAATCTTCTGCCAAGTAACTCCCCTATCCTTTCCAGCTTCAAGCCACTAGTACATTTGATAAAGGCCTTTTGAGCACCTTGTACCACACCATTAGAAGAAACCTCCATCCAAACTGATTCCATATGCTCTCAACCCTTGTAGGAAGCCTTCCCTGATGCTTCTTACTTCCTCCTTCCCTCCAAATCCAGGTAACTCTATTCCCATAGCAACCCCTGGAGTCATTAGTCATAACCTTGTAATATGTATCTCTTTACTTCCCCACTACATTGTAAATTTCCAGAGGTTGTTTTCTTAGCCAGTTCCATCTTAAATAGATGAAGCAGAGCCATCCATCTTCTTAGCCTTTATCTGAAGTAGCAAAGTCCAAATTAAATACATTTTTAATTTAGAACATTCATTTAAACCAAAGTGATTTTACTTTCCATTAATATTTTCCCTCTTGTTACATTAAAATAAAACCCCATACAAAAATAGAACCCCTAAAATCTGTCCTTCAGGAATTTAATTCTAAGTAAACATACACACACTTTTTTTTAAAAAAAGCATTATAAAAGTAGTGCTTTTGAACTTCCTGAAATAACTTTATTCATTATTTTTCATTTGGCTTACATGCATGGAGGAGAAATGGTAATTAAATGATGGCCCCAAGGCCAAATATTTACTTGGAAAAGAAAGAACACAAATAAACACATCAATTGATGTCATATGTCAGTCATCCCATGACCAACTAGGAGAGAGAATGGCTTTGCTCTAGACTCTGGCATCCAGTAGAAATCACCTCTAGAAACTGTTTCATCTTTATTCATGCTGGTAATGTAGCATGGTGTTCTCTAGGAGTGTTGCATCTGCACATGGCAAATCTACAGGACTCTAAAGGGTGTTATTTGAATATGATTTCTTCATTTATAGTAAGTGGTTTCAGCAGGACCTGTGAGTTTGCTTAGGTATCTGAAGATACCAGAATCAAAGCCTTATACATTCCTTTTGTCCTCAGAACAGATATCACACCCACACTTTCAACATTCCAATAAGTTTTTTCCTGGGAGGTATTCAGAACATTCTTACATTTCTAATTTTGTTCCAGTTTGATATGTGTTCCCCGAATTACAATTATTTGATCCCAGGTAAATGTTCTCTGCTTCATTACTGCCTCCTGGGTTTATGTAGGTTGACAAGGTTTATGGCATGTATGGGCAGGGCCAGGTGAAGAGGTAGGAGTTGCCTGAAGTTGAGGTCTCTGAAACATACAATTATCGCCCAAAACCTATTTCCCTCAAAGATGGGGTTGAGGCCAGTTTATATTCTCAAAGCACCATCCATCTGGAGAAAGGGTGTTCTGCCCTCTCTGCAGAGCTCCGTGTGCACCCTAATCCATAGCGTCCTCAGTACCTTCATGGTTGCTCATGGCACACTCTGTGGACCAGTCTTGGGGGATCACAGAGGCAACCAGCTCAACAAACTTTGTCAGAGGGCAGCTGGCGGTGCAGCCAGGCAGCATGAGGGGATGTGGTTCATGCTGCTTCTCATTCCGATAGTACATCTCTATGAAGTACTCCCTGGTGGAGGAAGGTAGAGGAACAGGAGGAAAGACCTCTGTTAGTTCTGTGTTGTTGAACTGCCAGTGAATTTCTTTCTACTTAGCCTGTACCATGCCAGCTGAAGGACTAGTGGAAGAATTTATGGGAATGAGTAGATATTAGCCAAAGGGGTACTGGGGCAGGTGGGCCAGATTGGGAGGGTGGAAATGGGAGGCCTGGTTTATTAGATGACCAGGGGCATGTGAGGCAGGGACCAGGATGCTTAGTCAGAGAAGGAGCTGAGGGGCAATGGTTGGGGGAGCTGGGGGTGATTTGGTGAACCTTTGAGTAAGAAGTGGGGCACAGGGAGGATGTTGAGTTTTCTTTCTCCTATTCTCTCTCTTTCATGCTTCACATTTGCTCTTTCATTTTCTTTTTCCTCTCTCAATATTTCTTTCAGTCTTCCCCCTGAATGAATGTATCCTCCCTCTCCTTAACCAGGCCAGAAACATGGAACTGAATAATATATAACTTACGTGCTTGAATATACAGCAAGACTTATAAAAATGATACCTCAGAAAGAGGGGGTGGGTGTGTATTCAAGTCCTTACATTTGCTCATGTTGAGGAGGGCTCTCTCACCACTTTATTTATAAAAAACAATACACTGTTTAGGGAAGGACCACTGGCCCAAACCAATCTTGTAAAGCTAGTACAAGCTGCCTATGGAAGTCATTTGCCAAAGAGACAGGAGAGAAATTCAAGTATAGTAACCTCACAACTGAAACTTTTGGATGTTGTTATAAACAAGCCTTTCAAATAAATCACTTTAAGAAACCATATAAACAGTAGTAACCACAAATATTCATTTATATGTTTCTAAAAACTTCTCTAATATTATATAGATGAGCACTTATATCTTGGAATAACTTTTTCAGTGACCGTATCCTTTATCTCATGATAATATGGCAAAGATGACTAATAGTCCATCAAAATTCATGATTCTCTTTACATAGAATAAAGTTACAGCTGAGAACTGAGTACACTTCCCAGACTCCCTTGCACTCAGGAGGGACCAAGTGACTAATTTTAGCTAGTATCATAGAATGTAAGTAGAAGTGACATATGCCCCTTCGGGGCTGCTGAGGTGCTTGCTAAGCAGATTGTCTTCTCCACCCTCTCATTATTTCCTACAAGCTCTCTGCAGGTGAGCACAGCACTCTTGAAGTCTGTAGGTCCAAAAGATGGAATCCTGGGTCCCCAAATCACCATGTGTGAATCACACCATGGATGAGTCACTTCCTATTGGCCAGGAACATCTGCATTGGCCTGTTAGGTGAATGAGAAAGAAATCTCCATTGAGTTAAGCTTCTGAGATTTGAGGTTCATCTGTACAGCAGCCAAAATTACCCTTATTAATTAATATATTTGGAAAACATTTTTAGGGGACTCAAAATTGCCTCTGTTGGTAAAGACACAAGTAAAGGTGCATACAAAGAGTTTGAATAAAAGTGTTTCATAAAATATGCAAGGGAGAAGCACTATTTAACTTAGTGAATTATTTTATATAGTATATGATTTTAAGTTTATATACCTAACCCAAAATGGAATAGTTTTAGAATATATTTAGCTATCTTATCTACAACCTTAAAAGTTTATATGTTTAAGGTGGATAAAAATCTAAAAATTCTCTTTTTCTGTCTCTTTATTTTCTCATAGGGATAAAGTGGGATCACCTTACACAGAGGATCCCCTAATTTGCAGGTATATACATATGCCTATATTTGTTAACTTGGATTCTCCTTGTTCCTAATCTGTAAGCAAGCAAGTTTAACTTTTGATGCTCCTCTGGAGTGTTAAAAAAAATCTTAATATAACAACAAACTTGACTTCTACCTGTGAGTGACAGTTGGTTACTTTTTTTTTCTGTTGTTCAGTGTCTCTTAGTTGAAAAATACCCCAAACTTGATTCATAATATGGATTTATTCAAGGTGGTGAGTGAGCAATTCAGTGGGACAAAATGCTGCAGTGACCTAAATAAAAGCAGGCTCAGGACTACCGGGTACAGAAATCAGAGAGGAGGAAGGCTTGAGGAAAGTGGGTAGTTTCTTTTGTCTTATCCCGAAGAGACAGAGCCTACTCCTAGAGCTGATCCTGGAATTTTCACTGGATTTATTAACTCTGTGCCTGAAGCCAGTTATTGACAGAGCACTTGTTGTCCACAGTCTTCTCATTCCCATTTTCAGCTCTGTTTGGATTTTCTCCATGTTATGGGTATTGTCCCTTCATTCTGACTCTAGATATTTGAGAGCAAAACTCGCTAAGACCACATTTCAGTTCTATTTCATTGTGCTTGGCACCCAGTTAGAGGTTCACCAAAGGATGAACTTACCTTTAACTGTGCAGAACTCACTTTCTTTGTAAGCAGTTAAGATGTTGGTAGAGAATAGGCCTCTGTGTTGCTATTTTCCTACTCTACAAATTCAGGTGGCCAGAAACCTATAGCCAGGACTACAATTTGCAAAAAGAAATGCAGGGTGACTTGTTTAAACATTATTAAGAATTTCAGAATGGCGACACTGGGTCATTAAACCAAGCACGGGCTCTTCTGAGCACAGGGCTCTGTGTAATTGCAGTCAACATCGTCCTGACTGCGGCTATTGTGAATGCCGTAAGGGGAGAGCAAAATGCACCTCCCGATCTAACCCTGAAACAAAAATTTGGGGTCCCTGCCCTAACTTAGCCTCTGCCTTGTTCTTATTCCATCAACAATATTCAAGAGGTCTCTTCCTCCCAACAAGAATACCAGTGTCACAGCAGAAACAAATTTTTGGTATGACCTTGGCTATAGTTGCCCAGGGCTTTCCTGGTTTTAACAATGAAACTTACCTGTTCTGGGAATCTCTCCAGTTCTGGGTAAACTAGGACACTTGGTCTCTCTAAAC
This sequence comes from Kogia breviceps, assembly GCF_026419965.1. NCBI lineage: Eukaryota > Metazoa > Chordata > Mammalia > Artiodactyla > Physeteridae > Kogia > Kogia breviceps. The sequence continues at coordinate 21,701,915 of NC_081314.1, forward strand.
TTGGCCTTTCTAGTGGGCTTGAGCCAAGACTTGGTCAGCTGGGGAGGGCCACACCAGATTGCAAAGTGGTGAACACTGAGCAGAGGTTGTACTTTAAGAATCCTACCTGATGGATGTGAATTGCCAGAAGCTGCATGGATATGTTTGACATCTTTAATTGAAAGAACATTATTTATAACCATCAACAAACTTAATTTTTCTCTTGGCATCTGCTACCAGCCTGTGTTTTCCAAGAGAACAGTGTAATGTCCTAATCCTTCTTAGAATAGCTTAATCTTTTTTAAAAAATGTAATTTCTGTCACTTAGGGTGGTTCTTTCAAATTTTTTGTCTACTGTGTCTGTACATTATTTCCCAATAAAAGTCGTCATGAAAACAAAGAAAAAGGAAGTCAGGACTAAGCAAAGATAGTGTTACTCACCACCGTTCTTCCCTCTGAATATAAGACCAAACCAACCAGATAGACAGACAAAACAACTCTTAAATCAATAACAACAATAATGATAACAAAACCTGGGGTCCAGTGATATTAATTTTGAAAAACACCTCTTAGACACGCCTTCTCAAAGTACAATTCCATCAAGTGGCAGGACGCATGGGAAGGAAGGATTCCGTTGTAAGCATCTAGCGCCATCTGTAGGGCACTCACAGTAGTGCCATGCTACAGAGATTTGAAACAAACATTTTTGGTCTTTTTCTCTGGTTCAAATTTACAGTCAACAGATGTGCATCAAGCATTTGTAGAGCACCATGATGGTTTCTGATTGAACTAAATTTCCCATACCTCCAATGACTTAAGAAGTAGAGAGGGAAAGGACAAATTTTGATTGTGCATCTACTGGGTGCTAAGCAGTGAGATTTACATACATATAATTATTTCCTTTCAAAAGATGAAGAAACTGAAATCCAAAGGAATTAAGTTACTTGCATGGAATTCCCTGGCTGTCCAGTGGTTAGGACTGTGCACTTTCACTGCTGAGGGCCGGGTTCAATCCCTGGTAGGGGAACTAAGATCCCACAAGCCTTGTGGCATGTCCAAAAAAAAAAAAAAAAAAGAAATTTAGTAACTTGCTTTATGTCATATATCTCCAAAGTGAAAGAAAGTAAAATCTGAGCCAAGTCTTCTGATTTTGTCCTATGCCTTCCCCAGTAGAACATCTCTCTGTTTTAGCCTGTTTCATTGATTTTCATTAAATTTAAAAATAATTTGGCACACATTAATGCTAGATTATATATATTTTACAGATTAGCATCATCTGTGATTTTAAAGTTGGGGAAGAATATATGAAGTTACATATGTTTAGACAGAATAAAATATAAGGAAGTAGAGTGTGTAGCTTAAAAAGAATTGTTAAAGGTTTATCTCGGAATAGCTGGAAGGCATAGGAGACTGGTTTTCAACCCCAGTTTTCCCACCTGTTAGTTATCTGATCTTAAGAGATCCTCAGTTTTCATATTTACAAAATGGGCATAGGGCTTCCCTGGTGGCACAGTGGTTGAGAGTCCGCCTGCCGATGCAGGGGACACGGGTTCGTGCCCTAGTCCGGGAAGATCCCACATGCCGCGCAGTGGCTGGGCCCGTGAGCCATGGTCGCTGAGCCTGCGCGTCCAGAGCCTGTGCTCTGCAACGGGAGAGGCCACAACAGTGAGAGGCCCGCGTACCACAAAAAAAAAAAAAAAAAAAAAAAAAAAAAAAAAAAGGGCATAACGTTTGGTTGCCTAAACTCTATGGTGGCATATACATACTCAAAGGGGTTAAAACTGATTTACTAGAGAAAAAGAAAAAAAATGAGTGACAGATTTATGACTTGCCAAAAGTCACACAAGTTAGAACTGGAAACCAGATTAGAAACTAGAAATCCTGAAAGAATCAATTAATTTCAGGCCTACCTTTATCAAAGAAGCACTGCATTCTGTTCCCTCCATGAGCTCGTTCTCTAGTCTATACAATTTAGAACCCCAGATGATAAACTCTCTGTATAAACTCCCTGCATAATAACCTCTTCCATCTTCTTGCAGAATGAAGATGGCTTCTCCAGACAGACTTGCATGGCTTTCTCCAGCCAGACCACATCTGAGAAATCCTCTGTCCCGCAGAAGTGGATGGGAGACCGACTTAGCCCTCCATGTCCTGTTTCCCTGCTCATCCCAGACTCCAGGGACACCCATTTCAGTGCATAGTACATCTCTAGAATTCTTCCCCGACAATGTCTCTTTCCCTGGCTCCTGCTCTGAGATGGATGTCTTCTCCAAGATCTCTCTCTTTCCTTTCTGCACCCAACTGTAGCTCTGACTTCAAGTTGTAGCTTTCCTTCACTTTACTTCTTATATCCCCTTTACTATCTGAATTTTCCTCTTGGATGCAGCTGGCATTTCAAACCCAACTGCCTAATGGTACATTCACCTGACCCATGACCACCTCTATTAATGGTTCCACCCTCCTTCCAGTCATTGAGACTTGAAACATCACCTTCATCTGTGGCTTACCTTCCAGACCATTGCCCTCCGCCCACATTCCAATTCATCACCAAGTCTTGTACACTCAGCTTTCCTTGTAATTCTCCTATCAATTTCCCTCTCCTGTTCCTGTTCTGGTTTTAGTTTGGAACAGAAGTGATGTTTCCCTTCTCTGAGGCACCAAAGCACTCGCTTGTATGACACTGAGATTCTGCTTTGCATGGTATTTATGTGCTTACTTTTCTTCTTGTCAGTATTGAACTGTAAATTCCTTGAGAGCCAGAATTATGTATTTAATTTTAAAGAATTTAAACAGGGAAATGATGATGAAGAAGATGAGGGCCCCTCCTGAAAGAGCTCACATGCTTGAATAAACAGATGCTGAATGGGAACAAAATACTTACTGCAGAATACATAATGACTTTTCTGTGGTTCAATGGCTGAGTTGCATTCTTCATGTGATAGAGGATTTCTTTGACCAGGACACCTTAAAGAAGATAGATCAACAATTGAGCTGAACCAAATATGGGCTTATATTTTAGATCATAAGCTTTTTGCTCATTCATACAGACATTCTCTCTGCCAGGATTCTTAAGACTTAAGAAGAGAGGGGTGGACATCCCTGGTGGCACAGTGGTTGAGAGTCCACCTGCTGATGCAGGGGACACAGGTTCGTGTCCTGGTCCGGGAAGATCCCACATGCCGCGGAGTGGCAGGGCCCGTGAGCCATGGTCACTGAGCCTGCGTGTCCGGAGCCTGTGCTCTGCAATGGGAGAGGCCACCAGCGGTGAGAGGTCCACCTACCAAAAAAAAAAAAAGAGAGGGCAAGAACTCATTTTGGTGGAGCATCTGCTGTGTGCTAATAGTGTGATTTGTATACATTATTTCACTGAATCCTGACTTCTATCCCCATTCATAAGTGAAGAAGCTGAGGCTCAGAGCCATTAAGTGACTCACTAAGCTGGGGAAGGAGAGCTGGATTGGCATGTTAGGACTCTAGTATACCAGATTTCGTTAAAACTCAAGTTAGGAGGTTGATGAACTTGGAATTTCAGACAGCTTTTTACAGATAGTTGTTAGCCATTGCTCTTGTCCAGGGCAGTTCTGAAATGACAGGGTGGCACGCACCCCTCTGTCTTCATCCATCCCTCTGGCAGCCACACCTGTGAGAGGCCGGGGGAGAAAGCAGCTCTCTGGATGTCTGCAAGGATGCAGACTGTCTTCTGTGGACCATTGCTCCAGGTTACTATGGGTGTCACTACTAGGGGGGCAGCCAGCAATTTTAGTTTTCATCTGAGGGCTCCACCTGTCGTCAGTAGAGGAAAGCTTTTGCCCTTTGCATTTGTTGCTCCTGAGGTGGTAAAAGGCAGACAGACACAGCACAGAGTCTCCATCCCATCAACAGACACTGAGGCTGAGGGTACCTCGTGGTTCAGGTGCTGTCCTGAGGACGTGCTGCCTCAGGGGCTTCCACACCATCCACCGAGGACTCCTTGTGTCTGTTGGTCATCTCTCTACAGTGGTGTCCTCACTTAAGGATGACCAGTTTTCTTTTGTAATGAGCAGGGCATTGATGTTAACAGACTGATTATGATCCCAGACTCTGTGGTCCACTCAGCAAAACATGCATTGAGCAGCTACAATGGATGAATCAGACATGGCCCCTGTCCTCAAAAAGCTCATAAAACAGTGAGAAGAGACTGTCTATTGGTCTGTGTACCAATAAGCACAATAAAAGAGGGAGGTGATCTGCTCATTCCGTGGATGCTGAGGCTTCCTTGACTAGGAACAGAGGGAGCTAGAGGCTGTACCTCCCACAGGTCTGCATCTTTCTGCTTCAGGGAAGGTTGCCTCTGGGACCCTTCAGAGCTTAGGCTTGATCTTCGGGCCATGATGGAACTAAACTCTGTGGCCGAGTTTCTGGGAGTCATGACAGCCACCTTCAA